>NW_005358092.1:3945019-3999386 GCF_000412655.1 Myotis brandtii
TGAGGAAGGGAGAGGGAGAGAGAGAAAGAAGCATCAACAATGAGAGAGAATCATTGATCAGCTGCCTCCTGCATGCCCCCTCCTGGGGATGGAGCCTGCAACCCAGGCATGTGCCCTAGACTGGAATCAAACCCGGGACCCTTCAGTTTGCAGACCGACGTTCTATCGACTGAGCTAAACTGGCTAGGGCCAAGGTGACTTCTTTTAATACCAAAAAATATTGAGAGTGATATAATACTTATGTACGCGCCTCTGAAAATGAATATATTTAGTTATATTTTCTTTAGACCTTAAGAATAAAAAGAGGAATAAAACATTATAGAACAAGATGAAGTCTCTATATCAGTTACAATGGGCTGGGCTATATGCAGTAAGAAACATACAATCCCACAATTTTAGGGGCTGAAATCAACAAAAGTCTATTTCTGAATCGTGACACATGTTTACTGTAGGAACTCTGTTGTGCATTGTCCTTTCTCCAGGACTCAAGCTGATGAAATAGCCTGAGACAATGACATATGAAATACTACTAGTTACTATAGCAAAAGGGAAAAGAACGTAGTAAATTGTGCTTATGGTTCTTAAATCTTCCTTTCAAAAGTAACACTTCCACTCACATTTTATTGATTAAGGTAAGTTAGATGGTCATGCCTAACTTCAAAGAATGTGCCTAGAAGAAAAGCCAGAATATTCACAAACAGACCCAATGACTGTCACAGTCCCCTTTGCTTCCCTCCCCAGACCTATTTTCCTCTCCATTCAGAAGCAGCCCCTGTCATGAATTTTAGTGCATATCTAGACCCTGTTTTATATTTTTTACTACAAAATACTAGCAAACATTTTTGTAAATGATATATATTGTTACTTTGTGCATTTTATAAAATATTTGTTAATGATATCACACTTTCAGAATGTCTTAAATTTTTTAAATCACATTTTGTTTCCAGGATTTATCTATGCTGAATCATGCAGATCTGGATCATTTATTTAAACTGCTGCATAGAATTCCATACTATAAACACACTGTGATTTATTCATCTCTTCCCTTACACACGAACAAATTATTTTTAATTTTTCATTATTACCAGTGGTATGGTATTGTAAATATGTTTGACAGAGTCCTTGGTAGTCTTTCTCAGTTGCATTTAATGAGACAAATCCTAATGTCATAATACAATGACTGTATGTAATGAAGTAATTTCCCTCCTATGCATATAGAGTGATACTAGTTATGTACCATCCATGGGAGAGTTGAGAAAATAGTCATTCCAATAATTATTTGTGTTCTGTGGTTCAGATGAAGAATCCTATTTGAGAAAAGCTGCTTGGAGTATGACTAGAAGTAGATTGCAAGGTCTTTGAATGTGGACATTTTTAACTTTTCTAGATATTACCAAGTTATTCTTCAAAATAGACACTGTAATTTCTATCAGTTACGTATGACAGTTTTCCTTTTCCTACATCTTTTCCATTGCTTGCTATTTTCAGACATTTTATTTTTGGCCAATTCCATGGATATGAAACAGTATCTCATTGTCATTTTAAGTTCCATGTCTCTGAGTACCAGTGAGGTGGAGCATTTTTTCATATTTAGCAATTAAATTTTTCTGTGCATCATCTGTTCAAATTCTCTGCCAATGTCATTGTTTATGTTTTTCCTGTTAGTTTGTAATAATTCTTTATACCTTTTGGATCTAATGCTTCCTCTGTTGCATATGTGTCCATCTCTCCGTGATTCTGGTATATCTTTCACTTACACATCACCCACCATGATCACTAAGGTCACTTCTATCTCTAACATTTTATGTATTTATGTCATGACTTAACACACATATACATATACACCCAAACTTAGGAAATTTTAAACCAAACTATGAAGAGTTCTTTTAAATATACTGTATAGATGCATTTTATATATCTCTTCTTCCTGAAAATAAGACATATTTTGAATTTGCCTAAATTACAAAGAACTTTTGAATGGCCAGATCTGGACAAGCACCATCATTGTTACCCAGAGATGAGCAAGTTCAAATACTCTCCTCATAGAGGCCTTCTCTGACCTAGTGGGCAGCAGAACTGTTTAAAATAAGCTGACCCATCCTTCAAAAGAAACAGGATTTGTGGTTCTCTCTAACAGGCCAAGGCAGAGCAGTTAGTGGTGCCCTGTGCTCATGAATTGGCAGTGGTGTCTTGAAAAAGAACCATTAGCTTAAAAAACATTCTAAGTGCAAAAATAGTGTGATAATTATAGGAGTAAGTGGAGAGTCGAATTTTTTCTAAAATATCATCATTATCAAGATAGACGATGTGCTAGAGTGTGTTAAGACCATGAAGTTATTTATGGTATTTCCCCCCTTTTCTGTAGTCTCCAAATATTCTATAAAAGATGTATACTATATTAATAATTCAAAAATCATAATGAGAACCAAAACCAAAATGTAACCCACAGTAATTACAAGGATTCTCAGTTTCTCAAGTAGGCGTTCACTTCTAGTTGGGGGAGAAATCAAAGACAGAAAAGTGTAAGGGTCTTTCCCATTGGTAAGCTTTTCAAAGTAAATTTGAAAGTGCTAGAAAACTGCAGCTTACCTAGGATGGGGAGGAAGTGGCCAAATGCTGTGACTGAGAAGAGTAGAGAAAAACTACTGGTGATGCCGGGGAGGAACAGAATGGAGCAAGGGAGGAAAGCCGTGGCTCCGCCAAGTTCAAGGGGGCACAGAACATATTTTTACACCCGATTTAACTAGGCAAGAAGGTACAGAGGAAAGAATTCTAGAAGATGTGACAAGGGAGGAAAGTGGTGGCTCTGCCAAGTTCAAGGGGGCACAGAACATTATTTTTACACCCGATTTAACTGGGCAAGAAGGTACAGAGGAAAGAATTCTAGAAGATGTGATGTAAAAAGCTTTGCGTGTTAGCCTCAGCTCTGCTGTTAACTAGTGTTTGACCACAGGCAAATCGCTCAACCTCATCTGAGAAATGAAGGTGACGCCCAGGGCTGTCATGAGTCCCAAATGCAACAATGTCTGCAAATGCAACAATGTCGGTAAATGCCAAAGTTCCAAACTTGGGTTAGTTATTAGTAATGAGAACAGCGTACCAGAGGAATGCTAGTGAAGAGCAGAGAGAGAGAGAGTTCCAAGTAGGAAGGGTGCCCATGACAGAGACAGCAGTGCCAGTGCACATGACACAGGGGCCCCAAACATCCCTGTTCCTTCATGGTCCATTGAGATAGACTTGGAATTACAGATCCTCAGAACACAGGGATTGGGAGGGGGTGGGGGTGGAACACTTTGCACTGTATATATTTAAAGTTTAATAATATTATTTCTTAGAAAATCGCTCTATAAAACATTGGGTTGAGAGTGCTTGCCAGTCAAGGTCATCATGGCATCTAGAAAGTTACCTTTTGATACGTGGAAACAATACCAAACGGGGAGGAATTTTTCCTCCCCCAATGCCCTTCATCTTCTGTGAGGGGGGTGACAGCACCAGCTCCTGTTAAAGAAGAAACTGGATTGGTGCTGGTGTCCCTACCACAGCTCCCCGGAACTCAGTTGACTTCAGGGATAAATAACTACTGAATATTTTTTCACCTCCCGTACCCCTAAGGCTGTGGGCTGCATTTTGTGATTCTTCTTTTCCCTAAAAGGTAGCTGTACACTGGCTTTCTTTTAACCACAGTTTATCAACCAAGAAAAAAAAAATTGACATGTGAGAGGAAGTGTTTACAGTGATAGGCCTTACTCTCCTCTTCCAGTTCCTGATCCCAGGCACTACTATCATGGTTGCAGTTTTCATTAAGGAATTAAGGCCTCCAAAGAAAGTCTAATTGCAGTGACCTAAGCTTGGCTCTTGGCTTAGAGATTCCTGGCTTTGGGAAAGGCCTATCTATTAGGTCCTTTCCTCTTTACACTCATAAGTAGCTCTTATGAGCTCCATATAACAGATATGGCTACTGAGACTTAGAGTGATTAAGTAAATTTCCCAAAGTCTGAAGTAGTATATTATAAGGTTTCTATTATTAGCTTTAGAACTGGCTCTTTTTACATGTAGCTCAGTGATTGACAAGGGATAGAGGGGAATGCACTCTCCCTATTGGGATATTTGAGTTTGTGTGTGTGTCTATCTGTCTAAGGGAGAGATGGAAAATTATATTGCTTTTATTTTGCAAACAATAAAAAGTGAGATTGATAAAAATCTTGGCTGTTGGGGATATGCAAAGATATCTTCCTTCATATTCAGAGCAGGAGAATGAAAAGCTTATGTTCTGTTTATCAAATGAGGGGTATGGGTTAAATTTCCACTGGCCACATGCTCCTGCTTTGCCTCATTGGTGCTTTCTATTAATATAATCTTGTAATGAAATTATTTTCAATACCTAATCATCTGGAACTTAAATCTTTCTTACAAATAGCCACTTTTTTCCTCCTATATTTACTTACATATTTATGTCTCCACTTCCCCGCCCCACCCCCCTCAAAAAAAAATTTTATGTTGAAATTCTAACCCCAAAGGTGATAGTCTGAGTAGGTATGGCCTTAGAGGGGTAACTAGATCATGACTTGGAATCTTGGTGAATGGGATTAGTGCCCTTATAAAAGAGATCCCACAGAGCTCTCTAGCCCCTTCCCCTATGTGAGGATACAACAAGAAGTCTGTGACCGGAAGAGGGCTCCCAGCTGACCTTGCTGGCACCTTGATCTCACACTTCCAGCTTCCAGAACTGTGAGCAACAAATCCTGCTATTTATAAGGTACTCAGTCTGTGCTGTTAGACTGAACAGACTAAGACACATAGGGAAAACAGCACTCATGATATAAAATGAAAAAGATTGCAATGTATTTTATATATAGTATAATCTCAATTTCATTAAAAAAAATTTTTTTTACTGCCCTGTCCAGTGTAGCTCAGTTGGTTGGGTGTCATCCATGCACGAAGAGTTGCAGTTTGATTCCTGGTCAGGGCACATTCCTAGTTGCAGACTCCATCCCTGGTGGGGGGCGTGCAGGAAGCAGCTTACCAATGTTTTGCTTTCACATCAATGTTCTCTCTCTCTCTCTCTCTCTCTCTCTCTCTCTCTCTCTCTCTCCCTCTTTCTCCTTCTTCCCTTCCTCTCTCCTAAAAATAATTTTAAAAAACTTTATAAAAGAAAGACTAAGGTATGAATATGGTCTCTGCTACTTACTAGCTATATAAACTTGGGCAAGTTACTTAAAATCTCTGATTCCATTTTTTTGTCTGAAAAATGAAGAAGGTAGGGGAAGAATCACATTTATTTGGGGGAAGTTGAATCAAATTAGAAATAATTTAGGTAAAATCTTTGACACATAGAAAGCAGTTGATAAATGATTTTCTTATTATTTGGAGGGGGGACTATAAAGAGCCAACTTCATGAGCATATGACTGTGTAGTCACCCAGGGCCTGGTGCTTGAGAAGGCTCTGAACTTGGTTTAATGCTCTGCTGTCACCATCTTAGAATTTGGATTATTTTTTGAATAAGAGGTTCCACATTTTCATTTTGCACTGGGCACTGCAAATTATGCAGCTGGTTCTGGGAACACACACACACACACACACACACACACACACACAGAGGGAAAAGATTGAAAAACCATACACCAAAATGTTAACAGTGTTTGTCTTTTGGGTGGTTTTTATTTTATACTTTACTCTTCTGTATATTCTGTTTTCCATTATGAATATATATTTCTTTTTAATCAGGAAAAAGGGTGAATACATGTCCTTTGTAAAATTGTACTCCCCATTTTGCAGACAAGTGAAACCAAGGTAACAGAGAGGAAATGACTAACCTCAGATCACAAAGCAATCAATGCCACATTATGACAAGTCCTCAGGAAACTGCACTTCCAGTTCTGTACCCTCTCACTTGGGTCTCAGTTACCCACAGTTTTACTAACAAGAACCTCTTTGGGCATCTGACTTGGTTGGGGAACCCGGCACTAAACTCTGCAGAAACCCAGCATCACCCACTCTGTGCTTGTCTACCGGGGGAGGTTCAGAAGTAGAAGCCATGATTCCTGTTTTCGAAAAGCTTACTGACTGGTTGTATATGAAACAGTGATGTAAATACTGTTGTTCAGACTCTCAATGTTGTTCAAAACAAACAAAACGGGGAGGAATTGGTTGTCAAGAAGCAACTGAGAGCACTTGACTTGGCACAAAACCTTTTCGGCAAGGCTGTTCACAAGTTAAAATGAGGGAAGCTGGGGTTTGCTCCTCTCAATTTCCCCCAGCTGCCCTCTGGGAAGATGTCTGAAGGTAGGCAGTGTGAAGGAGAAGTGGGTATAAGTATGCAGGCTTATTCGGTTTGCATAGTCTATAGTTTGCAGTATTAGAGGTCTCCTTTGGTAAACTTTCATTGAGAACATTTATTTATTTCACATTCACAGTAGCTCAAGCAGCAGCTCTCTCCCATACTCTGATTTTTTTTCCCCTTCTGCACTTTTTCTCCCCCTTCTGTTTCTTGTGGCAAGTCATCCCATCAGAACCTTCTTGTCCTGTGGCCCAACTTGAGGGTTTGGTAAATGTCCATGCATTTTATCCCTGCTTCACCTAACCCTTCCTCTTCTAAGAACCAAACTTACAACTTAAGTTTCTCTCAGTAGCACAGTAAATCTTTGTGGACAAATATATTTAAGAAACTTCTAAAACTCATCTCTGGCTGAATTATGTTAGTATAGACCAGAGAGGGTCTGGACTGAGCTAAAGGAGAACAAGAAAAAGACTCAGGAAGGTTTTACAGCTAGGCTTATGACCTTAACTGATGACCTTCATATGAAAGCTCATATTAGCTCCATTTAATGTGTTCTTATTACTCTGTGCAAGGCAGGTAATCGCTTTACAACCATGATCTGATTTAGTTTCATTTCACAGTGATCTTTACAAGTTAGATTTTATGATCCCCATTTTTACAGGGGGAAAGGAAGCAAAAAGTAACTTGCTCAAAAACACAGCTAGTCAAATACCATAGTGTTTACAACAGGAGTGAACCCTAATGTATACATGAACTTCAGGTGACAGTGATATCTTGGTGTAGATGCACCGATTATAACAACTGTATCACTCTGGTGCCCAGTATTGCTAGTGGGGGAGGCTGTGCATGTGTAGGGTCAGGGATATGTGGAAAATCTCTGTACTGTGTGCTTTATTTTGCTGTGAACCTAAAACTGATCTATAAAATAAAGTCTATTTTAAAACACACACACAGACACACACACACTCACACACAACTAGTAAATAGCAGGACCAGAAGTCAAAAGTAGGTCTTTCTTGGTTGATAATGAGTTACTGTCATCAACACTGGTTTAGCTCCACTGCACAAGTAGCAATAATGATAGGATTTGTGTCTGAGTGTGTGGCAGGGGTTGAGGGTATATGTTAAACAGTAGCATGTGGAAAAAAAGAAAAAGAATTGAAAAGAAGAAATATTGAATTGAGTCCCGGCTCTATCACCTAGTAGCTGCATGATCTTGGCAAATCACTTCGGTTTTAGTTTCCTCATTTGTAAATTGCAACTGGGTCATTGTGTCAAATAAAATAAAATATGTACAAAGTATTTTGAAATTATAAGCAACTATTCCCATATTAGTTGTCTTCCATGAACACATGCACACACACTCACATGTATACATCCATGTGATTAAAAGGATAACCAGGACACTTACCTACTAATTCTCTAATCCACCTTCACCACTAAGCTTCCTCTGTCAACTATAAGACGGAGTGGTTAGACCGGTACCTCCATCTCTGAGGTTTTTTTCAGAGCTCTGATTTCCATACTCTACTAAGAACTCTACTGTTGTGCTGTGTGATTCACCACCACCACCACCACCATCATCCCCCATCCCCCACCTCCCCGCCTCTTCCCGCCAGTTTTGCAGCCCTGTACCCATTCCCCACGGCACCTTCCAGCCTTCATCTTCCCCACATTCCAACCTGGAGTCCTTTGTGCTCTCTGGGAAAAGGTGCAACAGTGAGACTTAGCCTTCACTGCGGAACACCGTCAATAAAAAAAGGCCTTGTGGGCCAGCATCCCATCTGCTGCTGGGATCAGTGGTCACAATTTTGACTGTGCTTTTCATGTCTTCTTTATTGTTCAATATGTCATTTCAAGACTTGAAAAAAGCCACGCAATTTTGTATGACTTGTGATTGCTCAGCCCTAACACACCCAAGGCCCTTAGAGGCCCGTAAACCAAGTCACCTGCTCAGAATTCCAGGAATTCCCAAGAGGTGCCTTAAGGGGTAGCTTGATAAATAGAGGGTGGAACGTGACTCCAGGTCCTATCAGTTTCACTTTAATCTGCTTTATGTTAACTTCTGCATAAGATCGCATTTTTTTTAAAAAGGAACCCCTTGCTTTAAAAACTTTGAAAACCACTGATGTCTCTCTTATTAAGAAGAGATCGTCTATCACCCCTCTCAATCCCTTAAGCCACCAAAGGAGTGCCAGGCACCTTTTAACTTCATCACAGAGGTGAGAGGTGAGAAGTGTTCCCTATCAACATGACAAGGCTCTGTTATTAATCATTTATTGAATAGTGAGTCACAGTTAAAATCCCCCTACCCTGAGTGCAAAAGACCGAAGGGGAATTTTACTTACCACAACCAAGAGCATCCCCGGGTCTCAGGGGGCATTCCCATGAGGGCTGTGTGACCCGAGTTCCTATTTATGTCAAATCAGACTTTTGTCTAATGAAAATCTATCAAGAGATGAGCAGCCAGGGTGGGAGTATTAAATAAGTGATGACCACAGTTCAGCAATGTTTATTTTCCTTTATTTTATTTTCCTTTTTTCGCATCACCATTTATCCCCTCTTCCACCTCCAACACTTCCCCTCCACCCACTTCCCCGCCACCCCTGCAATCACCACACTGTTCTCCATGTCTATGAGTTCTCTCTCCCTCTCTCTCTCTTTTTCCCTCTTTCTCTTTTTTGCTCAGTGTTTTAAATATACTGAATTTTGGTCTAGAGCTCCACTGCCCAATATGGTAGCTACTTGCTATTTAAATGTAAATATATTTAAATTAAATAAAATTTTAAATTCAGATCCTCAGTCATATTAGCCACATTTCCAGTGTTCAATCCCTACATGTGGCTAATGGCTGCTATACTGAACAGTTAGTTCATTAGAGAGAAAGTTCTATTGGACAGTGCTAGAGTCACCCAATCTCTTAATTATCCATTTGGCCAACCTGGGCCCCTCATCAGGCCCTGCACTGGTAGCTCCCTCTCCCAAATTTTCCCTTTCCTTCTGGGCCTGGGATTCCTGGGGCAGTGAGTTGGGAAGTGGCTGAATGAATATGTAAATGAGCATACATGAGTTTGCAAGCATTTCCTGAAGTATGCCTTTATTCTCACTCTGGTATCTTGTTTGTCGTGCATCTGTCCTGCCCCGTCTTGACTAGCAGAGGTAACAGGGGTAACTTTTCTTAAAATTTTTCTAATTACATAAATATTCCACTAGGAATCCTTAACTTTTACATACTAAAATTCAGACCTGTATCTGAGATCTTATACTGTTACACAGGAAGTGTTTAATATAAACACACATTAGAAACAAAATTTAAGAGTTGAAGGGATCTTAGAAATCATCTTTTTGGACAGCTTCACTTTTCACAAAGGAGAATATCCAGAGAAGTTCAGTGACTTGCCTAAGAACACAGTGATCCAGCACACACAGGCACCAGGCCATCTGGTTTCCACTGTAGGGCTCTTCTCACTGTTCAGCATTGAGAGATCTTCTCACCGCTGGCTTCTTCAGTGCCCTACAGCAATTTGCACCTCTACATAGCAAGTCACCCGTAGGGGCCCATTGTAGGTCCCCATTCCGTGACCACTGCCTGAGTGGCTCTGGGTGTTTACTTATCTGTAAGTTCAAGCATGTTCTAAAAAAATCCTTCCCAAGAGACAGTTTCCCTAAAACTGTCCCTTAAACTTCACACTGTAAACTTTCCCATCTAGATTGAATAGCCTTCATGTAGCTATAGTTTCAGTATTACAGCCAAATGTCAGAAGCACTCTTCACTCTAGATTAACTTTCCAGGTATGTGTCTCACAAGGGCATGCATTTTGTGATTTCATATCCCCATAGTGTTTAACATATTATCCTTGCAGTAGGGGGCTCAGCTGTTACCTCGCAAGTGGGGACTAGATTCGAAAGACATGATCTAGAAGACTGGACATGGTTGTGATATTTAGAACTCTAGATTCTCTTTTTGCTCATATTCTAGAACAAAATTCAGCAGACTATGACCCGTGGGGTCAAATCTGCTCTGCTGTTTTTGTAAATCAAGTTTTATTGAACACAGCCACACTCATTTGTTTACATATTATCAACAGATGCTTTATGCTACAATAGCGGAGTTAAGTACAGTAGTTGAGACAGAAACCATATGACCCAAAAAGGTAAAAAAAAAAAAAAATTCTCTCTGATCCTTTGCAGAAAAAATTTGCTGACACCTGATCCAGAGTCACAGTAGATAAAATACTTTCCAAATCCTGTTTGCTACTTACTTCCAAATGATGCATATAAGGTGGGGAAAGGTCTAAATCCAGAAAGATCTTGCCAAACTAAAACTATTATTATAGTGAATCACAGCTTTTTCTTTTAAAACGAATGTACTTATCATTAGGATACATATATCCTTCCAGCAAGACAATATTTTTGACAGACAGGTTTGTTGAGGATGAGGATTTTCTAAATCTCTTTATTTCTTCTTTGAATTGTTATCATAGAGTTCCTCACAAGGCACATCCTAGTCAAACAGGAAGAGAAAGAAAACAAAGTCCACCTTTTCTGACCCTAGACCAGTGATGGCGAACTTATGACACGCGTGTCAGAGGTGACACGTGAACTCATTTTTTTATTGATTTTTCTTTATTAAATGGCATTTAAATATATAAAATCAATATCAAAAATGTAAGTCTTTGTTTTACTAGGGTTGCAAATATCAAAAAATTTCTATATGTGACACGGCACCAGAGTTAAGTTAGGGTTTTTCAAAATGCTGACACGCCGAGCTCAAAAGGTTCGCCATCACTGGCCTAGACTGTGGGGATTATAGGAAGACAGAAAGCAAAGGAAGAGAAAGCAGGTATTCAAACACGTGTCTCAGTCCCTCCTCTCTGAGCCAGAATGGTGGAGAAGAGCATGGACTCTGAATCGGAATGCCTGGGCAATGTTAAGTTGTTTTTCTGTTTCCTGATCTGCACAGCGGGGATAAAAGTATTGCCTACATTTCAGAACTGTTATGAGAACTAAGTAAGCGAGTTGTACTAAAGTGCTTAGAATGGTGTTTATTGTGTAGTGGCATGGTTATGGGGGATGGGAGTGGTGGGTATCACAGGTGGATTTTGAAGGAATGCTGAGAGTAGGCTCAACATCTTTCTCCCACTTTGGAGTCTGGAAGATCAACTCAACCTGGAGCAGCCACATCAAAGCAAACTCTTTACCAGAAGTGGAGCTGAGCTTGCCTTTCTCCTGGACTGTCAGCAGTTCTCAGTCCCCATGTACCTGAAGGGAAACAGGAGCATTAGCCGAAGGTCTGGTAGGAGATTTTCAGAGGGAATTATCTTAGGGGGGTGGACCACTGAGCTGGTACCACTGGGATGGAGCACATACAAATCACAGCAGATCTCAGGATGGTCCACATCACCATGGGAGCCAAGATAGGGCAGAGTCAACAAGGGAGCCTCCCTGGATCCTTAAGAGCAGACAGAGAATGTACCATGAGTTATCCTGGCCACAGACATCAGCCACCAAGGCCAGCAGGAGGCCCAGGAGCAGGCTGAGTCTCTCCTTAGCACTCATCAACTCAGGGGGCAGCCCAGCAGCTCCATAGCAGAAACTCGCAGAGATAGGCCACAGGGAACATCCAAGAGCTATCACCTCTCCATCACCAAGCATACATAAACCACACCGTTCTTCTAAATGCCATCTTTGGGGAGATGGGTGGAAATCTCAAAGACTGACCATTCTGTCGAAATTGAACTGTTTATAACTTAAATTAGTCTACGCTGAAATATAGCCCATCCTCCTCTCACCACTTGTCTGGCAGTGTGGGGACTTATGAAGACATTATATCATCTAATAGAAATTCCCCGTTTTTTACATTTGGATGTGGTGAGAGTAAATTTGTGACTTTGCTTCTCTCCCCCCGCCCGCCCCCCTTTGAACTCTGAATTGGATCACTCCCCTCCCCTTTAACACCACCCCCTCATGCACTCAGGGGCATACCCACCCCACACAGACACAAGCGGCAGTGTAAAACCAGCTTCAGGAACAAGCCACAGGAGTTTGAGGCTCTGAGATAAACACCAGAAAGAAAACCTTCTCCCCAAAAGGATTCACTCCTGGTAGATTTACTTTAAAAGCCAGGAAAACGCAACTATTTGCATGAACAGAATTTGAAGGCATTACTTTTCCTGCTCTCTTTTTCGCTCATCCAGGGAGAAAATGAGAGCGCATCAGCCAACCTGTCAATAACAACGTGTTGTTTATTTACTTTGTAGAATAAGCCTTATGCTTTGGGGCCATTGGGTAAACTATAATTTAAAAAATATTTTAAAGATAGAGGGAACATAGGAGATAACAGGGGACGTGCCTAAGCCTGAGTCTTGGGTAAATGCTGGAGGTCATCCCTACTCAGGAACCCTACTCAGCGCCACCATTGTGAAGTCAGACAGTATCCTCGGGCTGTTTTTCAAGTTCCTGACTAAAAGCAGGCTGGGTGACCTCAGGTGGCTCCCCTGGGACTGGAGGGATATTGGAGCCACTGGAGAAAATGATGCCGCCACTCCAATTCAAAAGGCCACCTATCAATGTGTCGCACCCCACCATTAGAGTACGGCTTCACTCTCTCTCTCTCTCTCTCTCTCTCTCCCACCACCCCCCCGCCTCGCTCCCTCTCACGTGTATGCATGTGTACACTTCTCCCAGGGGCTGAGGCTAACACAGGCATCCCACATCTCTGTCTCTCTCTCTCTCTCTCCCACCACCCCCCCCTCGCTCCGTCTCACGTGTATGCATGTGTACACTTCTCCCAGGGGCTGAGGCTAACACAGGCATCCCACATCAGATGGATGAATAGCACGTCTGTCCTGCCAGCTGTGTGCTCTCTCCCACCCAAAGGAAGCAGTAGAGACTCAGACAGCAAAGCCTGGAGTCGCCCACGCAGTCTGTTAGGGCACTCGGTACATGCGAAGGCAATTGAGGGAAGCAAGATGGAATCAGAAAGAGAAATCACCGACCTTCAAGTAAGTTCTCTCAGAGAGAGAGGAGACTGGAGCTGGGAGCCGGGGCGAAGTTGGGGGAAGAAAGGATTAATATATTGGTCACTTGATATTCTACTCCCCGCCCCCCTTCCCTTTCTTACCCCTTTTCCAAATGTTCTATATCCTTATTTCCTCTTTCTCTCCATTTCTCTGCCGGGTTCTTCACTTGTTTTTAAATATGTGAGAAACAGATTGTTAAAATCCCTCTTGGCCTCTGCTTCCCTTTGTCAGTCAAAGAGCTAATTAGATTCGTGTTACCAGAAAGTGATTTCACATTCTGCGCGTCGCTTTTCCCAAAACCCCAGGACAGCAGAGAGTTATTTGAGAGCTGCCGGACAGTTCTCTGGAGACAAGGAAAGATATGAGTTTTGGGGTTAGGAAGAAAGGCAGCTGGCCAACTTTGCATTTTATAGGTTGGAAAAAACCGGAGCCATTCCTTGGCTCTCTCCACAAAGCTCTGCTGTGTAGGACAGAGTCTCAACCGGACAGTGCAAGGAAAGAACATCAGCATAGTCCACTAGGACGAGGCAGAGACATGCAGCCCTTCCTACCTGGGACTGGCTTGCAGGGTGTCAGAGGTTCAGTCCACCTTCTATAGGGATCACAGTGGTTGTGTGATAAATTCTCATAGTGTCTAACAATTAAAGTAGGGAAGGACTATTGAGATCAAGAAGTTTTGGTCACAGAATATGTTCTTCAAGCAAAATCTTAAGCAGCACCCCAGTATATGCTTCAGATTCAGGAGGAGTTGCTGTGTGTTCTACAGAGTGTGGGAGCCTGGTAAGAGCCTCTGCCCCTGACCCCCCACCTCCCTCCCCTGAGACACAACCAGGGAAGTTCTAGCATTACTTGGCGTGCTGTGTCAAAACCATTGATCTAGTACAACCACATACCACTGCCATTTTCCTTGATTGTTATCCAGCCCTAAACGTAGACTCACCTCAGGGCTTGCTGGGCCCTCTGCCTGGAATTCTCTTTTCTTTGGTTGCCTCCTAGTACATTCAGGTCTTGGTTCAAATGTTACTGCCTCAAGGAGTCCCTCTCCCCACCCTCTTCATAGGAACCCTCCTTCTAATTTGACTTTATTATTTGCTTTATTTCTCCCTCAGTACTGCTTACTTCTTGAAGTTACATTGCTTATTGATTGATTACTTATTATAATCTCACTAGAACATAAACTCCATTAGAGCAGGATCTATTTTATTCATTGCTATATCACTAGTGCCCAAGGCTAGTGCTTGGTACACAGTGACCGCTCAGGAAACATTTGTTAAATGAATGAGGTAAGGAAGCCATGAGTTAGATCACTAATAGGCATAAGGTCACTCAACCAGAACATGACAGAGTCAGGACTCCAACACAGGCCTTCTGATATTTCATCTAGTTCTTGCTTCCATTGGATTCATAGCAGCTAAGGAAACAGTATTGCTCACTTTCAGTTTCTGAAGAACAAGTTTTTTATGTGCTGATGGACTAAACAATCCTGAGTTGCAGGGTAAAGGCTCTGCATTTGAAAGGTTCAGAAAGAAAGAGGAAGGCAGGGCTAAGGACAAGGAAATTACTGGCCAGACCTTGATAAATGTCTCTATCTCTGGCAGATAACTAAAGTGTTGGGGTACCTTTCTCTTATTCATTAGAGCTATTCTCTCCCAATATACTCTTTTATTCTGGTATCTTATTCATGCTTTCTTTTGATCATTTCTAAATTTGGTTAGTCAGAAGGTTATCCATTAGTTCCTCCAACTTCCTCCCCAGTTCTGGATCAAATTAGGTCTTGAATCCTCTTTGAAAACAGAGTCACCTTCATCCTCTGAGAAGAAGGAGAGCTTTGGTTATGCACAGGTCCAGGTGTCTTTCCTCTAGGACAGCAGTTCTCGACCTGTGGGTCACGACCCCTTTGGGGGTTGAACGACCCTTTCACAGAGGTCGCCTAAGACCATTGGAAAACACATATATAATTACATATAGTTTTTGTGATTAATCACTATGCTTTAATTATGTTCAATTTGTAACAATGAAAATACATCCTGCATATCAGATATTTACATTACGATTCATAACAGTAGCAAAATTATAGTTATGAAGTAGCAACAAAAATAATGTTATGGTTGGGGGTCACCACAACATGAGGAACTGTATTAAAGGGTCACGGCATTAGGAAGGTTGAGAGCCACTGCTCTAGGAGCATGATTTTATCTTCTCTTCACGAGGCAACTGCTGCATGAAATCCAGAGGAAAGACATAGAAAAGGCCCTAGAACATTATGTACTAAAGTTCTTCCTCTGTGTGTTATTTTTTTAAAATATATTTTATTGATTTCAGAGAGGAAGGGAGAGGGAGAGCTAGAAATGTCAATGATGAGAGAGAATCACTGATTGGCTGCTTCTTGCACGCCCCCACACTGAGGATGAAGCCCACAACCTGGGAATGTGCCCTGACTGGGAATCAACGGCAAACTGCGGCTCGAGAGCCACATGCGGCTCTTTGGCCCCTTGAGTGTGGCTCTTCCACAAAATACCAACTTCTGCGCATGGGCCATGAAGTTTCAATCGGACTGTACGTGCGTGCCTGCACGTGGTATTTTGTGGAAGAGCCACACTCAAGGGGCCAAAGAGCCGCATGTGGCTCTCGAGCCGCAGTTTGCCGACCACTGTCCTAGTTCATAGGTCAAAGCTCAACCACTGAGCCACACTGGCTTGGCTCTGTGTGTGTGTGTGTGTGTGTGTGTTTAATGGTTTCCCAGGGGTGGTAAGAATCTATTGACTAGCTAAGTCAATTTCATCCATTCATTCAACTAATAGTTACTGATTAATGACTATTTCACTCTATGCTTGCTAGGTATGGAAAAGTTATCTTAGTTAATGAGGTCATTACAGTGGGTTGGTTTTTTGCATAAGCTCACTAATGTTGCTGTTTTATAGCTCCAAGACAAATTCTTAAACTTGTAAACGTGTTATCTATTACAAGAAGAACAGGTAGAAAACATGCTAATGATTTGCTGTTTTCCATCCTGAACACCTTAAAGCCCAAATCCAAACAATAATGGCACAGTATTTAAACCAGGGCAACTTTTTTTTTACCATACAATTACTGTTCTCCCCTTTATAATCTTGATCTTGGAGAGGTCATTTATGTTTTAGTACAATGATTAACTCCTATTGATCACTATCCCATCACCAAAACAAAACAAATCAAGGAAAGGACAAATATTTACTACTAGAGGCCCGGTGCACGAAATTCATGCACTCGGCGGGAGAGGGGGTCCCCTCAGCTTGGATTGCAAGACAGTGCAGGCCAGGCTGAGGGACCTCACCAGTGCACGATCTGCACGATCGGGGCTGGGGAGGGATGCAGGAGGTTGGCCAGCCGGGGAGAAACCCCGTGAGGGCTCCAGGGCATGTCCAGCCCTTCTCGCTCAGTCCCGATCAGCTGGATCCCAGCAGCAAGCTAACCTACCAGTTGGAGCGTCTCTTCCCTGGTAGTCAGTGCACGTCATAGCGACCGGTCGACCGGATGTTCGGTCATTTGGTTGTTCGGTTGTTGGGTCACTTAGGCTTGATGCGTGAAATTCGTGCAAGAGCCGAACCGGGATACTTCAACATTGTACTAAGTAGCAAATAAACCATGATGCCTGACCTTAGAAAGATCATCAAGTGGAAGAAATATACACAATTATACAAAGAAACTGTTTAGTTAAAATACTTTTTCCAAAAAACATGATTCCATATCACCAATGGGCAATATAAGCATTACCAATGACTGACAATTTTTCATTGTAATGGTAATCTTTATAGTTTTCATGTGTATTACAAAATCATAGCTAATCCATCAAACCTGTGATTTCAAAAATGTTATTGTTTAGGATGAGGCTAAAGGAAGTGGCACGGTATGCTTTAACACCTTATGCAGACATTGTAAATAATGTGGGCACACTCTAGATATTTTAATAATTTTATGTCTTCACTGTTCAGACTGTAGCTGGCTTGGATGATATAAATCACAGGTGTATGTGTCTGTACATACTGCTGCTTTATTCTCACTACATTGAAATCACAAACAGGGTACAATTAAAGTCTGGGAAACTCTAATCTAAAAAACATTCATTTAAGCCACTATAATTAGTGTTGCAGGTGTTTCTCTAGGTCAAAACCTATGAGACTGGGATGGTTAGTAGTAGTACAATTGGGGGTAAAAAAGATTGACACACAGTACTCAAAGCAAGTTTCCGCTACCAGGTGAATGCCTGCAACTAACTGCCCCTCTCCTGTAGCTGTGGCCTCCAAGCTTCTGCCCCTCCCCTGCTATGCCAGGGAGGTAAGGCTTCTTCTCTCCCAGACTCTAGCCTTGACTAGTTTTCCATCTTTTCGCAGCTCCAGAGTCTGAGTGTATGAGGGTTGAGAAAAATCCCTTGCTTCCCCTTCAACCAGTGTTGCAACCCCACCACTCACTATGGAGTTCAAGCCACTTGCCTTGCTCCTTCCCAAAAGGGAGCTTCTGCTTACTAGTTGCCAAAGTAGATTCATCCCCTGCCCCTTTGTTCTACTTGAACTGAAGATTGGGGGAGATGTCAAGGTGGTCAGAAATGGTTTCCTAGTGGAGGAACTAAGACTTGTACATACTGAATGTAAATTCAATGTAGAAAGGGTTAAGGAAGTACAGCAAGAAAGAAATGGAATGCAACTAGAGTGGAGGTAAAAATTACTTATGAGTAAAAGGAGAGCTATAGATAAAATATTCTGGAAGTATTTTCAAGTGGAAGTTCCGGAAAACAATTTGGTAGTATGTAACAAGAGACTTAAAAATGACCTAGTGATCCCACTTCTAGAAACAGCCTAAGAAAATAATCAGAGATGTATTCAGTTATGCAAGGATGTTTTTGGAATATTATTTATAGCCAAAAAATGGAGTGTCCAACATAAAGAAATGGTTAAATAAATTTTGGTACATCTGTAAACAGATATCATGAAATAATTTTTTCAATGTATGGGAAGAATATTTAAAGGAATACCAAAATACTAATTATATGTTAAGTCAAAAAAGGAGGATACATAGCCCAGCCAGCGTGGCTCAGTGATTGAGCTTCAACTTATGAACCAGGAGGTCATGGTTCGATTCCCGGTCAGGGCACATGCCCAGGTTGCAGGTTTGATCCCCAGTGTGGGGTCTGCAGGAGGCAGAAGATCAATGATTCTCTCTCATCATTGATGTTTCTATCTCTCTCTCCCTCTCCCTTCCTCTCTGAAATCAATAAAAAAATATTTTTTAAAAAAAGTAAGATACATAAATATATACACATCTGATCCCAATTTCTTTTTTTAAAAAAGCATATACAATAAACACATGCAAGAAAACTGTTCAAAGAAATACACCAAAATGTTAAGACTGGTTATTTCTGGACTATGAATGACTTTTTTTTCTTTTACTTTTACTTTTTATTTCCGCTAAACATTTTCTCCCAAACCAGATATTATATTTAGAAAAGAAAAACCTGTAGTTTCAAAAAGAAATTAGAGAAGCTGATGTGCCTATATGCAAATGAATATATTTCTGAACATGGGCCCTAAAGGCATATATACACACATATATATTTATTCCTGTCTCTGATTACCACAGCAAATAGACAGCTGATCAATCTTTTTTTTTTTTTTTTAAGTGGGCACTCCTTTTAAGTGTTTCATATCTGAATATGTTCCAAGAACAGACTTTAGCAATGTTTCATCCTGGGACAAAACTTCTGACCACTGAGTTTCTATATAGCCCCTTCAGAGGTACAATATCTGACACAAGTAGAAGGGGCTGAGGTGGTTGCATCCTTGATTTAGTTAGATCTTATACCTGACAACTTCAGTAACATACATGTCTTACGACCACTTCTGTAGAAAACTTTAAGAAGTACTTGTATTAAGTAGATATATAAGATGATAGTTAGCCAGCTAGATGGACAGACAGATGATAGAAGGATTTGGGCCCTGGCCGGTGTTGTTCAATGGTTAAAGCATCGACCCCCACACCAAAGGGTTGCAGGTTTGATTCCAGGTCAAGAGCACGTACCTGGGTTGTAGGTTCGATCCCTGGCCCTCAATCAGGGTGGGTATGGGAAGCAGCTAATCTCTCTTTTTCTCCCCCCCTCCCCTCACATCCTTCCACTCTCTAAAAATCAATAAAAAAAATATCCTTGGGTGAGGATTAACAAAATAAAAAAAAAGGAAGAAGGTATGGGATGATTTCTTGGAGGAGATAGGCACCGAGTGAACTATGAAGGATGAGTAGGACTTTAACTCGTGGAAGTATTCTAGTGGTGAGAACAGTGTGAACAAAAGCTGGAAGCAGGAAAAACATAGGGCATATTTGGAAAAGAACAAATAATCCAATTTGTCTAGATTGATAAGGTGAATGGAGGAGAAACCGGGGAAATATGATGATAAGGGTAGGATGGAACCAGATCATGATGGTCCTTGAGGGCCATGTTACTCTCCTTCGGGAGGAACTGACCAATGACTCTTTGCTCTGCAGAAGCTCCTGGGCTCTCAGGTGCAGGTCCTGGAAAGAGGGGAGCAAGTAATAAAACATCTGGCTGTGCCTCCCAAGACCTAGTGCCCCTCCCAGATTTGGACTTCGAAATGGGACTTAGAGGGGCCATTGGTCTTGTTTGATAGAGGAGAAAACAGGTCCAGAAATGTGTGATGTTTAATTGGGCTTTAGAATCCCATATGATCTGCCCAAAGTTAGCCATGACATTGAGCAGAGCAGCGGTCGCCAACCTTTTGGACCTCATGGACTACCAGTGGTCCAAGGACCACAGGTTGGCGACCACTGGAGCAGAG
Source organism: Myotis brandtii (assembly GCF_000412655.1). Taxonomy (NCBI): domain Eukaryota; kingdom Metazoa; phylum Chordata; class Mammalia; order Chiroptera; family Vespertilionidae; genus Myotis; species Myotis brandtii. Next base: position 3,965,144 of record NW_005358092.1, read on the forward strand.
CATCCAATGGACAATAAACTACTCAATAAACACTGTATTTATTGCAAAGTTCATATATTCAATTTGTTATGCACAGTGAAAATGTCTTTCAAATACAAGATGTAATCTAATCCTCCCAACTACGCAATAGTCATTACTCCACCTCCAAAGGGTGAGAAACTGAAGCTGAGAGGTCAAATATGAGATCACAGAACAGAAAAGTGGCAGGGCTAGGACGTAAACCTACATTTTCCTTTTGCTGCTTTAGCTCAGTGGTTTACAAATGTGGTCCCTGGAGCAGCAGTAGCCCATCACGTGGGAACTTGTTAGAAATGCAAATTCTCTGTCCCCAGTCTAGACCTACCGAATCAGAAACCCTGGGGATGGGGCCCAGCAACCTGTATTTTAACAAGCCCCCTGGTGATTCTGATGCACACTGAAGTTTCAGAACCACTGCGTAATATATGGCTAATTGATGCAGGAGGACATGGAGGCTCCAAGACTGACCTTCTTTCTCCGAGTGAACTCTAGATAAGCCAAGAGGTAGCACTGGCACCAGACCTGGAGTAATGCAGATCCCTCTCCCGCTCCCCCCCAGCCCCCCTCCCCCAGAACAGGCAGGGATGTTGGTTTTAGGGGTAGAATTTAGCTATTTAGCTGACCACCACATTCTAGTCCTGGCATAGGCCTCATCCAGAGGAGGGGCTGCCAGGCACTTTTTGAGAGCACAAAGGATCTAAGCCTCACAAATCTAAACTTCTTGTTTCGAGGCGAGATACCACCACAGCCACTGCGATTACCTGTGTGTGGTGATTTACGCCCACTCTGATGAGAGATGGTTGGGATTACTCCAGCCTGGAAAAGGGTATGTTAGGCCTACCCCACTGGGGAGAGATGTCTCTCTCCTGTCACCCAGCCCTGCTTTTCATGGGAGGGAGGGGAGCAACTGCAGGCAAGAGTGGGACCTTCCCACAGGGCACAGGGGCACAGACACCCAGGGTGGGGGCACTCCTTTTCTGCAGAGGTAGAGGAAGAGCAGAGGGGTGTAGTATTCCTAAAGAGTCTGCCCAGGGCCTTGGGGACAGGCGTCAGGAGGGAAGGGGACAGCACTGAAACATCAGGCAGTGGGAGAGAGGTGCGTCTGCCGGAGGATCTCTGCGAAAGGGCTACCAGCGTCCTGAACCAGTGAGCCTCAGGGCTGCAAGTTCACCAGGCTCCTTGCCAAGAGAATGGAAAACCCCTGGGCCTCTCCAGAGGTGAACTCCCTGTTTCCACAACCCCTGTCCAGGGAACCCGAGTTGTTGACCCCCAGGTGCGAGGACAGGCTTTGGTCTTTGTTTTTGTGTGCCTGCCTTGTGCCCTGGGCACAGAGTCCAGGGACTGATCTCTGCCTGGATACACATGTTCAGTCCTAATCTGTACACAGCCAGGCTGGTCTCATTCACACAGCCAGGACCTTTCCCCTTCAGCTGCAGTTTCCTAGAAGTGTGACCGCCCAGTGTTATGATTCAAACAGGGCTCAGTCCCCAGGGATAGATAGCAGGGCTGGGTGGAGTTGGCAGTGTTGGACCTAAAATGCCACGCCCTGTCTCTCTGGTTTGCAGAGTAATATACAATGTAATGCCCATCCACACTCCTTGTGAATTACCTTCAAGAGGGTTAGGGGTGGGGATGAGGAACAGAAATCTTGCAACGACAGACTCTCTATCAACCAGATCCTGGGCTACTCCAAGCAATCACTGGAAGCCAGTACCTTCCTAGCTCCACGGAGCTTCCAAGCTACAGATCTCTGTGCTTTCAGGCCCTTGAGGAGCAGTCACCTGAGCAGAAGCTCCAAACCCTCTGCTGAGATTACTCCACTCCTGGCAGTTGTAGGGGTGGCTTGAAGAGGAGGCAGGGTGGGAGGGAGGGGAACAAATGATAGACCAGCTTTCTGCTCCATACAATTTCTACTGGTGTTCCTAAAGCACAGAATTCAGCATTGCCTATGAGTGCTTTTCCTAGCAATAGCAGCCATCAGAGGGCTGCAAGTGTGGAATAGAGAGATAGAAAGAGGAGAGAGAGAGAGAGAGAGAGAGAGAGAGAGAGAGAGAGAGAGAAAATGAATATGAATGAATATGCATATGAGAGAGACAGAAAAGAGCCCTGTTATTTTGTTTCCCATTCTCCATGTGATTGGCAGTAGTTTTCCTCCTCCACTAAGAAGTCAGCCTCCTCCCCTACCATCCTGATGTGACCTATTTATCTATTCCCTTTAAAGGAAGGTACCTTGGAAGGCAGCCCAGTACAGGGCGGTTCTGTCTGAGTCTCAAAGAGATAAGCTCTTAGTAAGTGAAATCCAGAAGCTGTAAAATCATGGGGCAAGGGCAAGGTAGTAGGGAGTTAGGCAAGGCTGGGGGGAAAGGGAATGGAGGTTGGGGCCTCAAGGAGAGTGTTCAGTGGCGTGCTCTTGGACATCTGGACTCTTCAAGCTGTGACTATGGGGAACAGGTTTTGGGCCCAGCAGAGAGTAGTGGAAGCAGCCAACATTGACTTCTAGAAAGAAATGCGCAAACAGAATAAACATAAAATCCCAGTTCTTGCAAGATTCCTGCTTTCTCCTCCTAGTTCACTGAGCTGAGTGGTCTCATCTCTGAGCCCGTTTCCTTATCTGCAAAATGCGGACAACAATTTCTACCTCAGAAGATTGATAAAAAGATTAAATTATTTACTGCACCCTCTGTTCTCTCCTAAAGAAAATTCAACTAGGTCTCAGATCAATGGCACATATCATAACTACCATTTATATGTACCTATTTTGTGGGAAGCACTGGATATAGAGTTTATCTCAATTCTGTGAGGAATCCTATATAATGAAGAGTAATATGCTAATTAGACTGAACAGCAGACCGTCAGGATGACCTTCCAGACGAAGCCAGGGCTGCAAGGGCCAAGCCCCTTGCACGAATTCCATGCATCGGGCCTCTAGTGTATTATGATCATTTAACCAGTAAGGAATCCAAGACTTAGAGAAGTTAAATCACTTATGCAAACTCACACAGCTAGCAGGTAGCAGAGCTGAGGTTGGCACTCATGGCTGTCTGGCCTCCCCTAGACTGTCACATCACTGGCCTTAATGACAAAGTAGCTGGCAAACATCCTTGTCCCCAAATATTAAGTAAATTTAGAATGCTGAGTCAGATTGAGTCCCTGAGAAATCAAAGAATAATTGGGTTGTATAATGCTATCATTTTATGTAAATCTTGGCAAGGAGGATATTGTCTTGCAGTCTGGAAAACTATAAATGCCTATCTGGTCTCTAGCTTCTGGGCCTTCAGTCTAGCCTCCCTCCAACCCATTCTTCTCACTGTAGCCACAGAGAACATGTTCCTGCTTCTGTCACTGAGCTGCCCTGAGGATTACATCCAAACTCAATATGGCCACGGCCTGTCCTGTCCTTGGTAGGCCCTAGACTTGAGAGGCCCTACCCTATTTTTTATAAAATGTATTAAAATATACCTATATCACTCCCAAATGTGAAATTTTTAATGCAAAAATTTTGAAAGGGTTTTTCATTATTTGCGATTTAGAATGATTAATTTAAATGTTTACTTTTCACATGTAGGTACCAATCATTTTTTTTCAGGTCTCAAATATTTGGGGCCTTTGGAAAGCTCACAGTCCGAAGGACTATGCATATGGTGCCTAATGAGTGAAACAGCCCTCTATGTGGCCCCTGTCCACTTCCGCTGCATACCAGGCTTTTGTAAATACTGTTGCCTCTGCCAAGAATTTTGTTTTTCCTTCTATAGCAGTGCCCTGTTCATACCGTTCTCCCCTCCCTCATTGCCCAGAAATTTATTTATTTTGACCTAAGTTCATAGAAGCCTATCCTCTCAGTTTCTTTGTATATAAAATAAGAGTGATAATAGTAATGTAGTACCTACTTCATATGGCTAAGATAAAATAAGCCCTAGCCGGTTTGACCCAATGGATAGGGCATTGGCCTGCAGACCGAAGGGTCCCAGGTTCGATTCTGGTCAAGGGCATGTACCTCCGTTGCAGGCTCCTCCCTGGCCCGGGCCCTGGTTGGGGCTCATGAAGGAGGCAACCAATCGATGTGTTTCTCTCACATAGATATTTCTCTCTCTTTCCGTCTCTCTTCCACTCTCTCTACAAATCGATGAAAATATATCCTTGGGTGAGGATTAAAAAAAAAGATAAAATAAGTTAGTATACCAGAGCCTTGCTACACAAAGTATGATACCTGGGAACTTGTCAGGCTCACCCCAGACACACTGAATCAGAATCTGCAGGTTAACAAGATCCACAGGTGATTCGAATGCACATTTAAGTGCTGCACTAAAGTACTTAGAACAGCGATTTTCAATCTTTTTCAACTTATGGCACACACAAACTAATTACTAACATTCTGCACATGCCAAAAAATATACTTTTTTGCTGATGGGCAAAAAAATAGGTATAATTTTGATTTAGTTACAAAACATGTAATTACCTACCCTTTTGCTTCAATGTGACTTTAAAAAATCAGGAGCCTATATGTGTATATAAGGATCTCTAATACCAAGAATTAACCAATCAGACGCAACCTTATTATGCCACATCGACCAATAAGATGCAACTCTATTATTTGACCTATATATTTATGGTTCAAGACAGGGCCTTCATATGAGACGGCTATTGTTGTGTTGGCTGTTGTCATGTTATTATTTGTCAATCTAAAGGAAAAGAGGTCAGTGTCCCTGACTAAATAGTCAGGTATTCCATGTTTTAAAAATTCTTGTGGCACACCAGTTGAAAATCACTGACTTAGAACAATGCCTGTTACATAATAAACACTCAATAAATGATACCATTGTTATCATTGCCCTCCGTTTTCCTTCACACCTACTTTTAACTTCAAAACTCTAGTTCAGCGGCTGATGCACCGTGTTCCTGGGGAACACTGGCATCCTGGGACCTGGACCACGGCATTTCCGCTAAATGCTGAGGCTCCAGTCAAAACAGGGTCCCTGCACTCAGCTCCCCTCCATCAAGAGGGAGACAAGTAAGGAAATAGGCAACTGCAATATGTGGTGTGGCAAAGGCTATTAAAAAAGGACGCCCAAGTCCTGTAGGAGGCAGCTAACCTAGGCTTGTGTGTCAAGGAAAGTGCTATTTATTCTACGACCTGAAAGATGTTTCAGTATCTCAAGATTTCCCCCCAAAGTGACAAAGTGGTCTCTACTTAAACAGTGATCTGATTGCATCCAGGTGTGAGGTGGCCTGGGCAGGCCTTTAACTTTGCTCTGAAGTATCTACTGCCTTTGCTGTCTGCTCCCAAAGCAAACAAGGGAACCGTGGAGGTTTGAGTCTAGAAGACACTACTTGGGGTCCAGGTCCAAGCCCCCTCACTTAGAGAAAACTTTGGCTTCACTGCAAACCAGACCCTCGGTAGCTATAAAATTCTTAATCTCTCAGAGCCTTGGTTTCCTCATTTCCAGAATTTGAATAAGGACACGCCTCTCTACCGTGTTCTTGTGAGACTGAGAGGACAAAAGTAAAGTTCCAGACACGGAGAAGGGGAAGAATCACGTGTCCCTTCTCCCTTTGCCTAGTTCGTGCGCCGTATAGCAGCTGGGTGGACTTAGGCTTGAGGGCTGGAGTTTCTACACTGTGAAGCATTTCTTCTTACAAGTACCACTCTCCCTCCCCGCCCCCAGTCGGGGCTGGGAGGCTGAGATAGGCAGCAATCGTGTCCGTGAGCAAGCTGGGAGGGACGGGGTCAGTTAGGGGCACATGTGGGGTGATTTTGGAGGGAAGAAAAGACCACTGTTTTCCAGAGCCCTAAACAACCTATGATGGATGTTCTGAAAGCTCCTGAACAGACCCGGCACAGTGCGGCCACGGTGAACCTCGGGCAGCCTGCCTGTGCTTAAGTGAGGCATTCCCTGGCAGACACCTTCGTGGATATATGAATATTCTTTTCATGGGAAGTCTGTGCCTTCTGAAGGCAAACATGGGAGACCTGGCTCCCCCACCCCCAGCCCAAACTGGCCCAGGAAAGGCCGGCGAGAGCCCCGCGAAAAAGGCAGAACGTTCAGGCAGCAGCTGATTGGTTGGGAGGAGGCCGGGCCCAGGGGCGGGGCGCGCGGGGGGCACGCTGCTGGGAGGGGAAGCAGGCCTGAGGGTACCCTTCCCCCATCCGGCCCTGGGGCCTGCCTTGCGTCTGGCCTGGAGCTTTTGTAACGGGGCTTTATCTCTTCCTTCCCTCACTGAAGATGGAGCGCAGTCCTCACCCTTTTCTAAAGCAAAACCACCCCCTCCCACCCACCAGCTCAGCTCAGCCTTTGTCTCGGGGCGGTCGGGCTGGCTTCGGGCTGTGGGAGGGCAGAGAGGCCTCTTCCTGCCTCTCCCCGCTCCGGAGCGGACTTGCTAACGGGTGGGTGGAGCCCAGTCAGAACTATTTCGGTTCCTTCTTCTCAGAGCAGCCTTTGGTTTCCTGCTTAGTTTCCCCTACCTAGGCTTTCCTTATGTTAACAATATAGCTACCACTTTCTGAGCACTTGCCTTATATCAAGTAGGAACTTTACGTATATATTTCCTGGTATTTTAGGTCACCTGTGTATCATTAACCCCATTTTACAGGTGAGACAACTTGAAGTGAAGAAAAGCCAATTTGCTGGATGAAACAGCTATTGTAAGTGGTTTAACTGGGATTCGCGTCCTAGGCTGGCTGGCTGGCTGAGCACTTTAATCCTGCCATGGTCTCTGGATGAGGCCTACGCCAGGTCTATGTTGTAGAATGTGGTGGTCAGCTAAATTCTACCCTAGAGCCACATTGTTTTCTGTTGAAGAACAAAAATTCAGTCGAGGAAATTTGAAGATCTAATTGGCTTTATTGAGTGATTCATGGTAGCATGCTGTCCAGCAAGTAGAGCTGAGCATACAATATGGAAGGTTTTCATAGGCAGAAGCTGGGTGGGGACAAGAAAGTTATGGTCAAAGGAATACAGATTAAGGACACGTCAATATATCGCCTCACATCTGTCAGAATGCCTATCATCAGTAAATCCACAAACAGCAAGTGTTGGTGAGAATGTGGAGAAGGGGGAGCCTTGGTGCACTGTTGGTGGGAATGTGGATTAGTGCAGCCACTGTGGAGGGTAGTGTGGAGGGTCCTCAAAAATTTTTAAATGGTACTGTCTTGTGACCCTGAAACTGGACAACCAATGAGTTCTGGCTGCCAGTCACTACTTGAGTCGATTAAGCAGAGACAGAGTTGAATCATATATGAGAGTTTATTCCAATAATGTCGGTATATAGGAGAGCAGCAGGTCATCTACAGAAATCTACTCTGCAACCCCCATAAGCCAGCTGCTTATATTGGGTAGAAGGACAAAGATTATATGGGAATGTAAGCAAAAGGAATAAAAATGGGTATGCAAAGGAAATAAAAATTGGTAGAATGGTTACAGATTACATGCGCTGTGGGCTGGGACAAGGTTGTTAGTCTCTCCATAATAGACAGTTCTAGGATAAGGAGAATGGACCACATTCCAAAGTTAACTCCCAGGTTCCAGAGCACAACTTCCAGCCAGATCAGAATATGCTTCCTTTAATCAGAATAAAGGGAAGGGTGGGGGAATGGGAAGAGGTCAACCAATGAATTTGTATGCATATATGCATATCCCATGGACACAGACAATAGGGTGGTGAAGGCCTGGCGTGGGGGCGGAAACAGACTGGGAGAGGTCAATGGGGGAAAGTATAGTATGTAATACTTTCAACAATAAAGATTTAAAAATAAATAATCAGAATAAAACAATTTCTTCTAACTATAGCTAGTCTTACTATTCTGTTTCTGCCCCTAACAACCCAGTGATTATATATATATATATAGATAGATAGTACTAATTCAAAAGAATGGGTTCACACCTATGTTCATTGCAGCATTGTTTACAATAGGCAAGATATGGAAGCAACCCACGTGCCCAATAGAAGAGTAGATAAAAAAGCTGTGGTACATATATACAATGGAATGTTACTTGGCCATAAAAAAAGAATGAAATCTTACCATTTGTGACAGCATGGATGGACCTAAAGAGTATTATGCTAAGTGAAATAAGTTAGTCAGAGAAAGCCAGATACCATATGATTTCACTTACATATGGAATCTAAAAAATGAAAGAAATGAACAAACAAAATTGAAAGAGATTCATAGACATCATAGACTGATGGTTGCCAGAGGGAAGGGGGTTTGAGGGACTGGGTGAAAAAGGTGAAGAGATTAAGAAGTACAAATTGGTAGTCACAAAATGGACACGGGGATGTAAAGTACAGCATAGGGAATATAGTCAAAAATATTGTAATAACTATGTATGTTGCCAGGTGGGTACTGGAAATATTGGGGCAGGTGGGAGGGGAACACTTTGTAAAGTATATGATTGTCTATGATTATCTTGCATTATTAATGAAAAATAATATTGAATATAAACTGTAATTGAAAAATAAAAATTTAAAAAGAAAGTTATTAACAAAAGAAAAGAAAGATTGTTTCATTACTTTCCTTTATGGGAAAGGACATGTCTCATCAGGCCAATTGCCTCAATTTCTTGAGGGGTAGGGTGGAGAGGGCCCGTATGACAAATGACCTCCTTGGTACTGACCAGAAAATTCCAGATTAATAAGATTACATTCCTGGAGAAGGTTAAAACTGCAATTAAGTCAGGTAGTAAATCCAGGTTCAGTGTCATGGGCTTTAGTACAAGTGACTTCATGTTGAACCTGTAGTTTTCTCTTTGAACACATCAAAGACATTTTTGGGGACCAGACTAGGGCAATGTTAGAAAAGATTTCCCTTAGAACTTGTTTCTTTAGCACAGGGATCTAAGCAAAGCTAGTGATCTGGAATTCTTTCCTGACTTTCACGAGGAGCATTCTAGCTTGAGGCACATTCCTCCTTCCATCCTCCTGACCCTTTGCCACCCTTTTGGGTTTATCCATGCTGTTGCAAATGTAAGATTTTAAATGGTTCAAATGGTGAACTCTGGAGAGAAAAAACAAGGCATTCTGTTCTTTCAAGGTCTCACCAATTGGAACTCACCTACAGATCAGCCATAAATATAAATCTAGAGAAAGAGAAAGTGAGTCAGGGAGCAACTCAGTGCAGTTACTTTCAGGTGCTCAGGGTGCTTGAGAAGGACTACAACCTCCCAGATCCTAACTTACCTGCCGCCACAGAATAGACGCATCCCAAGTCCCCGGAACAACCCCTTATCAGTGAAGGGGTGGGACTATTGAAGAAAGTATAAGTGGTAGCTTTGAAAACCAGAGAGCATTATACACATGGAAGACAGGGTTTCTGTTTTGATGAGACATCAGTAAGGCAATGTATGGCTTTTATTATTTAAAAATAGTTACAAGCAATTTGTCAAATAATTCTACCTAGTGAACATAATTACATAAGAGAAAAGCCTAAAAACCACCTCAAGGACCCAAACCTTAAGATCCTTAGACATGGTATGCAATAGTTTGTGAAGATCATCTCTTACCCCCATCTCCAACCTACAGCCCTCCATCTGGTACTGAAGTGGGGAGAAATCTGCAGCATTGGAGCCATAAAGGGCTGGGGCAGTATGACTCTCCATTCACATACGAGTAAACACAATACAAACTGGACATTTAAAAAAAAAATACTGTTAGCCCTAGCTGGTTTGGCTCAGTGGATAGAGCGTCAGTTTGCGGACTGAAGGGTCCCGGCTTAGATTCTGGTTAAGAGCACATGCCCGGTTGCAGGCTCAATCCCTAGTTGGGGGGCGTGCAGGAGGCAGCCAATCAATGATTCTCTCTCATCATTGATGTTTCTATTTCTCTCTCCCTCTCTGAAATCAATAAAAATATATTTTAAAGAATAATAATTTAAAAAATACTGTTATATGGGGAAGAGAAATAAAAGTGACCAAGTCCTTGAGATCATTAATGAAGGTCTTGAAGCCTTTGAAAAGGTCTCAGCAGCCACAGTGCTGTTCATCCAGCTTATGTTGTATTAGAAGAACTACACTTTAGTTTTTCTCAGGCCAAAACCCTAATATTTACCCTGTTTTAAAGCGTCAGTTTCACCCTAGTGGGTTGGGTTTCAGGCTCGATTCCCAGTGCATGTGGGAGGCAACCAATTGATGTGTCTCTCTCACATCGGTGTTTCTCTCTTTGTCTCTCCCCTTCCCTTCCACTCCCTAAAAATCAATGGAAAAAAATATCTTTGGATGAAGATTAACAACAACAAAAATAAAGCTTCTGTTTCCACATTTGTAAGATAAGGAGGTTGGATTTAATGGCTCCTAGGTTGCCCCAAGTTGGGGAAATTCCTTATTCTGCAATGCCCAGATGTTTTCATTAGTGATGCTCAGCTCCTCCATCTCAATAATATGTTAATCATCTGACCAACTGCTCAGCTTTCCTGCTTTATGAGATCATCACTGCCAGTTCCAAGTGCGTTTGGCTGCCAGAGAGCAAACATTCCATGTGTGAACTGGGGATACATATTGCTGTGACAATAGTTCTGGCAAATTTGAGGCATGCTGATTTAATCAAGAACAGCACTAAATGTGGTGCAGTCTCCAACACAGCATTAGAGACCTGGGCCTGGGGCAAAGCCTCTGAATTTGCTTTCAGGGCAGCATCAATCTTAATGCTCTTGGCTCTTTGAGGAGCCAAGAATCAGAGTCCTAGAAACCTTACACCTACCAAAAATCCTCAGAAAGTTACCAGATCTACCCCCATCTTCGATCACATAGGATTCATTACATCTGAACCATCCTCAGCCTTGTCCATTAGGCCGAGTTTCTACTTGATATGATGATCCACAGTTGGGGCTAAAACCATCCTCAGGAGGCACTTGGGTAATCGATGTATATTACATGATTAAAGAAAGTCGCAGCAAACTGGTCATAACCAGTGACAACCCACACACAGTTTCCAATAGGCATCAGTACGCAAAATGGTCATAATCTCAAAGTGACAACCCACACACAGTTTCCAATAGGCATCAGTATCTCCTTATAGGTACCTCAGACCCTCAAATCCATAGATGAAGCAATAGGTTGGGGTGAGGAACTGATTTTTTTTGTCTTTTTAGTGAATTCTTACACAATTTTCTGAGTGCCATCATTGAGGTATATGAAATATGTAGAAACACAGAGAAGGGAGGAGAGTGGTAGGGAAAGGGTCACATTTATTGAACAACATCAGCATAGGGGTTAACTATACAGGCACTGTGGGGTAGGTGAAGGTGGGCAAACGGGGAGAGAATGGGGGATGGAAAGAGACTGCTTGGGGTGATGGGAGCACTATGCAGTGTGCAGATGATGTTTTGTTGAATTGTACACTCGAAACCTGTATAGTTTTCTGAACCAATGTGACCCCAATAAATTCCACAAAAAATAAAAAAAGAATACAGGCACTGGAGTTAGATTGCTTGGGCTTGAATCCTGGGTCTCCCACTTCCTGGCTGTACTGTCTAACCAAAGGCCAATTACTTCAGTTGGAAGCGCCTCAGTTTCCTATAGTACTGTTATGAGGGTGACATGAATTAATTTCTGTAAAGCACTGAGAACAACTCCTGCCCCATATAAGTACTATGTAAGTGTGACTTATTTTGGCAAGTCCTATGCTAACTGCCTTACACATATTATTTGTCTAATATTAACAATTCCTTTTGAAAAGAAAAATACAGGAAATTACTGAGTCCTATTATACTAGTTATAACGATGTCTGTGACTAGGGGTATGTATGAAGAAAGAAATATACAGATATATAGATCAAGCCCTTGTTTCTTCTACTAGTCCCTTCTACATAAAGGGTTTCATACTGTGCCTGATTATTGTTTTGTTTGTTTTTTTGTTGTTGTTTTTTAAAAATATATTTTATTGATTTTTTACAGAGAGGAAGGGAGAGAGATAGAGAGTTAGACACATCGATGAGAGGGAAACATAGATCAGCTGCCTCCTGCACATCTCCCACTGGGGATGTGCCCACAACCCAGGTACATGCCCTTGACCAGAATCGAACCTGGGACCTTCAGTCTGCAGGCTGATGCTCTATCCACCGAGCCAAACCGGCTAGGGCTATTGTTTTGTTTTTTGACACCATCATATGAATTGGAAATCTTTCCATATCTGAATATGTAGCTCCGCCTCGTTCTTTTAACTGCTACATAGTATTACATAATATGGATATACAGTAGATTATTTACACATCCCTTATAGTGATTGTGTACAGTACAGGATGTGGGAGGAAACAGAGGTGGCAAAGCAGCAGAGAGCATGGTTCCCTAAGAAGCTTGCAACTTTCTGGGGGAATTTGGAACTTAAATGAAATAATCTGAGACCAGTACAAGAAGGTATGTAATAAAATAGTAAATTGAATTTAAAACTAAGCGTCAATGCTAGTGATTTAATAGGAAATAACACATTGTATATAACAATGGAGCTGAGGACCTGCATCCTGGAAGGCCTGTCTGAGACAGAACAAATTTGCCCATTAATTCTTCCAGCCTCTTGAAAAATTGCTCAAGACAAGAAGGACAAGTCTACACTCCCTTAACAAGCTGCAACACAGCAGCACACTGGTGTCTCAGCTGGAGGTGGAATGCTGCAGGCCTACGTGTTCTGCAACTTGCTAAGCACGTGGGCAGCACCTTCCTTCTAAAGCTGTGCTGGAGAGTGTTCACACCTCCATCTTCTGGTAAAGGCTGGTGTTGTTCTCCCTGAATCCCAAGTGGTGCAGATCCCTCAAAGCATAGTGACCCTGCTCAAGGAGCCAAAATGGGTGCTCTCTTTTTTGAGGTCCACAGACCATTGTTTGACCTTGCTTCCTTGGGAAGAATTCACAGGGTTGTGAGAGCAGTTGTACCATAGGGCCAAGCTGGGAACATTCTGTGCTTAGGTATTCATAAGCTTTTGCCAAAGCTGTATTTCTTTTACTCCACCCCTCAGTACTAGTCACCACCTAAGTCAGTAACACCTGGTTGCCATAGAGAATTAGATTGTGTCAAAGCCCACACTTGACATTCCTTCTGCAAGGCCCTACCCCGGAGCATTTTAATACCTTAGTTGGAGATAAACCTTTTGATCCCATCCTTGACCTCTTAGACTTCTATACATGCCTTTCTATACTGATGGGATAGTCAGTAATGGAAAAATATTTACTGGACACTTACTATGTATTTAGCTCTGTATAAAGCATGGGATTAGGATGTTGGGGGAGGGAGGATTATAAGAAAAGTGAGACATGACCCTAACCTTGGGGGGCTTAAAACTTTGACACACACAAGAACACAACACAGTAGATCCTGAAGTGGCATAGACAATATGCCTCACCCAAATCACCTCCAAGTAATCAGCTCTCAGCTCCTTCTGGCAACCCTGGAGTGTGAGTTCAGTAAAACAGGATGTCCCAAGGTGGCAAACAGATCAACATTTTGCTCACAGAGGTCACAGGAAGTCAGTGTTCCCCTGATCACTTGGGAACCAAAATGACGATTCCATTTTTCTCCTCTAGCTTTTTATTTTCCAATACAGAAGAACAGAAAGACTAGTACAATGTCTTTAAACTCTTCACCTACATTCATCAATATTGCTATATTTATTTACTGTATCTTTCTGTATTATACATTCCCACCCTATCCAACCTATTTGAAAGTCATTTGTAGACATTAGGTATAATGTCTACATATATCTAAAAACTTCAACATATATCTTCTCAGAGTGGTAATTTCCTACCTTGGAAGAAATTGAACATTGATATACAGTTCATATTCACTTTTCCCAATTATCTACAAAACAATGCTCTCTAGACTCTTCTCCTTTTTAAAAATTGAAATAAAATCAAAGATTAGTCACTGTATTTGGGTGTCCTGTCTCTTAAATCTCTTTTACTCTATAATAGTACCCTAATCGCCACTTTTGTTCTTTCCTCATCTTGACGTTTGTGAAGACTGCAGATCAGTTGTTTTGGAGAACGACCCACAATTTGGATTCATCTGATTATTTCCTCGTGATTGGATTCAGATTCTATTTCCTTTTTTTTAAATTATTGTGGTAAAATATCTGTATCACAAAATTTACATTTTAACCATGTTTAAGTATATAATTCAGTGGTATAATTAGGTACATTAATAATGTTATACAATCATACTACTACCGCTATTTCCAGAATGTTTTTTGTCATCCCAAACAGAAATTCCATATCCATTAAAGAATAACCCCCCATTTCAATATCCCCCAGCTCCTGGCAACCAACATTCTACTTTCTGTCTATGAATTTGCCTATTGTAGGCACCTCATATAAGTAGAATTTGATGTTTTGTGTGTGGCTTATTTCAGTTAGTATAATGTATTCAAGTTTCATCCACGTTGCAGCATGTATCAGAATTTCCCTCCTTTTTAAGGCTGAATAATTTTTCCTTTTTTAATTTTAATTTTTCTTATTATCTAAAGTTTTACATATGTCTCCTTTTCCCCCAATTGACCCCTCGCCTAGCCATTCCCACCCCAGGCAAGCCCCCACCGCCCTAGTGTCTGTGTCCATTGGTTATGCTAATATGCATGCATACACCTTCTTTGGTTGCTCTCTAACCCCCTCTCCCCCCGCTACCATTTGTCTCTGGATCTATTCTTGTTCATCAAATTATGTTGATCATTATATCCCACATATGAGTGAGATCGTGTGATATTTATCTTTCTCCGACTGGCTTATTTCGCTTAGCATAACGCTCTCCAGTTCCATCCATGTTGTTGCAAATGTTAAAAGTTCCTTCTTTTTTATAGCAGCATAGTATTCCATTGTGTAGATGTACCACTGTTTTTTAATCCACTCATCTGCTGATGGGCACTTAGGCTGTTTCCAAATCTTAGCTATTGTAAATTGTGCTGCTATGAACATAGGGATGCATATATCCGTTCTGATTGGTGTTTCTGTTTTCTTGGGATATATTTCTAGAAGTGGGATCACTGGGTCAAATGGGAGTTCCATTTTTAACTTTTTGAGGAAACTCGAGAGAGAGAGAGAGAGAGAGAGAGAGAGAAAACAATTGGTTGCATCCTGACCAGGAATCAAACCTGCAACCTTTTGATGCACAGGACAATGCTCCAATCAACAGAGCCACCCAGCCAGGGCCCAGCTTCCAATTCTAAGGAGGTTTCCAATTTCTCTATATCCTCGCCAACACTTTGCTTTCTTCCTTTTTTACAATAGTCATCCTAATGGGCAAGAAGTGGTATGTCATTGTAGTTTTCATTTGCATTTCCTTAATGACTAATAATGTTGAGTATCTTTTAATGTGCTTATTGACCATATCTTTTTTGGAGAAATGTCTATTCAAGTTGGTTATCCATTTTTGAATTGGGATTTTTGGGTGCTTTTTGTTTTTGTTTAAGTTATAGGAATTCTTTTTATGTTCTGAATATTAATCCCTTATCAGATATATGATTTGCATATATTTTCTTGCATTCTGTGGATTGTCTTTTCACTCTCTTACAGTGTCCTTTGATGCACAAAAGTTTTTAATTTTGAAGTCCAAATTACCTATTTTTTCTGGTGTTGTCTGTGCTTTTGGTGTCATATTCTAGAAATCATTGTCAAATCCAATGTCATGAAGATTTTTCTTTGTTTTCTTCTAAGAGTTTTTGCTCTTAAGTTTAGGTCTTTGAATCATTCTGAGTTAATTTTTGTATATGGTGTAAGGTATAGGTCCAATTTCATTATTTTGTGGGTGGGAATATCTGTTTTTTCCAGCACCATATGTTGAAAAGACTCCCTTTCCCCATTGAATTGTCTTGGCATGCTTGTCAAAAATCAATTATTTCTGGCTATTATTTCTTTGCTCTCTTTTTCTTTGGTCTATTGTCTGCTATGCTCCATTTTAAGAAGTATATGGTCTTTTCCAACCTCTTTCTCATATTTACACCCACTCCCTCAAAGAAAAGGAGAATGAGAAGAAAAGTCCTAAAGGCAAAATAATTTAATATTTTGGTGAACTGTATTTGAATGCCAGGAAGAGTGCAACATCCTGGAGGTGCCCAATTTTCAGATAAGCATTCAAATTGTCAGTAATGAGGAAGCATTTTATTCTATCTTGAATCCATTCCCTTACTATCTTAGGCACAGCCATTCTCTCCATTTTTTCCCCTGTGTTACCAAACTTAAAGGAACCAAGTATGCTTACAAGTCATGTTGTTTTGAAATCCCACATGGGAATGAGACTAATTTTGTGTGTGTGTTTAGCCTTTAACTCATAGAAGAAGGACTGCAATTAATCACTAATTATTTATTGAGCACAATTTATATGGGACACTGTAACATAAAATTCATATACATGGTGGTAGCTTACAGTATAGTTGGGGAGGCTATATCTCTATATATACAATATCTACCTCTTTCTATTTGTCTATCTATCTATGACTTGATAATTACTTGGAGATGGGAAAGGGGAAAATTGAAATAGTTAAAAAAAATTCCAAAGGTAGGGCATTTTGGGGATTGTTAAAGAGGAAGAGTAAATTTAGATTCCAGGTTTAGGATGAAGAATACTGATATTAAAATGCAAAGGCAGGAGTGAGTAAGCTATCTGGGGACAGTGAGAGGGCCAGCCTGACTAAATGAAAGGGTATGTGTGGGAGAGCACTGGTGCATATGTGGGGTGGGGCTAAATTATGTAGGCTTTTTAAATAACTAAGCAAAGGAATGTGCACTTGATTTAGTAGATAGTAGGACAGCCTTTAAAGTGTTTAAATGACACGGTTAATTTTTTTCTAACAGAGGAGTAGAGCACTGGTGTAGGTAGGATAGTCCAGGAGGGGATGTGAGAAAAATTATTAGAGCAGGGGAACTGATTCTGTTTTCACAGGACTTCAAAAAAAAAGTCCAATACAAGACTGAGGTATTTCCCAAAACTTCTTATTGAAATTCACTGTTAGAAAATGCTCTGGACTCAAGATCCTATGTGATTTTGTCCAAATTCAACCTGGCCCCCTAACCTTTTGTGTTAATGGTATAAAATTCCCACTCTTAGCTCTGCTTTGGTTTGGCACTCTATCTAGATTGCCTCACTGTGGTGCCGTGTTTATAAAGCATCCAAGCTACAGGCAAGGCTATAATTTTAGTTTCCTTCTTTTTTGCAGAAGGTCAAAGTTTTCTAAAGATATTAGTGCAGCGGTTCTCAACCTGTGGGTCGCAACCGACCTCTTTGGGGGTCGAACAACCCTTTCACAGGGGTCACCTAAGACCATCGGAAAACACATATATATTACATATTGTTTTTGTGATTAATCACTATGCTTTAATTATGTTCAATTTGTAACAATGAAATTGGGGGTCACCACAACATGAGGAACTGTATTAAAGGGTCGCGGCATTAGGAAGGTTGAGAACCACTGTATTAGTGGATCAAATGGAATTGTCTCTTTTTGAAAAGGTACATGAACAATGGGAGACATTGCATTTGACCTTTAGGATCTTCTCCCTACTTCTCCCCCTCCTCCCCTAGATGCTAAGCCTTGTCAGGGTCTAGTACTTTCTCTTCATTCATTGCTTTCCCACAACAGCTGGAAATTGCATGTGATGCACACAAGTGGTTCCGGATGCTCAGTTCCAGACAGGGTCGGGTCTTGCTAGATGACATTCGGGAGAGTAAAGAGTGTCCTGTGTGCTGGAATCAGGGGAGATGCAAGGACACCTGTGAGCATTCCAGAGCACAGTGTTGGACAATGGCATTGAGGAGCCTCTGGGGTGATTTCCCCCGTGGTCAGAGCTGCCTGCATTTTTACCCTCCCTTCTTGGCCTCAACACTCCCAACACTGGAATTTCTTCAGATGACTACCGTGTTTGGTTTTCAACCAGGACAAACACAGAAAAGGGATTTCTTTTTCTGTCTGCTTTTGCTGAATGGAATCTCTTGGTTCTACTTACTGGTCATGCCTTAGACACTGTGGGGCTGGTTAGGACATTAAACTCTGAGCACATAGGACTCCTAGCTTTACTGAATCCTTTTCCATATCCTGAGTACAAACTTCATTCTTCCCCTTACCCCCCAAAGCCCTTCAATCTATGGGTAATTCTACAGCCAATTCCCAGCTAATATTCTTCCCATAAATTGTTATTTCAGCTAAACTTTCCCAAACTTGGGCATTCTTACCAAATATTTTGGGCTTCCTCACAATCTAGCTATCTTCTTATCTGCATGCTTTTCTGGTATAATTTTAAAATAGTGAAAAATCTCCTCTTATTTTAAAGGGTGCACAATAAGTTCAGCCCCGTAAGGGATGTTGCAGAAATCTGCATACCTAATTCCAGCCATCCCAGAGTTTCAGGTAAAATTTCTGAGAAACCTTTGTGTTTTGCTTGGTGTGTGTGTGTGAGTGTGTGTGTTTTCACCATTTCCCCCCTTAACTGAAAATCCTGAGGAGCAAGAAAAAGGATTGTGAATCATAATCATTAAAATAACATGCACACACAAACACACGGAGAGGCTTTGTTTCCCCCCTTAACTGAAAATCGTGAGGAACAAGAAAAAGGATTGTGAATCATAATCATTAAAAATAACATGCACACACAAACACACGGAGAGGCTTTGCACTTCCCATTTCTGACCCAGGGCTCAGGAGGTAGAGGCAACTCCAGGTGAGTAAATTCGCAGATGCCCATGCGTGTCCGGAACAGTCCCTGAGGGTCATTAGAGACTGTCAAGTGGGGGCGAGGGGGCCAGTCTTCCGTTTTGGTTTTCTTTCAGAACTTTTGTCCAGGAAGCATCCTGTTCTGTTGTATGCATACCCACTGCAGCCTTCAAATTGCTAGGTGGAGAACAATACTCAAGTGCCTGGCATTGGGTTAGAAATAGAAATAGCACTCAGCAGTCCTCCCCCACAAGCCCTTCTGTATTTTGCCTCTCCTTCTCCACCCCACTCAGATCCCCAGAGCTTAACCCCATCCTCACTCAACAGTTGAAGGCATTTTTAAATGTTTTCAAATATACCCTTGATCCTTGCACATATTTATTAAGCAGCTCTTTACCCTCCAGAACATTAGGCATAAAGCTGAGCATCTTCCTCCCTCACACACTTGGGTCTGGCCAGCGGGGTGTGCTGCTGAGTTGGGGCCTCTCAGAAGGGAGCTTGAGCCTAGTCTTTGAGTGAGGGACCCAATGGGGTGGAGGCTGTGCTCCTTGGGGATTTGCATTTTGCAGGCTCTATTTAGAAGCAGTTTTCCTGCTTCTAGAAAGCAGTGGCCCACTCTGGCTATAATTATGACTAGAAAATCACTTTCTCTCAAAAACTCTATTTTCAGGTTTTTGCTATGTTTTTTAAAATGGCCTTGCAGACAGGTGGTCCCCACTGCATCCTGTCTCCTGAGGAAGGAGCCTGGGGCTGTTTAGTAAAATGTCACTCTGCTATCTTGGAGTTACCTGAGTTATCTTGGAGGAACTGAGGTAGGGCCTTAGGGACAGCAGGGACTGAAGAGTCTTGTTTTCATCACCTCGCCAGTCGGTGAAGTCTTGAGTAGGTTCATTGCGTAGACAGTCCTAGAAGACAGGATTCCTGGATTGTGTACCCACTTTCCCCCTAATCAGACCTATGCTACTTCCATCCAGATAACATCACACAATGGCCAATGGAGCCAGACTACCTAGGTTCAAATCCCAC
The DNA here is from genome assembly GCF_000412655.1 of Myotis brandtii. Taxonomy (NCBI): domain Eukaryota; kingdom Metazoa; phylum Chordata; class Mammalia; order Chiroptera; family Vespertilionidae; genus Myotis; species Myotis brandtii. The sequence continues at coordinate 3,984,799 of NW_005358092.1, forward strand.
ATTACTAGTTGTGTGACCTGCTTGCTCATTGTGTGAACTTGGGCAAGTTCCTGAATAATGGTATCTACCTTAAAGGATTATTGTGAGGATTAAATAAGTTAATACATGCAAAGTGTGTATTAGGATAGGGACTGGCATATATTATAGAACAATATTGTGGTTATGTTTTTTCTTTCCTTGTCTGTAAAATGAGGAAATGCTATTATTAATGTTATGCTGGTCATTCTGCACTACGACAGGAAGAGCACCCATTGTGGGCTGAACACTTACTGTACATGACGTTATGAGGAGATGGAGAGGAAAATAAAGACATGCTCTTACCCACTGGGAGGGGAAGGGAGACTTTGCAGAGAGATTCTCAGAGAACATGCAAAAAGGAAAAGAATTCCAGACACTACTTTCCTTTATGGAGACTGTCATGACACAGAGTCTATCAGAGGCTTGGGGACCCATGGTCACTTCTCCACCCAGAACAGCATATCAGTGCAGCCTGAGGATCAAAGAAAGCTGTGGAGGGATCATGCAGGCCTCTGACATGCTCAGCCTTGATCTTTGGACTGCAGTTCCCTGCCTTAGTGATTGGCCTGTCCCTGTGGCGAATCCTTACACCCGAGGCCTCCTGTTTGGCCCAGGGTGTGGAAGGACTTGACCTGGCCAACTGGGATTTTGGCAAGGGTCTCTTGAGCACCTGATGGGCTCCAGAAATCTGCCCCAGGTGATTCTGGCTCCACCTCCAGGCCTGGCCCACACTCAGAGCCCATGCTCTGGGCACAGTGGTGCCATCTTTAGTGTGCCTGTGGCATTCTATGGCTGTGCCCAGCAAGTTGCCTCCACTTCTCTTGAACCCCCAGCCCATTCTAGGCTTTTATGATCAGAGTCCTCCTTGCTTTGTCTTATGCATCCAAATCCTACCCAAATCTATCAGGTCCACTTAATCTTACCTTCTCTGTGCTGCACCAGCACAGCCATGGGTGAACCTGAGGCAAGGGGGGTGGGGGGGGTGAGGGAGTGGGGGGACGGTGAAAGATTAGAAAAGACAGACAAGAGAATAAAGCTGGGGCTAGGTGGGATGCTGCCCTCTGATTAGAGAGACAGTGCCACAGCCTGCAAGCCTAGTCTTTATTTTATAGCTAGATTCCACGAGACAAAGTAAGGGCGTGGTCAAGATGTTTACAATGTTCTCATGGGTTATCTACTCAATTACATGCACCTGACCAAGCTTTGTTTACTTGCTGCACCTCCCGAAGCTCATATCACTCAGAGCCACGTGAGACCACAGGTTTGGACCATAAGGTCAAGCTTACAACTATAGCTCATTAGTCCCAGGCTTGAACCTGTCCAAGCACTGTAGCCGCTCTCCACACTTCTCCATGAAGCCTTCCCTGACTGTCCAGCTCACACCACCAGCCTCACTGTCCTAAGTTTCCTAATTACTTATTCCATTTATTTGGAAATAAGAAATGTGCTTAATTATAGTTCCCAAAAATATTCGAGTATCTGTTTGATTACAAGGCACAGGGGTGGGGGCATTGGGGACAGATCATCTATCAAGAAGCTTAAACTCTTAGGCAGTGGTTCTCAACCTTGGCTGCACATTAGAATTCTGTTTCTTTGTTATGGGGTGGGGGCACAACATTAGTAACAAAGAAACAGAATTTCCAGAGGATGAGGCCCAGAAATCAGGATTTTAAAAAGATTCCCAGGGGATTCTAATGTGCAGCCAAGGTTGAGAACCACTGCTCTAAGGGGATGGCCTGAAAAAATCCCTATTGTCATATGTTCCTTTTCAGGTCTGATGTTAATATTTAACTAAATAATGATGATGATAATGATGATGATAAGTAAACAATTTGGAGTCCTTGCTATGTGCCAGTACTGTACTAAAAACTTACCTAAGCTATCTGATGCCTTAATAGTAGTATTCCTATAAGGTAAGGTTGTTATTAATCCTACTATACAGATAAAGCAACCAAGATGCAGACAGGTTCAATATTGCCCAATGTCAGTATTTGAGTTAGACAGTCTGACCCCATTGTTCATATCTTAATCATGTGTCATATTTTTCCTGAGTTTCACCTTTTCTGTTTCAGTAGAATGAAACTCTTTGAAGGCAGGCACCTGTCTCATCCTTCCCCACAACCCCTGCAGCATTTAGTACATCCTTGCCTTGCAGGTAGGAGGCAGACATAGGTGTAAGTACTCAATCAGTATTCAGGGATGCCATAGTTAACAGGCCCTGCAGCAGAAAGGAGAAGGGATTGTCCAAGGTTTTTCTTAGTTCTGGGGTGACAGAATTAAGAAAGGAGACCAGGAGTCCAGGGCCCAAATACTGCTGTGTATTACCTCTTACTCTCACTGCCTTCTTGCTAACCCAGTTCTTCCTCCGTTACCACGGAGGCATGTAGCTGATCATTAGGAAGGCCTCTTCACACCATGGACATTAAGAACAGGTCCTTGCCTTAGCCGGTTTGGCTCAGTGGATAGAGCGTTGGCCTGCAGACCAAAGGGTCCCGGGTTCAATTCCAGTCAAGGGTATGTACCTTGGTTGCAGGCTCTTCCCCAGTCCGGATCCTGATCAGGGCTCATGCAGGAGACAGCCAATCAATGTGTTTCTCTCATATCAATGTTTCTCTCTGTCTTTCTCTCCCTCTTTCACTCTCCCTAAAAATCAATGGAAAAATATCCTTGGGTGAGGATTAACAACAACAACAAAAAAGGACAGGCCCAGAAATATTAGTGACTTCAGGTTAATGCTTACCAGGACCAGGGAGTCCCAAACATTGCCTAGAACTGCAAATGTTCTGTCTTGAGGACAAACTCATCCTGTCTCCAAATGTACCAGCTTCCAGCTTCCCTCAGAATTTCTCTCGATATTTATCAAGTTAGTGATTGTGTGTTGTGTATACATATATGTATATATATATATGTCCATATATTGTGTATACATATATATATCCATATATATATTTTGAGGTTTTTTTACTTTTCTTTTTTCAATTTTATTTTTTAATTAGAGTTCATATTCAATATTATTTTGTATTATTCAGGTATACAGCATAGTATTTAGATAATCATATACTTTACAAAGTGACCCCCAATATTTTCAGTACCCACCTGGCACCATACATAGTTATTAGAATATTTTGACTATATTCCATATGCTGTATTTTACATCCCTGTGACTATTTTGTAACTATCAATATGTACTTCTTAATCTTTTCACCTTTTCACCCAGCCCCCCAACTTCCCTCTGGCAACTATCAATCTGTTCTTTTTGTCTATGAATCTGCTTCAATTTTGTTTTGTTAATCCTCACCCAAGGATATTTTTCCATTGATTTTTAGAGAGAGTGGGAGGGAGAGGGAGAGACAGAGAGAAACATCAATATGAGAGAGACACATTGATTGGTTACCTCCCGAATGCAGCCCAACCAGGCTGGGGAACCTGCAACCAAGGTATGTGCCCTTGACTGGAATCAAACCTGGGACCCTTCAGTCCACAGGCCGATGCTCTAACCACTGAGAAACTGGCTAGGGCAATCTGCTTCAATTTTGTTTGTTTATTTTGTTCTTTAGAGTCCACATATAAGTGAAACTACCAGTATATGATATTTTATTGTGGTTTACTTATACATCTTATTTCCTCCACTATACAGCAAGTTATTGAAAGCATAATTCAAATCATATTTATTCATATATTGTTCTATATCCTAGTACATATTTATGCTCCCCCATGTCCCCCAAATCCTAGTATCCTAACCTAATTAGAGTTCCAAAAATATTTCTTGGATAAGGCAATTTCAAAAATCAGACAATAAGTTAGTAGCCAATGTAACCCCAATAAATTTAATTTAAGTAAATAAAAAAAAATAATGGCATTAAAATCACCAAAAAATAAAAAATAAAGAAAAGAAAAGAATAATTAGATAGAAGAATTTGAATATGTATGGCCTCCCCTTCAATCCTCCTTTGAACTGCTCATACTCTTATACAACCTGTAAAAATATCTAGACAACTATAATTTTAGGGTCTTAGAAAGCCAGTCTAGAATTGAGCCCAGCAAGGTAAAATGATAGAGAACAATGAATCATTTGCGTAGTACATTGTAGAGCAGCGGTTCTCAACCTATGAGTCGCAACCCCTTTGGCGGTCGAACGACCCTTTCACAGGGGTCGCCTAAGACCATCCTGCATATCAGATATTTACATTATGATTCATAACAGTAGCAACATTACAGTTATGAAGTAGCAACGAAAATAATTTTATGGTTGAGTCACAACATGAGAAACTGTATTTAAAGGGCCAGAAGGTTGAGAACCACTGTTGTAGAGGAAAAGGATGAAACATAGAGTTCAGGACGGGGGTAGAGGAAGGGCTGTAATAGCAATGAATTTCATTCTTTGAAATATTGCCCAACATCCTGGTATTTGGGGAATTTACCTCCCTTGCCTGATACAAACTGTGGCCTCTCTGGCCAAGCCTGGCAGCCTGGACTGTCACTGCGGAGCTGTTGGTGTTCTTTCCCCTGAGCCCCTCCAGACCTGCTACACTCATTCATCTCAGGGCACATATTGGGTGCAAACTAAGTGTAAGGATAGATGCTCTTGGGACAACTGAGCTTGGACTCAAATTGGTAAATAACCACTGAGCTTTTAGATTCAGAACTATGCCTTGTGTGCATGGGAAAAACCTCCCTGATTTGGGTTCAATCACTCAGGGACTCGCAGCATTGAGCAGGCTGAGCGGGCTGCCTCAGCAAGAAGATGAGCTCTAGGAAAAGGTGTCCTCACACAGGATCTGAAGGTAAAAGGAGAGCTGCCCCAGTGGGTAGGTGGGAGGATAGGTGGAGCTGGGAGATCCTTCCCAGAGATGAGAGCAGCTTTCCATTTTAAGGACTACAGGTCTGCAGGCCCACAGTTCTTAGGATGGAAACTTACAAAAATAGTACTGTCAGGAGGGACTCTTCACTCTCCAGTGGACTCTGTTCCTAAGCCTCTCTCTTGGTTCCTTTCACCTCACACCAGCTACCCAAAGAACCTAGCCTTGAAGCAGTCCACCTTTGTGTTGCTCCCTCTTAGAGCATGCAGCCTTTTCCCATTCAGTGTCCCAAAATCTAAGAAGCCTATAGGGTCTTAGAAAGCCAGTCTAGAATTGAGCCCAGCAGTTGGATAAGGGGACACTAGAGGTCCCATTAAAAGTCGTATGGGAATTTTAGAGCTTACATCTATGGAAAACCAAGAGAAGATAAATTTAAACTTGTTGAAAGCAACCAACACAAAAGCAGGATTTCTTAACCTGGGGTCCATCAATCCCCAAGGAAGTCCGTGGCAAATTCAGGGGTGGACAAACCAATGAAATTGTGTGTAAAATTATATATGTATGTGTAGGTGTGGCTGCATTTCTTCTGGAACAGGGTTCATAATCTTTATCAGATTCTTTTTTTAAAATATATTTTTTTGTTGTTGATTTTAGTGAGAGAGAGGAAGGGAGAGGGAGAGAGAGATGAAACCTCCATGAGAGAGAAACATCAACATGGATTGGCTGCTTCCTGCACACCCCCTACTGGGGATCAAGCCCGCAACCCGGGCATGTGCCCTGACCAGGAATTGAACTGGTGACTTCTTGCTGCATGGTCCACGCTCAACCACTGAGCCATACCAGCTGGGCTATCAGATTCTTCATTGAATTCTATCAGATCTCCTCAAAAGTTAAAAAAACAAAGATTTTTTCTAGAGGATAAAGGTGGGAATAGGGTGTCAGGGGAACTTGGAGGACATTCCAGCTCCTCCCACTTCCCATGTGTTGGAAACATGTGTACAGTGGGAAACAATGACAAATACAGGGAAGTGACGGGTCATTCTTTAGAAAAGACCTCCAAACCCTGAGAATTTCCAAGATTTTCTTATAAAAGTTGTCCTCCTCTCCTTAAGTAACACTACTCTTTCTTACCTGTCCCTCTTCCTTCCATTTTGTCTGCACTGCTACAGGAGAACCTATTCTAGCTGCTGCTACTTGTTCAACGGGATTAAGGTTAGAAGGGAAGAGGTGCTTGTTTGTCAGTCTGGAATGAGGAGCCAGGGTCCAGGAAAGGTTGAGTATGTCGTTTATGTGATTCAGTAGTTACCAAACTTTTCAAGCTTACAACACTTCAAAAACACCTCTGGATTCCTCCAAGGAATTGTAATTATACTTTCAGTATCTGTGAAGGAAAAATTGCATGCTGATAAAAAGCTACTATGCATTAAATAATCCTTTAATATTTTAAAAATCACAGCAGCATCTGTGTGTGTTTGAAAACTAGCTCAGCACCTACCTGTGAGATGAATTATTTGTTTGGGTGTAGGCAGTGTTGGGTGTGCATCAGGATGCAAGGCCCCCATGCTGTAACTGAGGACCCTCTCCCACTCCCACAAAGTGGGAATCACTGGTCTAATTTAATGTCTTCACTTTATAGATGAGGAAACTTTGGTCTAGGAAAATGAAGTTCCTAGTAAGGTAGGATAGAGCCCATTCCAGAACCTATTTCTCCTAATCATCTCCTGGGCTTTTTGCAGGATGCCCAGGCAGCTATAAATGCTCTTAGGGCATCCAGTCTCCCATTGGCCCTGGAACAGCCTCATCTCCCACACCCACAACCACACTTCCCCCTCTCTTCCCTCACTGAGAAGTCTCCAAAGGTCACCTAAGGGAAGAAATGACTCTTGAGAGTTTTCCAGAGCTAGGAAACAATCAGACAAGAGAGTCAGCTGCAACACCAGGTCTGGGCCATAAACTGGAACACAAACTGTAACAATGGCTGTCATGGGCTCTGGGTGCCAGCCATGGGCTTATCCCAACCTCATTTAGTCCTTACAGCAACCCTGTGAGTTAAGTATCATTATCCTTTTCATTTACAGACTAGTGGCCCGGTGCACAAGAATTGTGCACTGGTGGGGTGGGGGAGAGTGAGTCCCTTAGCCCGGGCCTGCGCCCTCTCACAGTCCAGGACCCCTCGGGGATGTCCACCTGCTGGCCTAAATCAGCAGTCAGACATCCCTCTCCCAGTCCAGGGCTCTCTCAGTCCAGGATCCCTTGCTCCTTACCATCCACCTACAGCAGAGGCAGGAGAGGCTCCCACCACCGCCACTGCACTTGCCAGACGTGAGCCCGGCTTCTGGCTCCTGCGTTGAGCGTCTGCCCCCTGGTGGTCAGTGTGCGTCATAGCAACCGGTCGTTCCACTGTTCAGTCGATTTGCATATTAGGGTTTTATTATATACGATGAGGAGACTGAAGCTTAAAGAAGTGAATGACAATGGCACAGAGTTACTAAAGGCCTCAAAGATAGGATTCAAAGCCAAGTCTAAATTGAGACCCTGAGATGGTGACCACTGTGCTTCACAGGACTATGTTATGCAAGGCTGACTGGGCTCAGATTCTCGCATCTTCTTTAGGACTAAATTGTTTTGTTACCCCTTTACTCAAGGAATCATCCTAAAACTAGTCCCAGTTTAATAGTAATGTGTAACCCTCTCTCTTCCAGGAGACGGAAAGTGTCTTTGCCACATCTTCTAGGGACCCAGGTGGATTCCATGGACAATACTTAATCCTTGAGGGCAGAGACACCTACTTTTTAATATTCTAGCTCATAACCCCTGTACAGGGGGGTTGGAAATGGTGAGTTCCTGTGCTCATCTACCTCTGCTCAGGCTGTTCTCCATCCTAAAATGCTCCTTCCCCAGTTCACCGATTAATGAAAGAGTATAGGCTAATGTAAAGCTTCCCCTTCTTCATGAAGCTCTTCAGGACTATATGAATCTGTTTTTTCTCCTTTTCTCTTTGGCCTTAAACACAGCTTCTGCTTTTTAACTCTTTGTTGTTGTTGTCCTCACCCGAAGATATTTTTCCAATGATTTTTAGAGAGAGTGGAAGGGAGGGGGAGAGACAGAGAGAGAGGAACATCAATATGATAAAGACACATTGATTGGTTGGGTCCTGCACGCGCCCCTGCAACCGAGGTACATATCCTTGATGGGAATCGAACCCAGGACCCTTCAGTCCACAGGCTGACTCTGTGGGCCAACGCTCTATCCACTGAGCCAAACCGACCAGGGTTGCTTTTTAACTCTTTTGACTCATGTGTAAGAGCCTTATATCCCACCAAGCTTTTTGAAAGCATTCTGTGACCCCCCACCCCACCCCAAGTGCCCAGCTTGGGGCTGGGCATACCATACACTACTAATAAATACTTGCTGAATTAAATCTGGTGGTCTTTAGAACAAATTTCCTCCCTCCTGGACCATTTATTCTGGCTACAGCTTCCCTCCAAAGTAATTGGTGTTTCCCCTCTCCCAATCCCTACCCAATTCCCCATGAGGCTCATGAACTTTGAAAGTACTGGGATGTGTTTTTGCTACCTTGTCAGAAATAAGTCTGATCTTTCTGAGACTCTTCTGTCTATGGGCCCACATGGCTCTGCCTGGAAGACATGACTCCAGTGTTTCTGCACCTGAGCAGGGCTCTCATAAAGCCCTAAGAGACCATGCAAGGCTTTAGCAGCTCAGCCTTTTAAAACCACCTGAGTCCAGGCAGTGGGTTCAAGGCAAGACACACAGAAAGGTGTGTGCACTGTTCTTCAACACTCTCATCATTTCCTCAAGGGCTCTTGTTAACCAAGTGTGTTTGCCTTTTCCTCCCCAGGGAGGCTGAGAACCTCTTTATCTCTTCAGACTGAGACTGGACGTCTGGGGTGAGAGGCAATTCATCTCCTGATCCAACACTGCTGTCTCCCCAGAGCCCAGGACTCTGGCATTGTGACTGAGCAGGCCCTCCAGCCACAGTGCTGTAGACTGACCTTCATTGGGTCAACCTAAACTGCTAACTGAAGCCTGCTGGGAGTCTTGAGCAAGTCACACACCTCTCTGAACCTCAGTTTCCTCATCTGTAAAATGGAGAGGTCGGCATTGATGCCTAAACTCCTTCTTGCACTAATGTTCCAGAGTTCTAAAATAGCACCACCTTCCCAGTCCTTCCCCCACCTCTACTCCCACCCGCCACTGCGTCCCACAGGATTATTAACCACACTGCAGCCAGGGCTGGACCTTGGCATTGTTCCTACAGGTTGGGGTAGTTTTATTGACAGAACAGGGTTAACGTTATCAGCACCCAAGAAAACTGCAGAAGGGCACAGAAGGGTCTTTTATGACATTTGACATTAAATCAATAAATCAGATTCTCCTCTAGTTACCTTTGGAAAATGCTTTATTCGTTTCCAACTACCAGAGTACTATTACTCACTGAATAATTTTTAAAAATATTTATTTGCTGATTTAAGAGAGAGGAAGAGAGAGAGGAAGAGAGAGTGTGTGAAACATTGATTTATTGTTCCACTTATTTATGCATTCATTGGCTTTTTGTATGTGTCCTGACCGGGAATGGAACCCTCAACTTTGGCATTTCGGGATGACTCTCTAACCAACTGAGCTACCAGCCAGGCCACTGAATAATTATAATAAAAATAATAATAATATCTGAAAATTTTACCTCTTCTTTACAGTTTATAAAATGGTTTTACATCTACCACCTCCTTTTTATTTATTTTTTTATCCTCACCCAAGGATATGTTTTTATTGATTTTACAGAGAGAGGTAAGGAGAGAGAGACAGAGAAAAAGAAACATCAAGTGAGAGAGAAACATCAATTGGTTGTCTCCCACACACACCCTGGCTGGGAATTGAACCTGAAATCTTTTCATGTACAGGACGATGCTCCAACCAATGGATCCACCTGGCCAGGGCTCCTATCTCATTTTTAAAACCTCATGACAACTCCATGTATAAGATAGGGATTATTATTCCCATTTTGCAGACCAGATAAATAGGTAACCTAAGTTACTCAACCAGAATGATAAAGCTGGGAATGGATGTACTGTGTCCTAAATAGAAGCCACAGGGACCTAGAAGCCAGGTGCAAACGCATGCCCTTTTCAGGATGATTACTTCACTGTGAGAGAACTCGGTGTGAGCATTTGAAGGAACCTCTCGATAATATAGACATTATATGCAAATAATATGAAGACTTGGTTATGGAGTTTTTGAACTAAGAGATTGCTGGTGTTTTGCAAAGGGACACTATAGTGCTCATTCTCTTCCTTCCCACAAGCAAGAGCAGAGAAAGCAGAGGAGATGGTGAGGGAAAGGATACGGGGCCATTTCCAGCCTGATTTGTTCTTTCTTCTGATCATTTTTGTGTGGGAGAGAGAGTGGAAAGGGATGTAGGGATCTTTGGCCAGTCAAGACCTTGGGAAAGAGGAAAAAGCTCCCTATGTATGGCCCCTTCCCCTTCCTTTTCCCACCCCACAGCTTCTGCCTGGAGCGAGGCAGGATCAGAGAACCCTCTTGAGACCTGCATTTCCTTCATGAAGCCCAGGGCCTCCCACTATGGAAGGGCAGCAATGAAAGTCTGCAGTGGGAGCGGGAGGCTCTGCTGGGATCTCTCCCACACACCACAGGTCTGATTAATGAAGGCCATGCCTGCTGTGACTCAGGCTCACTTCTAGAAAGTGGCAGAGTGTGATTCTTTTCTCTAGAAAGGAAAAGACTGAAAATAGTGACCACGTTACACTATCACCACCCTGAAATTGGGCAAAGGAAAATGAGGTGATGCTTAAGATGGTCAAGCCGAAACTTCACCCTCACGTTCCTGTCTGGAGAGTAAATCAGTTGAACTCCAGGTACCTCTTCTGGAACTTTATATTCTGTGCCCTGGGCCCATCAGAAAGTACAAGTCGGAGGCAGGAAAGGCACTGGGTGAGGCAGGAAGGGCTGTTTGTTTTGGCTCTCCAAGGAAGACTTGCTGATCTGAATCCATCGGGTGACTATAGGGCTGTCGTCAACATTTCTTAGAAAAGACAACCACTCCAATTGCACTTACCAAAGGCCAGGAACGTCAAACAAATTATCTTGTTTAATCCTCACAACATCTCTGTAACAGAGGAACTATTCTGAACCTCATTTACACGGGGTGAAGGTCAAAGTCACCAGCTAGTAGGTGCTCAGGGTGGGTGACCCCAGAGCCTGCACTCCTGGCCAGAGCACAGCACTGCCTCCATGTGGGAGCTGGGTGTGGACAGAGGTCTCTGGGCACGAGACTTTGAACAGCAATGCCCAGAGAATGACCAGCCAGGTGCAGGCTCAGGCTTGAGGGTGACTTTAGAGAGCCCTTTGCTAGGAAGAGGGCCCTGGCCCACTGCCCCACTATAGTTACCCAACCTCTGGGGCTAAATAAAGAGAGCCGAGGTGAGGAAATCAACACATCCTGGGGAAAGAGCAAAGAGAAAATGCGCAGACACCATGGGGCCTGGAGGCAGAGGGTCAAGGGCACCTGGGAGCCTGGCTGAGGGCTGTGGCCAGAGCCACTGCACTTGGCTATGTGAGCTTCCACCTGCAGTGACCTCCTTGGGAGCTCAGGGGACCCTGAGAAAAAGCACAGGGGCCAGGCTGGTCCTTTTATCCAAGGAGCTCAAGAGCTTTACAGACACCCCTTAATTACAAGCCCAGGAAAAAGGGGGAGGCGAATTGTGTTTTGGCCAGGACACTTACCTCATCAGCTATTGTGAAGACAGGTCTGGGAGGCAGAAGCAAGGCTGGGGGCGGGGGCGGGGGCGGGGAAGGAGTAGGAGGCAGGGTTAGAGGGCTTCTCAGCACGGGACTAGGGTTTTAACTGCCAGGGAGAAGCCTGGGAAGCCTTTGCAGGGACAGTAGGCTTTGGCTGCCACATGTTCTCCCCATTGTCTTTCTTCTGACGTCCTCTTAGCATGTTCCAGGCTCTGCACAACCTGGCTTAGGTTAGAGGACTCAGGACAACAGCAGGGGAACACACTCTTTTTTAGCATTGCAAGTGCCAGCAGCTCATAGCATTTATTTTGGAAGATGAGCACCCAGGGATTTTTAATCCTTTGTTAGCATAACTAGGGATTCTTTTCTCCAGAATTAGGTCATATAAGAGGCTGCCAGCCCTGGCTGGTGTGGCTCAGTTGGTTGGGTGGCACCCTGTGGGAGGCAGCAGATCGATGTTTCTCTCCCTCTCCCTTCCTTTCTCTAAAAATCAATAAAGTTAGTTTTAAAAAAAGAGCTGCCGTATGGAAGGGTATATTCCCTTTCGGACAAATTTTAAAGGGATAGGAAAGGAAAACACTATGCAGTTTCCTTACACCATCCAGAAGTCTAGCTTCTAATTTATAAATTGGTAGGTAGATTCATTTCATAGTCAAGAAGTCCCTGATCTTGGCATCTTGGCCTCCTTCCTATTTAGAGGGGGTGAGTTTCCTGATGAATCTTGTGACAATGTCATTGTCGTCCCTGGGACCAGAGCAATCACATCTTTCGCTGTAACAAAGAGAGCACCTACACAGATGATTTTCTGGCAACTCGTTCCTGAAAACTGTGCTGCCACCACCCAAGGATCCAGACAAGTATTCTCCTCAGATCAAGCCCTCTCGCCATTATAATTATCTCTAATATAGAGATTATGTCTATAATAGAAATTTTATCTCTGTATTTCTATATCTATATTGCTACTCCCCCAAAAAATCAGAGAGACCATGGAAGTGCAAAAATATCCTGGAATCCCTGCTTGGCCTCTGTGTTATGAGCTTGTGAGCTAAATGGAAGAGGTCAAGATCTCAGGCTTACTTACGTCTTTCACCACGCTTAGGACCACAGCCTCCTCACCCCAGGCAGCTTCCCTGTCTTTGCGTGACAGCTGTTTGTTTTTCATAGGGCACTGACAATGCATGCCACCCGGCATGTGAAGGCATAGTCCTGCCCTCAGGCCTCTGGGAACCTGAGCTAGAGAGATACTCAGCTCTGGGTGCAAACATAGCTCAAAAGGCAGGCAGGCTGAGCCCTGAGATGTGGGGCCTTTGTTTCCTTCTCTGGGGGAAAAATGAGCTAACTACATTACTTCTTTGAAGAAGGTGGCACTCAGGGGGAGTAACTAAGATGTCCTTTGATGGGGATAAGAGAGAGGCCGGAATCATGTTAGGGCCCAGGCACTAAAGAATGCCTGTAGATGGAGGAGGGAAGCATGGCCTAGGCAAGTGGGAAACAGTGGAGGTAGAGAGGGAGGGAGGACAGGCCACTAGAGGAGAAAATGAGAGGGCACAGCTGGGAGAAGAGTGCCATCTGCTGAGCTTCCCACGGGAACCATGAGGCACACTGCCCCTTCCCCACCAGCCCAGCACTGACTGGCCCAAATCAAGCCCTGGTGAGCAGGTGCCCATGGAGAAATCTGGAAAATAAAGGCAAAAAGGATTGGAAAGCCTGATCTTTGGGAGGCTCAAGCCAGACCAACCGATTCCTTTCCTAGTATCATTCCTACTGGCTGTGGGTCTTGGGTGAGCTGTGTTACTGTATTCCTGGGCAAGTAGTGTTACCTGTATTGTGTGCTTATTCTTTCTCAACTTCACCTTCCTCTCCTAGAAAATGAGTTCTTAGAGGATTTAAATGAAATGATAGATGGTAAGTGCCTGACACAGTGGAGGTACATTCATTTCTCCTTCTAGGGAAGATAAGCCATTTAGTCTTTAAAATATATAGTGAGGCCCTAGCTGGTTTGGTTCAGTGGATAGAGCATTGACCTGGTCCCAGGTTTGATTCCAGTCAAGGACACATGCCCAGGTTGCAGGGTTGGTCTCTTGTAGGGGACATGCAGGAGGTAGTCAATCAATGATTCTTTCTCATCATTGATATGTATCTATTCTATCTATCTATCTATCTATCTATCTATCTATCTATCTCTCTCTCTCTTCCTTTCTGAAATCAATAAAAAAATTTAAAAAAATACATGGTGAGATTTAGAATTAGAGAAAAAAGTCATTTTACATTTTTTCTGAAATCAATAAAAAAATTTAAAAAAATACATGGTGAGATTTAGAATTAGAGAAAAAAGTCATTTTACATTTTTCTGAGAAGCCACAGAAACGACAGATGTAACACAGCTGTTAAAAAAATACATGGTAAGATTTAGAATTAGAGAAAAAAGTCATTTTACATTTTTCTGAGAAGCCACAGAAACGACAGATGTAACACAGCTGTCACAGGGGGGTTGCTCATCAGTTTGTGGGAGCTATTCCTGGTGTGCCAGAGCACCTCCCAAAATCAGGCCAGCCAGGGATGGCAGGGGAAGAAGAATGAGGCTGGGGTCCAGGGCTAGGGTCCCAGCCCAGGCTCTGCCAGTGAACTGTGTGGCTTTAGGCACATCGCTAAGCCTCCACGGACACACTTTGCCTGATGCCTTTTGCCCCTTTTATCACAGATTTGGAATCTGTGATTCCATGAGGCCTGCTTAGCACTCCTTGCAAAATCCGTGATTGATCTGCTAGCCAATCAATCAGGCAATCAGCCTATCTGTTGATTTAGTTCAACTCCAAGTCTTTTATGGTTGCAATGATGGAAGGATCTAATGTGCCAGTGGCTGGGCTGCAGAGGCATGGCTTGCAAGGATAGCCAGATCTTTACAAAGATCAGTAAAGACTTGTACACTTTTTAAAAATATATATATTTTATTGATTTTTTTACAGAGAGGAAGGGAGAGGGATAGAGAATTAGAAA
>NW_005358092.1:3999448-4005550 GCF_000412655.1 Myotis brandtii
TGTGCCCACAACCAAGGTACATGTCCTTGACCAGAATCGAACCTGGGACCCTTCTGTCTGCAGGCCAATGCTCTATCCACTGAGCCAAACCGATTAGGGCGAGACTTGTACACTTTTGATTTCAGGTAACAGAAATGAACCTAAAGCATCTAAGGCCAAAAGGGTCCTATATGGTATCAGGGTCTCCTCCAGGAGCGATGTGCAGAGTGATTATGAAGGCCGTACCAAGGCCTGGAACCAGAAAGTAAGAGCCCACACCAATCCAGGCAGCTGCTTTTACTCTGTCTCCCTGGGGGCACCTGGCCTCTCATTTTTGCTTCTTCCTGTGCATCTTGGTTTATGCAATTAATTGGATAGCAACAGTGAATCTCTTTTGCAAATTCATGAAAGAAAGAATCTGAGTGACTGGCCCTGCTTGGATGGAATACCTACCTATAGTCCACTCGGCATTCATAAACCACTATAATAATCTCTTAAATATAATCTCTCTGGGCTACCTCCTGGGTGAGTAGAATTGGGGAAATCTCAGAGAAGGGGAGTTTGGGACTGCCCTGATACCCCAAACAGGGTTGTGTTATTTAGGATACAAGTTTTGCTGCTATAGCAAAACCCCAAATAATAAAGGCTTAGACAAGATGGAAGTTTCTTTCTCTCCTGTGTGTAACAGTCTGAGTGCAAACAGTTCAGGGATAATATGGTGGCTCCACAGTGCTAGGGACCCAGGCTCCTTCTAGCTTGTTGCTCTGCTCTTACGATATTTGATTTATTCATGTGGTTAAAGAAGGCTCACTATAATGTCCACATTTCAATCAAGGCAAAAGGGGATAGGGAGGGCATGGGCCTTCCTTTTAAAGGTGCAATCATTCCTGCTAACTTCTCATTAACCAGAATCTGGTCAGGTGGACATTCTGCAAAAGAGATGGAGAAAGGTTGACTTTAGCTAGATAGTCATGAACCCAGTCAAAAATCCCAAGAAGGTCAAATAGATATTGGGGGATGACCTCCTACAATGAGCAATAGTGGCCTTGATTCTTGGAAATGCACCAAAGTTTTTATCTCATTTTACTCTAGCTGTGGGAGGAGATTATTGCCAAGGAAGAGATGTGGCAAAAGCCTGGGAAGAATGTCAACATGGAGAAGCTTAGGAAGATGTGACTAGGAGGAGGTTAGACTAAATAATTTTTAAAATCCTCTGTATTCTGAACACCACTTCAAGAAAGGCATGGGGTAGATGTGCCTTTTCCCCTATCCTAGAGTACAGAAAAGGAACTTCTTAGGATAGATTGCAGAAGTGAGATTATAACAGTTTTTTTAAGGAATGGGTTTTCAGTGCTGTGGTTCTTGTACGCCTAGCTCAGCTCTGCTCAACAAGAGGGAGTTGAAGTCATTTCCTTTAGGTGCTAAACACACATATTATGTTCCTGCCTAGCAACCCCATCCTGCAGCTGTTTGGCAGAGAAGTTCAGAGCAGCTAAACCACCAGTAAAGCTGTGTTGAGCACCTACTGTATGTAGGGCACTGTGCTGACTTCTGTAGAAGAGCCCATGGTGGTACAAGGTGTATCTAAGAGAAGGTGGTGTTCACTGACCTCTTCCTCTCAGCCACAGAGTAACCTTATCTCTAGCTGAGGTCTTCCTGTTCACCAGTAATTACTTGGTGGGGCAAAAGCTTCAGTTCCGACTCAGCGGATAGGGTCATGAGTCATGATGCATATGGTAACTGTGGCTTCGCTGACAGTGCATTTGCCATCTCAGTGCTGCACTCGACTTTCGGCAAAAAAGGAAATCAGAGGGGATTTCCAGGCACTTGACAGCATAGACTCTGTGTGTGTGTGTGTGTGTGTGTGTGTGTGTGTGTGTGTGTTTGAGCTTGTTGGGATGGGGAAGGCAGAAGGGTGTTACAAAATGACTGGGAAGTTAAGAACTCAAAGTAGCCCTAGCTGGTTTGGCTCAGTGGATAGAGCATCGGCCTGCAGACTGAAGGGTCCCAGGTTCGATTCCAGTCAAGGGCACATACCTTGGTTGCGAGCACATCCCCGGTCAGAGGTGTGCAGGAGACAGCTGATGTTTCTCTCTCATCAATGTTTCTAACTCTCTATCCCTCTCGCTTCCTCTCTGTAAAAAATCAATAAAATATATTTTTTTAAAAAAAGAACTCAAAGTAGGCTTTGTCACTTTTCATCACAGTGATGTCAAGATGAGGTAGGACAGTCAGGAGCAGAAAGAGCCCCAAGCTAGAAGTCAACTTGGGGTCACGCTCTATTTGGCTACAACTGAATTGAGTGACATTTCCATATTCAAACATTATTTCACCCATTTTAAAAAACAGGGATAATAATTGACTTGCTCAACTCCAAAGGATTTACAAAATGAGAGAGAATTGGACTGTGAGCCTCTCAAAGGCAAGAACTGTATTTAATGTCTCCCTGTCCCTTCAGCACTTGGTGTACACTGTGCACATAGTAACTCTTCAGTGAGTGCTGTCTGGATTGAATCACTGAAACCACCTGTCCTCTTTACATGTAAGGAAACTGAAACCCAGTGAGGGACAGTGACTTGTGTAAGGCCACACAGGTTAGTTGGGGAGATTAAGCACTTGGCACGTGCTCTACATTCAATCAGCATTGTATCCTTTCTTTTTACATGGCAGTGCCAGGAGTAGAATTCAGATCTTTTAACTCTAACACCGCTGCTCTTGCCCCTCACCATATTGCCTCTGAGTTACTTGGCTAAAATCAGAGAGCTTAAGACTAAAATTGGATTCATTGGCAAGAGAGTTGTTGCTGATACCTTGTCCACCAAGGGCATCTGTGCCCTTGGTTTAAGTACAATGGTTAAAGAACAGGGACTGTGGAGCCAGACTGCCATTTATTAGCTTTCTGACCTCATTTAATCTCTTTATGCCTCAGCTTTCCCATCTGTAAAATGGGGGTTGAAATGGTACTTAACCTCACAAGGTTGTGAGGATTAAATGAGTTAAAATATGAAAAGTACTCAGGGAGTGCCTGGTACATAGTAAGCACATTATTAAGTATTTACTGCTATTCAAGCTTTTATTGCTGTAGTGGTGACAACTGAGTTGGTAACTATAATCAGCTTTAATAGGACAGTCATTAGATAATATTGGTTTGTTATTTCTGAATAGAATAAGATTCTTATGGGTGTTTTAAAGAACTGGAGGACTGTAAATTCTTGGAGGGCTAAGGCACTTCTCCGGTAAAGACCCTCAAGGATTGAGACAGTGCCATACAAGTGGGGGACAATTATAAAGCAATGACCAATAACTCCTGGGGAGGTACAGACCTGGTGTAACCATCTCTATCCACAGCGCACCGAGGCTAAGATGGGATACTGGCTTTCTGCAAGCACATCTCCTTTTTCCTTTGAAATCTTTAAAATCTCTGCTTCAATCCAAATTTCCTCAGCAATGGACAGACAACAGAATCCCCAAGCACAAAGAAGGTGGCTGAATGCCAAAGGACTTGAGCCAGGAAAACTCTGTGAGAGGCAACTTAGCTCCTGCCCCACAGCGGGCCCCCCAACCTCCTCTCATTCCCATCCCCCTTTCGCCCCCAGTCCTATGGGCCACAGGTTTCTGCCTGAAAAAGCAATTAGGAGCTGCTCACTCAGGATCTTTTCTCCTGACCTACTTCCTAAGTGCAGGGGCAGAATGCTTGCTCTGCTGAGAAGGGTAGCATTAGCTCAACATTCCCCCAGCCAAGCGTCATCCCGGATGCTGAGTATCTGTCACTCATTCACAGCCAATTGCCACACCTGAGAGATGGCTTTTCTTAATGGTTTCCCATGTCAACACGCGGACTGACTAACCTGACAGGTTCCTGGAGTAGAAACCTGTTTCCTAGCATAAATGTACTTTCTACTTTTTCTGTTGTGTGCCTGTTTTTGTAGTTTGGTTCAGAGCTACCATTTGCCATGGTCCCAGGAACCCATCCTGAGATTGTCATTCCAAAGTTGTCCTAGTTTCTTCATCATCATCATCATCATCATCACCATCATCTGCAGAATACCTAACAGAGTACCTATTATGTGATCAAGTATTTCATATATATTATCTTTAATATGCCTGGTACCCAACTTTGCAAGGTAGATACATTAAGAGAGTGTTTCTCAGAGTTTTTTCTTTAAATGATTTTTAAAATTTTATTGATTGATTTTAGAGAGAGAGAAAGGGAGAGGGAAAGAGAGAGAAACATTGATTTGTAGTTCTGCTTATTTACGCATTCATTGGTTGGCTTTTGCATGTGCCCTGACGGGATCAAACCCACAACCTTAGTGTATCAAGACGATGCTCTAACCAACTGAGCTACCTGGCCAGGGCTGCTTCTCAGACATTAATGTGCATATAAACCACCTGGGAATCTTTTTTTTAAATTGACTCTCGGTGAGCACCAAAGCCCCATCGAAGCAAGTCTAGCCCCAGAGGGGTGTCTCCAGCACAGAAGTTCTCCCACCGCAGACACAGCTGATTCTCACAGCCAATTGGCCTGGAGGTCAATTCCTCACAGTGATAACTACAACAATCAAGGCTTAACCACAACAAGACTGTGCACAAAGCCCACAAGGGGGTGCACCAAGAGTGTCTACCTCAGGTAATTGGGACACTTAGCACAGAAAGGCACTCTATCGACACAGCGAAGCATAAAAAAATGCCAAGACAAAGAAACAGGACACAAACGACAGAATTGGAGGAAAGCAAACTGTTGGATATAGAGTTCAAAACCACACTTTTAAGGTCTTTAAAGAACTGTTTAGAAGCCGCCGATAAATTGAGTAAGGCCCTCGAAAAGACTGGTGAGACCGCCGATAAATGTAGTGAGATCCTCAAGAAATCTAATGAGACCCTCGATGTTGTGATAAAGGACCAACTAGAAATTAAGCATACACTGACTGAAATAAAGAATATTATACAGACTCCCAACAGCAGACCAGAGGGTCGCAAGGATCAAGTCAAAGATTTGAAATACGAAGAAGCAAAAAACACCCAACCAGAAAAGCAAAATGAAAAAAGAATCCGAAAATATGAAGATAGTGTAAGGAGCCTCTGGGACAGCTTCAAGCGTACCAACATCCGAATTATAGGGGTGCCAGAAGATGAGAGAGAGCAAGATATTGAAAACCTATTTGAAGAAATAATGACAGAAAACTTCCCCTACCTGGTGAAAGAAATAGACTTCCAAGTCCAGGAAGCGCAGAGAACCCCAAACAAAAGGAATCCAAAGAGGACCACACCAAGACACATCATAATTAAAATGCCAAGAGCAAAAGACAAAGAGAGAATCCTAAAAGCAGCAAGAGAAAGAAAATCAGTTACCTACAAGGGAGTACCCATACGACTGTCAGCTGATTTCTCAACAGAAACTTTGCAGGCCAGAAGGGAATGGCAAGAAAATAATAAAAGCCTAAGCGACCATTCTGGCGGAACAACTGGACGACCGGTTGCTGTGATGCACACTGACCACCAGGGGCAGACGCTCAACACAGGAGCTGGCCCCTGGTGGTCAGTGTGCTCCCACAGGGGGAGCGCCGCTCAGCCAGAAGCCGGGCTCACGGCTGGCGAGTGCAGCAGCGGTGGTGGGAGTTTCTCCCGCCTCCGCGGCAGCGCTAAGGATCAGCGAGCTCAGTGGCAAGAGGCGAGCAGGCAGGTGGTAAGGAGCAAGGGGTCCCAGACTGCAAGAGGGTGCATGCTGGGCTGAGGGACCAACACTCCCCCCCTCCCCGTGCATGAATTTTATGCACCGGGCCTCTCGTCAATGATAAGAGAGAATCATTAATTGGCTGCCTCCTGCACGCCCCCTACTGGGGATTGAGCCTGCAACCAGGCATGTACCCTTGACTGGAATTGAACCTTGGACCCCTCAGTCCACAGGCTGATGCTCTATCCACTGAGCCAAACTGGCTAGGGCTGGGAATCTTATTAAAATGCAAATTTTGGCCCAGATGGTGTGACTTAGTGATTGAGCATCAACCTATGAACCAGGAGGTCATGGTTTGATTCCCCATGAAGGCACATGCCCGGGTTGTGGGCCTGACCCCCATTGTGGGGCATGCAGGAGGTAGCCAATCAACGATTCTCTCTTTTTTT
>NW_005358092.1:4006354-4014691 GCF_000412655.1 Myotis brandtii
TGATGTTTCTATCTCTCTCCTTTCCTCTCTGAAATCAATAAAAATATATTTTTAAAAAATAAATTAAATTAAATGCAGATTCTGTTGAGTAAGTCTGGGGTTCTACATTTCCACAAGCTCCCAGGTGATATTGATGCTGCTGGTTCAAACTCCTGAGTAGCAATGATATCAGGAGGAAACTTTTGGTTGCATGTGAACTAGTTGAGTAAGAAGCAGAATTTATTACAAGGATATGGGGTGTTACAGGATAAAAAATGGGCCTCAAGAAGAGTTGAAGCCAGGGAGGACTCTCTTTGTCTCCTGACTCTGCTTTCTTCTTGCACTTACCTTATTGTTTCATTCTTTCTCTGTCCCCTCCTTTCTTCCTTTCCTCTCTGAACTGTTTAGTGCCAAGGCAATTCTACCCACAGTCCTGTGGATTCCATGTCTTCTTCTTCCTTCATTTACTCCCTTGCTTTAGTGGTGCATATATTTCAGTAACTTCCTAAAAAGTAAACAAAGGAAGTAAAATTTTTGCTTATGCTACTGGAAGGGTCTTTACACTTGATCAATAGTTTGCTGAAGTATGTAATTCTAGCTTCCAGAGTGGCTATGTGATACCAAGGCCATTTCAATTCTCTATCTTTTGTATCTCATGTCTGAAAGCATTTAGATTCTCCTCTCTAACCTCCAGTATCTGGAAGTACACAATGATGTGCTCTGGGATGGGTCTTTTCTCATTCATTCTACTGGACACTTGATGAATTCTTTTGACCTGGGAAATTATGCCCTGCTGTAGAAAAAAAGTGTTGATTATTTGTTTAATTATTTCTCCCCCTCTCTTTTCTTTGTTTAATTTATCTGGAGCTCTTGTTATTAGCATGTTGGATCCCCTGTGCCCACCCTTTAATCTTCTTATCTTCTGTGCCTAATTTCCTATCTCTTTATCTCTTTGTTTTACTTTTTGTGAGGTTTTACAAACTTCTTTTCTAACTTTTCAAATTGAATTTTAAATATTTTTATTTTATATTTTCGATTTTCAGAAGTTCTCTCTTTATTTTCTGAATATTTCTTTTTTAATAGAATACTAGTCTTATTTCATTTATGTAATGGCTTTTCTTCTGTCTCCAGGATATTATTATCCCTTTCCTTTTTGAAATTTTCTTCTCTTTATATTTTTTCTCTGTGTTTCCTATTTCTTTACTAGAGGCCTGATACATGAAATTGGTGCAAGAGTAGGCCTTCCTTTCCCCGGCTGCCGGTACTGGCTTCCCTCCGGCACCCAGAACCCGGGCTTCCCTCCCAGCCCTGGCTTCGTCCAGAAGGTCCTCTGGAAGGACATCCAGTCTAATTAGCATATTACATTTTTATTATTATAGATTTTGGCCTCTGTCTTCCATGTAGGCTTTCTGTTTACATTAGTGAGGCACTAAACAGTTGAATGAAAAGGAAACTAAGTAGTGATGGATAGAAGACGTTTCATTGTACTCTTTTGAATCATTTGAACTCTGAGCCATCCTATCTAATAAAAGAGTAATATGCAAATTGACCATCACTCCAACACACAAGATGGCCACCACAAGATGGCCAGCAGGGGAGGGCAGTTGGGAGGGACCAGGCCTGAAAGGGAGGGCAGTTGGGGGCGACCAGGCCTGCATGGGAGGGCAATTGGGGATGACCAGGCTTGTAGGGGAGGGCAGTTGTGGGGAACCAGCCCTGCAGGGGAGGGCAGCTCGGGGGAACCATGCCTGCAGGGGAGGACAGTTGGGGGCAACCAGCGCTGCAGGGGAGGGCAGTTGGGGGAGACCAGGCTGGCAGGGGAGGGCAGATAGGGGCGACCAGGCTGGCAAGGGAGGGCAGATAGGGGTGACCAGGCCAGCAGGGGAGGGCAGTTGGGGGCAACCAGGCCTGCAGGGGAGGGCAGTTAGGGGCGACCAGGCTGGCAAGGGAGGGCAGGTAGGGGTGACCAGGCCAGCAGGGGAGGGCAGTTGGGGGCAACCAGGCCTGCAGGGGAGGGCAGTTAGGGGCGACCAGGCTGGCAAGGGAGGGCAGGTAGGGGTGACCAGGCCAGCAGGGGAGGGCAGTTGGGGGCAACCAGGCCTGCAGGGGAGGGCAGTTAGGGGCGACCAGGCTGGCAAGGGAGGGCAGGTAGGGGTGACCAGGCCAGCAGGGGAGGGCAGTTGGGGGCAACCAGGCCTGCAGGGGAGGGCAGTTAGGGGCGACCAGGCTGGCAAGGGAGGGCAGGTAGGGGTGACCAGGCCAGGTTGAGGGACACCTCCCATGCACAAATTTTGTGCACCAGGCCTCTAGTTTTAGTATAAACCTTATTTAAAAAAAGAAAAACAATACTTTTTAAAGTGTATTTTAAGCTTTATGTACTTGGGTATGGCTTGTCCATTGGAGAACTTCACTGTAGAGATATAGAGATGGGATGTCAAGCAGCTTTTCCTTTGAGGTGACTTCCAAGTGTCAGTGTTTAAGTTTCTCTCTGGGCCATTAAATATTTTCTGATAAGAATCTTCTAGACTCCTACATGAGGATAGGTGTTGGGGGAGGGTATAAGCCGACCTGACAGTTTTTCTGAATGAGAGTGGGAGGAAGGCTGAATACTGCACTATTCAGAATGCAGATTTTCAGCCAGGTGCTTCCATCCTCTCCCAACTATACAGGTATACCTCATTTTATTATGAGGTTTTACTTTATTGCACTTTGCAAATACTGTGCTTTTTTACATATTGAAGGTTTATGGCAACCCTGTGTTGAGCAAGTCTATAGATGCCATTTTTCCAATAGCATTTGCTTGCTTCGTGTCTCTGTCACATTTTGATAATTCTCAAACTTTTAAAATATTTTGTCAAAGTGATCTGAAATCAGTGCTCTTTGTAATTGCTTTGGAACACCATGAGCCACACCCATATAAGACGGTAAACATGTATGTTCTGACTGCTCCACCAAACAGCCATTCCCCTGTCTCTCCCTCTCCTCTGTACTCCCTATTCCTTAAGACACAACAATACTGAAATTAGGCCCATCAATACCCCTACAATGGCCTCTAAATGGAAGCCCATCTGTAATCAACTATATGATAATAATAGCAATATTAATATTACTATTGAGTGCTTACTGTGTGCCAGGCACTGTTGTAATTACTTTACATGCATTAACTCATTTAGTCCTCACAACAACCCTATCAGGAAGGCACTATCATTATTTTCATTTTACATGTGAGAAAATTAAGGCACAGAGAGGTTAACTGACTTGCCCAAGGTCACACAGATGTAGAACCATACAGTACTCATCAACTCACAACCTATAACTATTTTCATTTTAGTGTTTAACATACTGTTTCCCCCCATGTGTATATAAAGGCATTTTGATTTATTTTAGAAAATAGGATCATAAATATATTTAACAGATGTTAAGTGTGCTTCTTTGTTCAGGGTATAAATTTGTAATACCTGTGGCATGCCTTTTAATTTTAAGAAGTTCTTCAATCAATAGAAGTTTGATATTTTTGATATCTATTATTCTTTTCTTTTGTGATTTCTGCCTTTTTAAAAAATTGTTTTTATTTAAGTACTAGAGGCCTGGTGCATGAAATTCATGCATGGGAGAGGACCCCTCGGGTAGGGTCCCTAAGGCCTGGCCGGTGATCAGGGCCTATCAGGGCTTTCCTTCCCCTGGCTGCCAGCAGCTGGCCCCGCCCCTGCCACTACCACTGCTTGCCATCTGTGTGGTGTTTGCCCCTCCTCCCCTGCCACTGGTCGCCTCCCTCTGTGGGTGACAGGTGTGAGGTGTGATCGCTTGGCTGGTCCGGGCCTCCCTCTGCGGGGTGATCATGGGGCGATGGTGGGATCCCCTGACCAATCACATTGCACCCGCCTTGGCTGGCCTGGCACGAGTATGCGCATAGCGTGGTCATCGGGAAGGTCATCCAGACAGTCGTTCTGCTATTCAGTCGTTCGGTCAATTTGCATATTATGCTTTTATTCTTAGAGATAGTTGGTATATAATATTCCATTTGCTTCAGGAGCACAATATAGTGATTCAACATTTATATACCTTACAATGAGATCACCACACTAAATCTGTAATCACCTATCACCATGCATACTTATCATAATATTATTGACTACATTCTCCTTCATCTTTTTTACCCATCCCTGTTTCCTTCTGATAACCATTAATTTGGTTTCTGTTTCTATGAGTCTGTTTTGGTTTTGTTGTTTTATATTCCACATTTAAGTGAAATCATATGCTATCCTCTAAGTTCAACCATGTGGTCGCAAATGGCAAGATTTCATTCTTTTTATGGTTAATATTCCATTGTATATATGTACCATTTTCTTTATTCATGTATCAATGAACAACCAGGTTGCTTCTATATCTTGGCTATTATAAATAATGCTGCAATGAACAAGAGGTGCATATATCTTTTTAAATGTGTTTTCATTTTCTTTGGATTAATACTCAGAAGTGGAATTGCCATATGGTACATCTCATTGCACGTTTTTTATGTATCTCCATACTGTTTTCCATAGTGGCTGCACCAATTTGCAGTCTCATCAAAAGTGCACAAGTGTTCCCTTTATTTCACATCCTCACCAACATCTGTTATTTATTGACTTTTTATAATAGCCATTCTGACTGGTGAGAGGTGAATACTCACTGTGGTTTTGATTTGCATTTCCCTGGTGATTAGTGATGCTGAGCATCTTTTCATATGTCTATTGACCATCTGTATGTCCTCTTTGAAGAAATGTCTCATCATGTCCTCTGCCCATTTTTTATAGAATTGTTTAATTTTTTGTTATTAAGTTGTATAAGTTCCTTATATATTTTAGATATG
Source organism: Myotis brandtii (assembly GCF_000412655.1). Lineage (NCBI taxonomy): Eukaryota > Metazoa > Chordata > Mammalia > Chiroptera > Vespertilionidae > Myotis > Myotis brandtii. The sequence goes on from NW_005358092.1 coordinate 4,011,183, forward strand.
AACCCTTTATCAGATATATCATTTGAGAATATATTCTTCCATTCAGAACATTGTCTTTTGTTTTGTTGATAGTTTCCTTTACTGTACAGCATTTTAGTTTGATGTAGGTAGCCACATTTGTTTATTTTTGCTTTTGTTTCCCTTTCTCTAGGGACATATCCAAGAGGATATTACTAAAACTTTATTGGGCACTCTTTTTTTTTGCTTGAAGAGTCTCGTCAATTTTATTTATCTTTTAAAGAACCAGTTCTTAGATTCATTGATCTTTTCTATTGTTTTTTCTTTAGTCTCGATTTCATTTATTTCTGTTCTTATCTTTATTTTTTCCTTCCTTCTACTAACTTTGGGTTTCGCTTGTTTTTCTTTTCCTAGTTCTTTTAGCTGTAAAGTTAGATTGATTATTTGGGATTTTTCTTGCTTCTTGAGGTAGACCTGTATGACTCTAAACTTTTCTCTTAAAACCACTTTTGTTGCATGCATCCCATAAATTTCGTAAAGTTGTGTTTTCATTTTCATTTGTCTTAAAGTAATTTTGATTTCCTGCTTAATGTCCTTTTTAATACATTAGTTGTTTAGTAGCATGTTGTTACACTCCTTGTATTTGTGCTTTTTCTGATTTTCTTCTTGTAGTTGATTTCTAATTTTATGCCACTGTGGTCAGAAAATATGCTTGATATAAATTTCAATCTTAACTGTATTGAGGCTTGTTTTGTGGCCTAATATGGGGTCTATCCTGTAAAATGTCCATGTGCACTTGAGAAAATGTGTAATCTGCAGTTTGGGGATGTCTATACATGTCTAAAGTTCTATAAATGTCTATTAATTTGATCTAATGTAGCATTTAAGGCCATTATTTCCTTATTAATTTTCTATCTGGATGATCTATTCATTGAGGTAAATAGGCTATTAAAGTCCACAATATTTTTGTATTACTGTTAATTTCTGCCTTTATCTTCATTAATATTTACTTCATATACTTGAGTGCTTCTATGTTGGGTGTGTAGATGTTTACAATTATTGCATCATTTTCTTGGATTGACCCCATCATATGTAGCATCCTTCTTTGTCCCTTTTTACATTCTTTGTTTTAAAATCTATTTTGTCTGCTGTAAGTATTACTATTCCACTTTCTTTTTGTTTCTATTTGCATGGAATATTTCTTTCCATCCCTTCACTTTCAAGCTGTATTTTTTTTTTTTTTTTAGCTAAAGTGAGTCTCTTGTAGGCAGCACATATATTGGTCTTGCATTTTTATCCATGCAGTCACACTATGCCTTTTGATTGAAGCATTTAGTCCATTTACATTTAAAGGGAATTATCGATTGATATGTTCTTATTGTCATTTTGTTATTTGTTTTTGTTCTTCGCTTTCCCTTTTTCTTCTCTTGAATTGGTTCCTTTTGATTTGCTGGTTCTCTTCAGTGTTTTGACTGGATTTCTTTCTCTTTATTTTTTCTGTATTTTTGGTAGGTTTTTAGTGGCAGTGAACTCCCTTACTTTTTACTTTATCTCTTCTTCAATTTCGAATGATAACCTTGCCAGATATAGTATTTTATGTATAGTATTTAGATTTATTTATCTTAGCACTTCGAATTTTCTTGCCACTTCCTTCTGCCTGTAAAGTTGCTGCTGAAAAATCAGCTAATAGCCTATGGGTTTTCCCTTGTATGTGACTTGTTATTTTCTTCTTGCTGCCTTCAAGCTTGTCTCTTTATTCTTACTTTTGTCATTTTAATTACAATATGTCTTGGTGTGAGCCCCTTTCGGTTCATCTTGTTTGGAACTCTGTACTTTCTGGACCTGAATGTCTGTTTCTTTCTCCAGATTGGGAAAGTTTTGTCATCATTTCTTCAAAAATATTTTCTTCCAATTTCTTTCTCTCTTCTCCTTCAGAAATCTCTATTATTCAGATGTTAGAGCACTTAATGATGTTCCAGAGGTCTTTCTTACTATTACTATCCTCATTAAAAAAAAATTTTCTGTTCTGATTAGGTGATTTTTACTATTCTGTCTTCCAAATCACTAATCTATTCTTCTGTATAACTAATCTGCTGTTTGATTTTTTTTTCTAATGTAATCTTCATTGTAGTTATTGTATTCTTCATCTCTGATTACATTTTCTAACTCTTTGTTGAAGTGTTCTCTGAGTTCCTCTATTCTGCTCTCAAGTGTGTTTAGTACTTGAATATGTCTTTAAATTCTTTGTCAGTCAAATTACTTATATCCATTTTATTAGAGTTTTTCTCTGTGTGTTTTTTTTCTTGTTCCTTCATTTGGGGGCATATTCTTCTGTTTCCCATTTTGTTTGTTTCCATGACTTAGATAAAATAGGTATCTCTCCCAATCTTGAAAAAAGTGGCCTCTGTGTAGACTATGTGCTGGACAGTTTGGCAGGCCAGTTGTAGTTGGGGAGGCCATCTGGGGTGCCTGTTGTGCTGCCTGGCCAGAAGGAGTGGGTTCCAACTAGGGCAGTCTGTTGTGTGTGTGTGCTTCCTTGCCCTTCTGCTCTAGGCAATGCTGCCTGGCGTGGGCTAGGCTGCCCAATGTGCAAGCAACCTCTCTACTGCTTTAATTGTCTGTTGCCCAAATCAGATCTGTGAGGGGCTGCTCTGAGTTCAGTCATTGCAGTGCCCCACTATCTTTGCACATTCTTCAGGTGGGCAGACCTACATGCATGCATTGCCACACCTTGCTAGTTCTGTACCCTATCTGGGTTGGGCAGCCCTGCATGTGGGCAAAATGTGTGTGTAGGAGTGCCCCACTGTCTCCACACTTTCTCCGGAGTGGTAGCCCTGCATACAGGTACCACAGCATTTTGTTGGCTCCACAATCTCTCCAGGTTGGGGAGCCCCATGTGCAGATGCAGCTCAGTGGATGCACTTAGCAGAGTCCTATTGCACTCACTTGATTAATTTCTAGATGAAGGGACCCCATTTATGCATGCTATGGTGTATTCTAATTCCTGCTGGATCTAGCTTCAAGAGGGGTGGCTGGGAATGCACTACAGCAGCTCTGCAGGTTGGCAAGAGAACCTGGATAGCGTGCCCACCTGTTATCCAAGTCTAGGGAAAATGTAAACAATGGTTCCTCCAATTCTAGATAGTTTCCTCAGCTCCCAGGGAGTTCTCATGGTTCCCCAACATTCTCTATTCAGTCTCTTTCTTGTTCGTTGTGCAGAAACTATTCAATTGGTTCTCAGGATAAATTGCTCTAAATATAGCCATTCCCTTGATTTTGGCATAGGGTGAGCTCAGCCTCCTCTCTTGCCATTTTTTAATGTTTAGAAAAATCTGTAATCTTTTTATTGATTTTTTTTCTTTTTTTTAGAGAGAGAGAAGAAGGGAGGGGGAGACAGAGGTATCAATTTGTTGGCCCACTTTATTTATGCATTTATTGGTTGATTCTTGTATGTACCCTCATGGGGGTAATTGAACCCACAAACTTGGTGTATCAGGACAACCAACTGAGCCAGGTCAACTATTTTTCCTTTTTTTTTAAAAAAAAAATCT
>NW_005358092.1:4014711-4051314 GCF_000412655.1 Myotis brandtii
TATATATATATCTTCTATTATATTTATAACATTTTTATCAGTTTTACTTTTTTTATTCATATTTTTTCTTTTTGTTTTTTTTTTCTTGATTACATTAATAGAAAATGGTTTATTATACTTTTTTTCAGGAAAAAATAAATTCCAGTGGTTTATTTACTAAATCTACTAATAATCTGCTTTGTAACTCAAAAATTTCTGAATCATCTTAATTTTATTCCTTATTTCTATTTTTCTTAGGTGTGTTTTATTGTTCTTTTCATATCTTTTCTGAAATGAATTTCAATTTGTTTATTTTCATCATTTTTTATACTGGCCACATTTATCTGTTTTTTTTAAAGTGATATTTAGAGAGAGGGAGGGAGAGAGAGAAATATCAACCGGTTGCCTCCCACATGGGCCCCAACTGGGATGGAACCCACAACCTGGGTATGTGCCCTGACCTGGAATTGAACCCACCACTTTTTAGTGTACAGAACAATGCTCCAACCAACTGAACCATACAGGCCAGGGTCTGGCAGCATTTACCTTTAACAGCTTTGACCACATTCCATAATATGTTCTGATTCTCATAATTAACTAAAGACTCTAATTGACTTTTTTAAAACAGCTTTTTTGGAATATAATTTATATATCACCAAACTCTCCTGTTTAAAGTTCGATGGGTTTTAATATATTTAGAGAGTTGTGCAACCACTACTATATTCTAATTCTATGACAGTTTTGTTACTCCTGTTATCAGTTACTTCCCATTCTTCCCTCCTCCTAGTCCCTGTCAACCACTATGTTCTATTTCTATCAATTTACCTATTCTAGACATTTCATGTAAATAGAATTATATAATATGTGGACTTTTGTGTCTGTCTTCTTTCACTTAGCATAATGTTCTCAAGGTTCATCATATTATAGCAAGTATAGATACTGTATTCCTTTTTAGCAGAATAGCATTCCATTGTATGGATATACTACATTTGACTTATCTATTCTTTAGCTGATGGACATTTGGGTTTATTTTATTATGGCTACTATGAATACAAGACTGCTATAAATATTCACATACAAGTTTTCATGTGGACATGTTTTCATTTCTCGTGGTAGATATCTAGAAGTGTAATACCTAGGTCATATGGAAACTCTATATTTTTAAGCTTTTGAAGAAATGCCAAGCTGTTTTCCAAAGTAGTTGCACCATTTTACATTGCCATCAGCAGTGAGAGTTTCACTTTCTTCAGATCTTCAACATTTGTTTTCAATCATTTTCATTATAGCTATTCTAGTAGGTATGAAGTGTATCTCATTAATTTGCAATGACAACTTATGATGACTAATTATGTTGACTATTTTCTTATGTGCTTGTTGGATGATCATGGAACTTTTTAGACATAAACCATTTTAAATTGGGTTTCTTGTCTATTTATTAATTTTTAAGTTATTTATACATTTTTTATATTAAACCCTTATTAGATATATGATTTGCAAATATTTTCTCTCATTCTCTGAATTTCCTTTTCATTTTCTTGATGGTGTCATTTGAAACACAAGTGTTTTTAATTTTAATGAAGTTCAATTTGTTTTATTTTAGAACGTATGTTTTTCTTGTCATAACTAAAAAAATAATTGCTTAACCCAAGGTCACAAAGATTTACTTCTTTTTAAAAAAATTTTTTTTATTGTTGAGAGTATTACAGATGTCCTCCTTAACTCCCCCCATTGCCCTCCTCCACTCAGTTCCTGCCCCACCCCATGCCTTCACCACCCTACTGTCTGTGTCCATAGGTAAGATTTTTGGTTAATCTCTTCCTGCTCCCCCTCCCCCTTTCCTCTGAAATTCATCAGTCTGTTTCATGCTTCCATGCCTCTGATTCTATTTTATTCACCAGTTTATTTTGTTCATTAGATTTCTTGTTTATTTTGATTTTTAGATTTAATTGTTGATAGATATATATTTGTTGCTATTTTATTGTTCATATTTTTTATCTCTTCTTCTTCTTAAAGAATACCCTTCAACATTTCATGTAACACTGATTTGGTGGTGATGAACTCCTTTAGCTTTTTCTTGTTTGTGAAGCAGCTCTTTATATCCTCAATTCTAAATGAGAGCTTTGCTGGGTAAAGTATTCTTAGTTGTAGGTCCTTGCTATTCATCACTTTGACTATTTCTTGCCACTCCCTTCTGGCCTGCAAAACTTCTGTTGAGAAATCAGCTGAAAGTTGTATGTGAGCTCCCCTGTAGGTAACTAACTGCTTTTCTCTTGCCACTTTTAAGATTGTCTCTTTGTCTTTAACCCCTGGAATTTTATTTATGATGTTTCTTGGTGTGAGCCTCTTTGGGTTCCTCTTGTTTGGAACTCTCTGTGCTTCCTAGACTTGTAAGTCTATTTCTTTCACCAGGTAGGGAAAGTTTTCTGTCATTATTTCTTCAAATAGGTTTTTAAAATCTTGCTTTCTCTCTTCCCCTCCTGGCACCCCTATGATTTGAATGTTGTCCCAGAGACTCCTTACAACATATTTTTTATTCTTTTTTCTTTTTGTGCTTCTGATTGGGTCTTTTTTGCTTCCTCATATTCCAAATCATTGATTTGATTCTCAGAATCTTCTACTCTACTGTTGAATCCCTGTAAATTGTTCTTTATTTCAGTTAGTAATGCTTAATTTCTGACTGGTCTTTTGTCATGTCTTTGACATTCTCACTAAGATCCTTGAAGCTTTCATGGAGATCCTTGAGTAACCTCATAACCATGGTTTTGAACTCTGTAGCCATTAGTCTGCTTGCTTCCATTTCTTTCATTTGTGACATGTTTCTTTGTCTCTGCATTTTGGCTGCTTCCCTGTGTTTGTTTCTATGTATTAGGTAGAGCTATTATGTCTCCTGGAATTGGTAGAGTGGCCTTGTGTAGTAGGTGTCCTGTAGGGTCCAGTGGTTCAGCCTCCCTAGTCACCGAGCTGGGCACTCTAGGTGTGTGCCTGTGTGGGCTGTGTGCAAACTCTTGTAGTTGAGCCTAGATTGCTGTTGGCTTCTCTGTGAGGATCAGCTGCAACTATAGTGGGAGAGTTGCTGTGCAGGAGGTGAGGCCCAGGTGTGAAGCAAGTTAGGCTGGAGCTAGAGCCAGGTCTTGGGCCTTTTATTGATAGGTTTGATGCATGCTGTCACTAGCTGCAGCTTGTTTGAGAGATTTTAGCAAAGTCTAAACCCTGATCCAGGACAGGCCATTCATATGAAAAAGCTGCTATAAACAGCATGGGTGGGGCTGCAAATTGGATGGGGTGGGGTCTCAGAAAATCTCCAGGGTGAACTAAATAGGGTGACTGAGACTCAGCTATGGCTGCCAGTCAGCCCTGCAACAGGGGAGGTCCCAGCACAGGAACAATTACCCTTGTAAGCCCTGTACAGGAGAAAGCTGCCCTAGAATTCCTGTCCTGATGCCAGACAATCCAGTTTGTAGTCTTTTACATCTGGCTTCTTTCATGTTTATAAGGTTCATCCATGTTGTAACATGTGCCATACTTCATTTCTTTTAATTGCTGAATTATCACATTTTATTTATCACATTTTATCTATGCATTTACCAGTTGATGGGCATTTAGATTGTTTCCATTTTATTTAATTTAAATGTGTAAACAGGTAAAATATTTTTTTCTTAAAGTACAACTTTATTGCATTGGTAGAATTCTTTTTCTCTTTAACCTTTGAGAAGGTTATATATTAGTACATGAATTGAGATGTGCTATAGTATAAAATACACACTGAATTCTAAAGCCTTAGGATTATGAATATGCTTAAAGACATAAAGTAGAAGATTGAGAGGATGAAGAAGGAACAGAAACTATCAAAATAAAAAAAAGATTAACAAAATGACAAAATAGAGTTTCTAGAAATGGGGGGAAAGACATGAAAAATTCAATTCTGAATACCTCCAGCAATGATAGTAACCCCCTTGTATTTTGTAGCAGGCACTGCACTGTTTTGCATATATTATTCTTTTTCATCCTCATAATAATCAGTGAGGTAGGGACTGTCATCTGTTACCTTTTTTAAAAAATATATATATATTTTATTGATTTTTTTACAGAGAGGAAGGGAGAGGGATAGAGAGTTAGAAACATTGATAAGAGAGAAACATCAATCAATCAGCTGCCTCCTGCATACCCGCTACTGGGGATGTGCCCGAAACCAAGGTACATGTCCTTGACAGGAATCAAACCTGGGACCCTTCAGTCCACAGCCCAACACTCCATCCACTGAGCCAAACCGGTTAGAGCTGTTACCATTTTGCACTCAGAGAACTCAGCTTGTCAAGCAAGCAAGTAGAAAAGCCAGATTTGACCCCATTCTGACTTAAGTAGATTTTTAAAAATATGTTTTTATTGATTTCAGAGAGAGGAAGGGAGAGGGAGAAATAGATAGAAACATTGGTGAGAGAGAGAAACATCAATTGGCTGCCTCCCCAACACCCCCAACTGGGAATCAAGCCCACAACCCAGGCATGTGTCCTGAATGGGAATCAAACTGGCGACCTTCTGGTGCATGGGATGACACTCAACCCACTGAGCCACACTGGCTGGACAACTCCATATTTTTATCCATTATAGATGAATGGAAACTTCACCAGGAATGCAAACAAGATATGTGTTTGGCTATAGCCTGGCCTTTAGGTTTAAGGAACAGTTGTAGGGATGAGCAGAGCAGGAGGGGCACAGAGGCGGGGAGGACAGGCCCTAGTGCTGGAAAGAGGTGGTGAGATGAAGAGTAATCTTTTCTCAAAATGACAAGTTATTTCATATTCTACACCTGCTCACTAAGCAATTCACTCTTTCAGAAGGCTTTCCTCTGAAAATGAGGCCTAGACTCTGCCCCCACATCCCTGAGAAATACCTCAGGACAAAACCCTTGGCCTTCAGAGGCAGCTCCCACAAAGCTTGGCAGCACCCCCAGCCCAGCTACATGATAAGATAAGATACGCCAAGGGACCTGGGGAAAGAAGCTAGCCTGGTGACGCCCCACTGCTCCCTCAGTGACGTCTGTCCACAGCAGACACCATCTCTCCAGAGACTCAAGGCTCAGTTAAGAGGCCTCTATTTTAAGACCAGCTCTATGGAGCTCCGATAGCACTGCCCATCCAGAGGCTTCTGAAATCAGAACTACCCCAGCACTCTGACCAAGGTAGCAGACAGTCAGCATTCAGTCTTCTGCAGCGAATTCCAAGCAGTGATGACTGAGAGAAAGAGAGGACCTGTGTCGAGAGAGCCAGCAAACCCAGGTTATTGACGTGTGTGGGGCTGAGCACTGTGAGAGTGATGGCTATTTTTGCCCCAGCAGAGTGCTGTCAGCAAGCAGGAGGTGAGGGTGATGCCGCAGGCAGTGCCACTTGATTCTTGCTAAGGGGTGGACTCCAACAGCCTAAGGGCCTAAAACTGTCTTTCACTGTTGTTTCACTAAAACTATGGGAAGGTGAGGGGCGCTAATGCCTGTGACATCCAGGGACAGGAGCCGGAGAACATGGAGATGCCCACACCATTTTGAAAAGAGGCATCGCTCACTATGATATTTTCTCTCTCTCATCTCCCTGTAATTTGATCATAATGCATTGTTCACCACCTGCTTAGAAGTGATATTGTCCCAGGTTATACTCAGCAGTGAGCATCAGTCAGAGAGGACTTCTGCCCCTGACAGGCTTCCCAAGGCCCTGGTGCAATGGCCCCGGAAGACTGTTGTAACTGGCAAATAGATATGTGCAGAAGATTGCCAAAGGTACCCTCTTTACACAAGAGCTGCGTTCCTGGGAAGTTGTTCATTAACCGACTTCTACTGGGGCTGCAACTCTGAGAGCAAGATTCCAGGCTATGAGTGCACAGGGGTTACCACCCAACCCAAAACACAGGGTGTCATCCTTTACCCCTCCCTTTCCCACACCCTCAACATCCAATCACTCACCAAGTCCTGACATTTTACTTCCTTTACCTGTCTGTGGGCGGTCCCATTGCCATACCTACTGTCTCTGCTGTTGGTCAGACCCAATGTGTCACCCTGGGACTCCTGACTCTCCAATCCATCTTTTCTGCTGCCTCTGTAACGATCCTTCTAAAATGGTGCTGTAAGGATGTCAGTCATTTACTGCTCCCACAAAGTCTAGGTGTCTTATCAGACCTCCTGGTCAGTCCCACCCCCACACTTTCCAACCTTATCCATCCATATCCAGGGACTGCTTCGGTCCTGAGCTTTAAGCCCACTGCATTTCTCCTGAGATTGCTGATACCTTATCTGCTCATATTTCAAGATTCTGCCCCAAGGGCCCTTCCCCAAGCCCAGGAGAATTGAGCCCAGAACACACTTCTCTCCCAGCACCTTCCACACCTGATGGCTCTCACCAGATTTGCCATCTGTTTCTGCCATTAGACAAGTTCCTTGAGGATGGAGCTCTGTTTATCGGTCTTCATACCCTCAACATCTAGCATCAGTGCCTGGAACTCAGTAGGTACACCTCGTACATGCTTACAGAATAAATGAACAAACAGGGAAGGGTGTTTGCTCTTTATTTATTTATCATATATTTAATTTTATCCTTATTATGTTTTTCCAGATTATAAAAGGATGGTGTGTTAGTTGTCAAAAAGTCAAATTTGGAAAATATATAACTTAAAAAAGGAAAGTTCTTATTATGATATAAATTCCTTCAGTATTTTGCCCTATGCTTATAATAATGCATAGTAATATAAAGTAGGTACTCTGAATATTTTGTTTAATTTTTACCAAAAATTATGATATAGGAACATATCATATTCATAATGATTTCCCCCCCCCTACTAAATACATTTTATATATCTTCCCTTTATATATCTTATGCATAGGGATCTACCACTTTCTTTTTTAAAACAGAGTATTTCATTGTGTGGCTAAAATGCACTTTGTGAGCATTTTCAGTGGGGAAAAACTCCCAGAAGTAGACATATTAGGTAAGTTCTTAAGAATATCTTAAATTTTAATAGGTAATTGCTATATTGTCCTTCAAAAAATATTGTAGAAATTTGGATATTTGACAGTAATTCATATTTACACTAGGGGCCCAGTGCACAAATTTGTGAATCTTGAAAGGAACTGTGGGCCACAAGGCTGTGGTAGGCCCGGGGGCAGGTCTCTGCCCATCATCCACGCCCCATCCGGCCCCTCTTGCCGCAGCCCCTGGTCCCCTGTCTGCCGGCAGCCCTGCTCCCGCTGCCGCTGTTCCTACCCACTGACTGTGCCGGCCCCCGCTCGAACCCGCTGATGGCATGGAGCAATTGGGGCCAGCGCCAGCAGTGGGTGTGAGTGGCGGCTGCTGCCTGGATCGCCCCTCAGGAGCAGGGGGAGGTGGAGAAGCCCTCAGGGGCCATCAGGGCCAGCAGCCACGGCTCACACTCGCTGATGGTGCTGAGTGATCGGGACCAGCACAAGCTGTGGGTATGAGCGGGGCTGGCACTGGCAGCAGGTGTGAGCACCAGGCGGGACGGCGGCATGCGGGAACAAAGAATTTTCAGTAACCACCAGAGGCTTGCCCGATAACAGCGACTGGTGCCCCATCTTGGTCTGGAGCCCCCACTCTCCTGCTGTGGCCAACACCCGCCATGTTCCGCACACACCGCCCTGGTGGTCAGTGCATGTCATAGCTACTGGTTGTTCTGCCATTCAGTCTATTTGCATATTAGCCTTTTATTATATAGGTTTCCCACCAAGTGTGTAAAAATGCTTCTTTATCTACATCTTCACCAACAATGACTATTATCAAGCTATTAAATCTTTGCCAGTGTAATAGGAAACACACACACACACACACACACACACACACACACACACAATATATAGCCATTTGTGATGATTCTTCAGTGGCTTGTTTGTTCATATTTTCTATTTTTTGATTGGGCTCACTTTAAAGACCTCAACATATATCAGGGAAATCAGTCCTTTGTCCTATGTGTTGCAATTTATTCCTCACTTGTTTTTGTCTTCTGACATTTTATGGTATGTGGCCACCTAACGAGTGGCTAGAGCACAGTATCTGAAGGCAGGCTACTTGATAATCCTGGATTCATCTCTAATTTACTAGATGAATGATCATGGTTTAGTCAACCTCTGGTTCCCCGCCTATAAACTGAGGAATAAAAACAGCACTTTTCCCTGGCCGGTTTTCTCAGTGGTTAGAGCGTTGGCCTGCAGACTAAAGGGTCGCAGGCTCAATTCCCGGGCAAGGGGATGTACCTTGGTTGCAGGTTCAATTTCCGGGTGGGTGCAGGAGGTGTGTCTCTCTCACATCAATGTTTCTCTCTCTCTCTCTCTCTCTCTCTCTCTCTTTTCCCCTCCTCCTTCCCTTCCACTCTCTCTCTAAATATCAATGAAAAAAATATCCTCAGGTGAGAATCAAAAAAAAAAAGGACAGCACTTAACTCATGGAATTATTATGAGAATGAAATGAGTTAGTGTATATAAAGTGTTTGGCATAGCATTTGGCATGAAATAAGTCTTATAAGGGTATATGCTGTTATTCTCATTATTATAAATTCAAATAGTTTTAATTTTCATGCAATCAAATTTATCGATCCTTTATGGCTTCTGGATTTCAGGTCATGCTTATAAAGGCTTCCTTTCTTTTAAGATTAGAAAAATATTCACCAAGTGTGCTATTTAAAGTAATCTGTGGGGAATTCATTTGCAATATGGATCTCTCTCCACCCACCCCCCTTTTTGCTGTCCTATAAATTAATTTGGCTGTTCTCACACCAGGGTATTTTTAAAAGGGAGACCTACCTATGTTTACATCATGAGCAGGGACTAGGTAAGGTAGCCTTTGTTGCTCACTGGTTTGGAAAATGGACTGTGCTAGCCGTAGTTTCATGTCTAAAGAATGGGCCTGACCCTAACCGGTTTGGCTCAGTGGATAGAGCATTAGCCTGTGGACTGAAAGGTTCCAGGTTCGATTCCGGTCAAGGGCATGTACCTTGATTGCAGGCACATCCCCAGTAGAAGGTGTGCAGGAGGCACTGATCGATGTTTCTTTCTCATCGATGTTTGTAACTCTCTCTTTCCTTTCCTCTCTGTAAAAAATCAATAAAATATATTTAAAAAACAAAAAAAGAATGGGCCTGGTCTAGCTGGTGTTGCTCAGTGGTTGAGTGTCAACCCATGAACCAGGAAATCTCAGCTTGATCCCCAGTAGGGGGCGTGCAGGAGGCAGCTGATCAATGATTCTCTCTCATCACTGATGTTTCTCTCTCTCTCCCTCTCCCTTCCTGTCTGAAATCAATAATAATATATACTTTTAGAAATAAAGAGTGGGCCTGGACAGGTCATTCCCTCCCTTCATAAACTAAACAACTTCTACTTGTCAGTAAGTGCCAACCTCACACCAGCGATCCTACACTGAAGGAGTTCACAGTCCAATGAGACAACAGACTAGTCATCTGAGGGAAGGTGTCATCGAAGGCCTCATGGTGAAATTAACATCCTTGATGGAAGGAAGAGCTTACTGGGCGGATGGCAAGAAAGGCCATAGAGAAAATTCCCAACAGTGGGGACAGGATGTTCAGTCACTGCTCTACAAATATGTACCTGCCTACAATGCATCAGACACTCTTGCTCCCTCTGCACGAAGGCACAGAGGCGGGGAGGACAGGCCGTAGTGCTGGAAAGAGGTGGTGAGATGAAGAGTAATCAGAAGCCAGATCATAGAGCATCAGACTAAGACTTCTCATCTCAGTTCTAGAACTTAGTCAGATAGCTGTAAGCCCCTCGGGGGCTCACGTTGCTCATCCTTAATATGTAGCCTCAGCTTCTGTCCTTAGGCAGCTGTGCAAATTCTAGAAGAATACACACGCACAAACATTCTGTCTTGTACAACTGAAAGATCTGACACCCTCAGGGCAATTTTTCAGTTAATGTATCACTGAAGTGGCTCCTGCCTAGGGGCTTCACTGTGGGTTCTCATTCCTAACTCATTCCCCAGCTCCTCCTGAGCCTGCTTCCTGCAGAGGGTACAGCTTCCTGTTGGATCCCACCTTCATATTTGCAGTAGGCCCTAATCTTTTTGTTGACTCAGGTCAGGGCTCTACTCCAATACTCTTTCACCCTGACAAAGATACTCTATAGGAAGGGCTGAGCCTCCTACCCTGACAAGTTGTTAGTAGCAGAATTAGAAATTGCCCCCTGATACCTACTGCATCTCTTTGGCCTTGTTTTTCCCAGACATTGGCATGGTCTGTCTCTATCCCTGGCAACCGTATCATCTGTTCACAAGTAAGAGTTAAAGGTTTAGAGGTGGGGAGGGTATGCCACTCCTCTCCACACGACTAGAGCCCAGTGCACAGCGTTCTCCAGTGAGCAGCAGTGATTCTCTCAAGCGAGCAGGGTCCTGGTGGCAGAACACTCTACTGGCCACAAAAGGGAATAGTTAAGTCCAGAATCTGCAGAGGTAAGGCAGGGGAGGGTGGGTGGGTGAGAAGAGATCAACCAAAGAACTTATATGCACATATGCATAACCCATGGACACAGACAATAGGGTGGTGAAGGACTAGGGCCTGGGGTGGGGGTGGGCTAGAAGAAGTCAATGAAGGGGCGGGGCGAGGAGGAGACATATGTAATACTTTCAACAATAAAGTTTAAAACAAAATAAATTTTAAAAAAATGTAAAGTACAGAATCTGGCCAGGTTATCTCACCTTCTGGAGGTCAACCTTAACCCAAGATGCAAACAGTGACACAGTCACTGGGTTTCCTAAGGCCTGTGGTCCTCTTGGCAACAAGAAATCCTAACTTTCTGGTGGTGATGACCTCCCCATGACAATATGCCTCTTGCTAAGGATCTCCTTCAGCTCTCTCCAGAAGAGGAAAAGAGGAAACACTAGAAGTGCTGGTGAAGAGCCCCAATTCCTACTTCATGGCTGTGAAACGCCCAGGATGCTATAAAGTCACCCCCGTCTTAGCCCTGCACAAGCAGTAGCTTTGCTTGTTGGGTGCTCCACGGTTCTCTGTCAGCCAACAGGAGGAAAAGCAAGGCTGACAGAAGGATGCTCCTCAGAAGGTAGCAGCACTAAAAGCACCTCGAATCGAGATGAGGGGGAAACCATCCCAATAAACACAATTTGGATTTAAAAAAAGAGAGAAAGAAATTTTAATACTTTCCTCCTGCACTTCCTGGTTGCCTGAGCTGGCTCCCCAGGGCCTGTCCGACAGGCCCAGCACTGAGAAGGGTCCCTGCTTGGTTTAATGCTCTGATGTGGCTATCTGAAATTCTTAATAATATTGAACTTGGGGACCCGCGTGTTCATTTTGTACTGGGTCCCGCAAATTACTGTGGGTTACATTAGTACCCATTTGGAAACTTTTTACCAGTCTCTCCCACTAGGGCAGTGATCGGCAAACTGCGGCTCGCGAGCCACATGCGGCTCTTTGGCCCCTTGAGTGTGGCTCTTCCACAAAATACCGACTTCTGTGCATGGGCCACGAAGGTTCAGTCACACTGTACGTGCGCGCCCGCACGTGGTATTTTGTGGAAGAGCCACACTCAAGGGGCCAAAGAGCCGCATGTGGCTCGCGAGCCGCCGTTTGCCGACCATTGCGCTAGGGTATTGGTTCGCAAGGCAGGGACTCTGTGATTCTGAAGAAATCTTCTTGTCCTTCAAGATCCAGCTGAGATGGCATTGATGCCCATGAGGTCTCACTAAGCTTCCCACATGGGTGTCCTGCTTTCCCACTCCATTTGTATATCTCACATGGCACCCGGCCCTTCCTGCAGTTCTCACAACCTCTCTGTCTAAATCATCACCTCTGTGCCATGCCCTCTGTGCTCTGACTTGCCTAAAGTAGATAGTTGCTCATTAAATATTTGTTGACTGACTGAAAAGCAAACAGAGCTATATTCTCAGAACACAGTTCAGGGCACACAGTGGGCATACAATCAGTGCTGCTGAGTCATCCACAGAGCAGGCCAGGTTGTTACACCACATGGCCATGCCCTTGCCTCAGCCAAGGCATCACATGGGTGATCACCCTCTCCTCTTCCTGCCCAGTGAGGATGGAACTGGGAGGTCCAGGGTGGTGCTTCTGAACTACAGGGTTTCCGGGTGTAGAGCGGGAAGGAGACTTGCTAGCCATCCTTGTGGTTCCAAAATGCCCTCAGGGAAAATTATATTAAGAATCCCTGACACTCTCCTTGTAAAGCACTTTAAATAAATAAATAAATAAATAAATAAATAAATAAATAAAGTTTGCAAGCCACTTTCATAAACATTATTCTCAAACTGTCCTGCAAATCAAGACAAATCTTAAATAAAAATTATGTGGTTGTTGTTTTTAGCATTTTTTTCTTTTCCTTTTTTTTTTAATCCTCACCCAAGGATATGTTTTTATTGATTTTTTTTAGAGAGAGAGAGAGAGAGAGAAACATCGACATGAGAGAAAAACATCGATTGGTTGCCTCCCATATGTCCCTGACCGAGGATCAAACCTGCAACCCTGACCAGGAAGCCAATCCGCCACCTTTAGGTGTATAGGCTGACACTCTAACCAACTGAGCCACACCAGCCAGGGCCAACATCATATTTTTTTACTGTACATGATCATGGAGGAAAAATTAGAAAATACAGATAAAGCAAAAAGGAAAAAAATACTTCAGATCCTAATGCCTAGAGATGACAATACTTTAGTCCATATCATATCAGATTTATCTATATATCTTTAAAAGTAGGATAATATACTATCACTGCTTTTGTGATATTATTCCCATTTGACTAGGTAGCTAATAGAGGTCCCAGGTCACACAGCTATTGGGGGTAGTGCTGGAACTGGGTGTCCATACCCCTGAACCAGGCTACTGCTCAAACTCCAAAGAGCTGGAAAGATGGAGGCCTGCGTTTTATGGTCGTAGAAATGAAGCCCAGCAAAGAAGCGTCTGCTCTGATTGGGCTTAGGGGGTCCCCTAGTTTGCCATGGGTGAGGCTGGGCCGGCCGGCAGCTCGGGAGTTCCCACCTCTGCAGAACTGCACTTTGCCTTGTAGTAAATAGTCACGGGGACAGCAGGGGTCAGCTGTCAGGCAGGGGGCCCGGAGGGAGCTGCTGCCAGGTGCCAGGATCTGGCTGACCCCAGAGAGCAACTAGATATCTGTTTGGAGGCCTTGGAGGGCTCGTGCTCTTTGTATTTTTAGAAAGGGAGTAAGGACACAGCAGGGACCAGCAAGTGCTTTGTTGCCCAGGGGCATTGCCTGGGCTGCAGAAAAGGTGCTTCCAGTCTAGTTTGGGGCCAGTGGCTGAGGCAGGACTAGTCTGCCTGCCTCTCTGGTCAGGTATTGTGTTAGGCAAGAGGAAGGATTTCCTCAGGGCTCTGACCTTCCAGGAAGAGGGTAAAAAACAAGAGCTAAACAGGGGCTTGCAAAACAGCGCAGTGGTTAAGAGTTTGTGCTCTGGCCTCAGACAGACCTGGGTTCAAATATTGAGTCCCCTATCACTAGCTGTATGCCCTCGGGCAAGTTATTTAATCTCTCTGACCCTACGGTTCCCCTGGTGCTGGCACGTGGTAAATACTGCATAAAAGAGGCTGTAAGTCTGGAAGAATTCGAGTGTGGGCTGTCGGACATGTTCAGCAGCAATCCGCTGTGGATTGCTTTCTGCTTTCTAGAGAGTTCGGCATCCCTTTGTGTGTATGGACCAGACCATATGTTAGCTTCTGGCAGTGAGCGGGGAGGGGTGGTGTCCTTCCATTTTACAAAAGAGGAAGCTGAGAAGCACAGAGGCTGCATGACCGGAGGCCCCGAGAGCAGAAATGGGAGCCAGACTCAGTTCAGATCCCTTCACTCCAAGCGCAACGCCAGCCATTCACTCAACCTTTATTTCCCCAGACCCTGGCCCAGGGCATCAGAGCTGCTGCTCAGAGTGCAGGCGTTGGGGCTGGGAGAATGTGGGATCCTGCACTTCACTGCTGCTTTTAAGTCCTGAGGAAGGGAGCGAGAGTGGGTGTGAGAACCAGGCGGGATCTGCTGGGCCAGGACGGGGAGAATAGGGGACCCCTGGGGCTGGGGCTGCGGCAATCCTGGCTGCTTCTGAGCCCAGGCCTCACTGGACTGGCTAAAGCCAGCAGGGGACATCTGCCGCGGAGCTGGCCAGCCCTTGGGGGCTGTTTCCCCCTGGCTTTGATCTGGGGACTCCTTTCTATCTTGATTCCACCTGCCCCTGGAGCTGCAGCTGGGCTTCGTCCAATAAGTGTAGCAGTTTCTCTTCCTCATCTACAGCCTGTCTCATCTATGCCAGGACCCAGACACTACCAACCACAAGGAAGCACACACACACACACACACACACACACACACACACACACACACACTAATGTTGTGCTGAAGTACTGAAGGGAGTTGGGAGTCCACATGCCCATGTAAGACAGCCATTTACTGGCACCCCCAGAGGGCTCCATATAAGAGGACCACGGAGCACAGCTCATCATGGTCCTGCCTCTTAAGCCCTTTCTGAACAAATACAGGGGGTGACAAATGCATCATTCATTCATTCATTCATTCCTTCAGCATGCCAGGCTAGGTGCCAGGCTCTGGGATTTGGCAGTGAACAGGACAGATAAAGTCCTTGTTCCTGTGAAGTTTATCTACCAGGGTAGGATTGAAAAGGCCTTTTTATCTCCTGGCTTCCCTCTTTATCCACTTTGTTCTCTGCTAAGCCTGTCATTGTAGGGGTTTAGGGGATCAGGGACATAGGGAAGGCAGGGATCTTTGTTGTACCTTAAATGTGTAGCACATGATAGGAACTAAAAACATATTTGTTTAACTGAACTGAGTAGGAATCTTGGCAGGCTCTCCACAGGGCTGGGTGGAGTGGGAAATTCACCACCTTCCCTTTTTTTCCCAGCCCAGTGTGATAGGAACTATTTTATGAGGTCTCCTCACCTGGACTGTAGCCAGAGATTATAGAAACAGTTCTTATTGCTTCTTATTCTAATTGTCTGAAATTCCAAGGAAATAATTCTTGCCTTTTGGAGACATATAATCTAGTGGGGACATACAAAACTCATACACACCATTATGTAGAATGTTGATATTTTGTGTTATGATTACTTGTTCTGAAAGTCATTTTCAGTTCCCTGTGTTTAGGCCTCCTATCTGGATTTGGGTTTCACCACAAAATCTAAGGTTCTATAGAATAAAAAAAGACTCGGTAAATGTTTCTGAGTAAAGACATGAGGAAGATCTAAGATAAATGTATCAGACTCTTATAAACAGGCCCATGATCAGCGGCTGGGCAGCCATAGGCACTGGGGAGACGAGCTGCTGGAGCAGGCTGGCTGCTTGTGCAAACTACTGAAACTGTTCAGCAGACAGCTCTAGGTAGGTTACCTAAGCATACTTCCGACTGGTGTCCACCTGCGAGTTTACGCAGCCTGTGCTTCCAGGGACTGGATGGCGGTGTGGTTAAGGACGCAGACTCCAGAGCCTGCCTGGGTCCAAATCACAGCTCTAATACTTAACAGTTAGGTGATCCTGGGAAAAATTACTGAATTTTTCTTTGCCTCGATTTTCTCATCTGTAAAGTAGGTGTTGTTACAATAATTCAATGACAAAATCCATATGAATATGTCTAGCACTGAGCTTAGAAGATAGTAAACAGTTTGGCAGGATGGTGTAGACCAGTGGTCGGCAAACTCATTAGTCAACAGAGCCAAATATCAACAGTACAATGATTGAAATTTCTTTTGAGAGCCAAATTTTTTAAACTTAAACTATATAGGTAGGTACATTGTTATTAACTTAATTAGGGTACTCCTAAGCTGGCCTTTGCTAAAAACATGGTGTTTTGTGGAAGAGCCATACTCTAGGGGCCAAAGAGCCTCATGTGGCTCGCGAGCCGCGGTTTGCCGACCACTGGTGTAGACCAATGGCCCTCAAACTTGAGCTTGCATTAGAACCACATGGAGGGGTTGTTAAAACACGGATGGCTGGGTTCCACCCATTTCTAAATCAATAGGTCTAGGGTGGAACCTGAGAATTTGCGTTTCAAATAAGTTCCCAGGTGATGCTGTTGCTGCTGCTGCTTCTGGGACCACAATGTAAGAACTATTGGTAAACAGAAGAAAGATATAGGTTTAGGATTTTGACACTGGGACCACCCCTTGGTATCTGGTGACTTTGGGCAGGTAATCTCTTTGAAACTCAGTGTCTTCACTGGTAAAATGGGGCAATTAGTACTCACTTCATGGGGGAGGAGGAGCTGACACACAGCATTATCTTTATTTAGGTTCTGTTTTTTAAATTTTCGCTCAATTTGTTGGCCCTTGAAAGAGGAGTCAGATTACAATGAGCACAGATGGTCTGAGTGGGCTTGGGGAATGCACTGGGAACCCTAAAGTGGGGCCTAGAGCAAAAACACCCAGGAGCAAGGTGCTAATTCGGAAAGTACTCTTGTTTAAGGTGTGTATTGGGAGAGAGCAGAAAAATTCTTTGGAAATTTCTATGTAACAAACCCATGATTAACTTTGGACCCTAACAAATGAGTGTTTCCTGAAAGCCACTGACATGGTGACCTCTTGCAGGGGAGGTGGAAAATGCTTCCTAAGGAAGAGCAAGCAGGTCCCATGGGTTTCCTATCGCAATCCCTAAGCCTTCCCGTCTCTTCTGCACACCCTGTTTCCGTTTATATGTAGCCCCCTTTTGTTAGAGAGAAACGCTGTCGACCTCATGGATTCATAAATGGATCCAAGCACTTGGGTTCCTGTCCCCTGGCAGGTTGAGCTCACCCAGGGCCTGCAGAGCTGTTTTCTGGCGGGGGGGCCCCTAGTGGACGACGGAGGCACTGCAGACTTTCCCAGAGTCGGGCTGCTCCCATGTGCCCTGTCAGTCCTGCAGCTGTGAAGCCTGGGTTTGCAGCTGGGGCAAGGGCTGGAGCCTCACAGCAAGACTGTGCCCAGGGCTCAGAGGAAATTTCCAGGCCGGTTTGGTGTTATCATCAGAATAGCACGCAAAAGACACCCCACCCAAGAGACTGCTGATTTTTAAGGGCAAGATTCACTGTCTTGGCACTGGAAGGATGCAGTCAGAGCTCTTGCCCCGGACACAGGCCTCAAGGGTCTGGGCCTTTGCAGGTTTTGGCCTGAAGACCAGGGACAGCTTCCAGCCTGAGTCATTCATTCCCAGAGGCAGGATACCAGGGAGAAAGGGCTATCTCTGGGCCACAGCCTTTTATTTTAAAGGCAAAGATTCACTGTCCGAATCCAACTCCCCTCACCCAGAAGCCATTGTGCCTGAAATCCCATCCTTAAAGATCCTTAAGATTTTTGAAAAATCTCTTTGAAGTAACTCAAATTAAACAGGCAATCATCTATCATGTATTTATTGTGGCAAGTCACTGAGTGAAGCACTGTGGGACCTGGGAATATGGAAGATGGAGTCCCTGCAGTAATGCAGGCAGTGATGGGCCGTCTAGAGAGGTCTAAACAAGGCCCAGGCCAGCACAAAGAGGGCAGCCTTTGCACAGGGCCTAGGTGGAGGGTAATGGGGACAGGGTCTAGAAGGGAGGGAGGATTCCTTGAGGCCGGGGTAGCATGGAGAAGAGAGGCCTTAAGTCCTGGAGCAAAGGATGGGGTGTGTTAGGGAACAGTGAGTAATCTGGTGTGACCCAGTACTGCTGAGCATCAGGAAGCCTGGCACAAGAGAGCCCTGAGGAGGGTTAGCCTTCTGCCCCCTCCCCCGTGGGAGGAGGAGCAGGATCCAAGCTAGAGCGGTGGGTGGAGGCCTTTGGGAGCATCTGGAATGCCCAGTCACGGCAGAGAGCGTGGAGACCCAGTGTAGCTGGGCTTGTCTGAGAATTTCCTCTCTGAGACCTAAGCCTGGTGCAGCTTCAAGTTGAAACTCACAGAGGTAAGAAGAGAAGGTGCCTAATGGAGTAGAGAAGAGACATTTCAAAGACCCTGGGGGTTGCTGAGAAGACAAAAGGTGCCTTCGAAATTTGGGCTGGGACAAGCCCTGAATCAGAACACATTATTTAAAACGCCCCAAGGCCCACAGGTGGGAGTATAATCCTGAGTGGGAGAGATTTTTCTTTCATATTTGTTTAAGTACTTTCACCCACATTATCTCATTGATCTCTTTAACAGCACTTTGTGCTAAACAGAGCAGATATTATTCCCAGTTCACAGGTGGAGAAGGTAAGGCCTGGGTAAGATGAAGTTATAGCTTCTGCTTTATTTTAACCATTGGCCTTTTGGGAGTGCACATTTGTTTTTGTTTTAAATTTGTATTTTTTAGTTCAAACATTCACATGGTTCAGAATTCAAAAGATACAGGTAAACGTCTCTCTTGTCTCAACTCTGTTCTCCCAGGTTGCCTCCTACCAGTTTGAACCTAAGCCTTTGACTCCAGGTATAGTGCCCTTTCAGCCACAGGGGTGCCGGGGCTCAAGAACACAACCCCACTGCAAATTCAGGAAAACCTAATGCAAGCCCCACTCAGGTAGAGTTGTTTTACCTCCTCTTAGCAAGTGTATATGTATGTACCCATATGGGACTATTTAATTGTCTTCTTTCATCTTTAGATTTTTATTTCATTTTATTTTTTGTTAATCCTCACCCAAGGACATCCCTCCATTGCTTTTTTAGATAGAGTGGAAGGGAGGGACGGACGGAGAGCGGCAGAGAGAGAAATATCAGTGTGAGGGAGATACATCGGTTGGTTGCCTCCCGTGCCCCTGACTAGACAGGGGAATGAACCCGCAACTCAGGCACATGCCCCTGACTTGGAATCAAATCCCAGACCCTTTGGTTTGTTGGCCTATGCTCTAACCACTGAGCCACTGGCTAGGGTCCATCTATACATTTTTATCTTTAGATCCTAAATTCCTGGGAGCCAGGGAGTATGTCTTCAACTTCTGGGAGGTAACAGAGTAGAGGTTAAAATTACAGTCTCTGGCACACAGAGAATTGGGGCAAAAACTGTGCTGTGTGAACTTGGGCAAGTTACGTTGGCTCTCTGAGCCTCTGCTTTTCCAACTATTATTATCATGTCCCCACACCAACTTCACAGGGCTGATGAGGACTAGATTCAATGGCTCATGTCCCGTGTTTAACCTTATACCAGGCACAAGGTATGTACTCCATAAGTGGGAACTACTATCATTCCCAGTGTACTATGAGCCTACTGTGTGTGTGCACAGTATGACAGACCCAGGTACCCTTTCAAACTTAATTCTGACAGAGGATTAGGGATCTCGGGCACCTAATTAAAAACAAATTGGCAGAATAGGCTACCCAACCAATACTCTTCCTGGGCTGGGACCTGCCCGCCCTTTATGGAAAACCAGTCAGCCAAAGCTCTGGCTCAGCAACAGCTCTTTTTCAGGTGAGACCTGGCTTTTCTGGATTGTCAGTCAGTTTGAGACCAACAGAAGGGTCAAGAGGCCACCACCCCTGAGCTTATTTTGTTCATAGCCTTGAGTTTGAATTGATACACAGGGAGACTGCCATATGGCTTTTCTTGGGGCTGACAAGAATGACACATTAGAGGGTCACCAATGCCCTGGGGCAAAGTGACTCACTGGACCTGCCCCTGGGCCTGGCTCTACAGCTGTCTGACCTTTGCCTCTCTCAGGGAAATACTCTCAGGCCCTGATAATTCTCCACTCAGAGGAGGGGCTTCCCCACCCCTACATCACTCTTTGTTAGAATGACCCAAGAAACGACTTACCCCGCCCTCCCCCCTCCCTTGTCTCACAGATAAGAAAAGGAGCCCAAGTGATGGGACCAGGCTTGCTCATGCATCTACTCTGTAGCAGAACCAGGACTTGAACCTGGGCCCAGGGTGCCTTCCGTGATACTTTCCTGGCTGCCACAAACCCCCACCTCCTGGCGGCTCCTTTCCCACAGGGCACCCACTCACTGCGGCCACAGGCTCCAGGTCCTAAACACTCTGAGCAGTGGTTCCCACGGCCTTCTGGTAGGACAGTTACCCCTTTGAAATCTGTTTCCAAGAAATGCAGAATGATATCTCAGAGCTTGTGGTCCCCATAATGTCAATAAACAATGAAAAATTTGTTTACTTTTCTGTTAAAAGAGGCATTCCTTTCCTAGGCAACAAGTTTTGTAAAGAAACAAAAATAATATAGGCCATCAAGGATTAAGAGATAAAGAATGAGCAATGGAGCAATCCATGACTTCAAGAGCTGGAATCCACACCAACCTGGGGAGCGGGGACTTGGCAGGAGAGCTGTTACCCAGGGCGGTCTGAGCTAGAACCAGAGGGAGGGAAATGGTGGTGCCGGGAAGAAAGGCAGACTGGGAACCGGGTGGAGGGTGTCTGTCATGTCCCCAACCCCCTTGCATCACCCTACCCGCCTCACCAAACCCAAGGCCTCTTGTTGCCCAGAACCTCCATGTGCTCCAGAAAGGAACTCTAGATCTACTCCCACCTCCCCCACACCCGCCCCTGCTCCAAGCTCATATCAACCAAAACCTCCCCTCAGTGTTCAGGTGTCATTCATTGGTTGGCAGGATTTGAATAGGTTGCTTTCTGGAATAGGGACTCTGGAGTCTCTGGTGTGGCCACCTGCTGTCCTCCAGTACGGGGGTTGGGTGCGGTGGAATGGAATAAGACGCATTGAGAGCTAGATCTCGGACTGGAAAAAAAATTAGAAGAGCTTGCAGTTCTGTCTTTCCTTTTGAGGAAAATCAAAGTCTCATCAGTTTTTCTATAGCTTCCACCCCTCCAGAGATGGGATTTTTCCTCCTGTTTTATAGATGTGGAAACTGAGGCCCAAAGTGCCAAGCCCAGAGGCAGATCTGGGCCCAGAAGCCAGAAAGAAGTCCTGGTTCCTCCAGCCCCTGCTCTGAGGAACCAGAGGGAAGGGGCTGGGAACTAGGGCAGAGCAAGTGGGTTTGAGGGGAGGGGAGGCCCCAGCAAGCTGTTGGATGGGCACTGCAGGCTGCTCCAGAGCTGCCCCTCAGCCCTGGGAGAGGGCAGGGGCCGGGGGAGGGAGCAGGCGAGGCAGCGATTCCTAGTCCCGTGAAATACCAATGACTCAGTCTGGGTGGCTCCACTAGCTGGCCCAGCCCACATTCCCGGGCCTTTGTTCAGGCTGCCTGGGCCTAAGCCTTAAAGGGCCAGCTCCTAGAAGCAGGAGAGGGGGCCACCCTGCCCATCACCAGGCCTGACACCCTTACCGTCCTCTCCTGAATCCTTGTTGGGTTGCTCCTAATTTCTGGGCAGTGGGTAAAAAGGGTGGCACCTTGTGGGATTTGGGGGTTCAGCTAATCGAATTCTCAGGCTATAAAAGAAGACCCTCAGGTCATTTCAGTAAGCCCTCTGCCTCAGGGCAGGACTGCACCTAAACTGACCAAGAAGGATGAAGAAAACTGTTTCCCTCCCTTTCAAAGCAACTTTTTCCAGGGTCTCACAGTCCCAAGGCAGGTAGTGCTGGTTCCCCACCCAGTCCTGGCCCCATCTCAGTACTGGTTTATCCTTGAATTTTCATTGGACACCCATTTGATGGGCTTTAGGTTGGCCTATCCAGACTTGTGAACCAGGCTCCCTGTCTTGGGCCTCCAGGAAATCTAGGTTTCACAGGAGCCTGGCTGTCAGTGGAGTCCTCAGGAGGAGAAACACCACCCGCCACCAGGGCAGCCTGGGTGCCCAAGTCACTTCTTTGGAGGCAGCGCGACACCATGTGGACATTATGGAGAACTGGTGCCTTCAGGAGCTAGGGCGGGCGGCACACTGCAGAGCCTCCCACCACCATAGCTGAGACGCATCCTCAGTTATGGAGCAATCCTGAACTGGCACAAATAAAAATAAAAGCAGGCCCTAAATTAGAGCGGAAAGGATGAGGCTCTACGATCAACTTAATAACAAAAGCCTAGAAGTTCTCATAAAACTTACAAATGGCAATATTTTTTGTTGAGGCCTGGGGACATCTGTGTACCCAAGTACCCACCCCCTCACACACTATTTGAATTTAAGGTTTTGTCCACTTTCATATACATTTCAGAGAAGGGGCTTCTCCCTTGAAGCTTTCACAGTAATTTCACAGTTTATCAGATCTTGAACCGAGAGCTAGGTTTGGAAGAAGGAACAAGTGCAAAGCCTGTAGCTACTGGGCAAACTGAATGGTGGGACGGGGTGGGGGTGTGGGGGGAGTGGGCATAGCCAAGGGAGGAAGCGGCCTTCGGGCAGAAGCACTTTGAATTGTGGAGAGGGCTGGGCTGCTCCACAGACTCTCACCTAATATGTCCTTTGAACCCAGAATGAACCATTGCCAAATGGGCTAGGACCACAGGTTTTAGCTGTGGTGTTATTGTGGGCTATTGGCCTTGGCACCCCGGCACTAACCGAACAAGTCCAGCATCCAGGAGCATCCAGAACCCTTGGATACCCCCTCCATCTACCCATCCACCCACCCACCCACTCAACAGCTATCCTGCTGCGGTCATCTGCTGAGGTAGCTCCCTGCCCCGGGCTGTAACATCTCTCAGAGTCCTTCCTTGCTCTCCTTCTCACCACCACTCAGGTTCGGTTCCTTGTCACCCTGACCCTAAATCAATACCATACCTTTCAACAGGTCTCCTGCTTCTGGGCCCTACTGGGCCAATCATCCCAAGCACCACTCCTAAATAAGTCTCCCTAGCATGCCCCCAAGTTCTCCCGAGTGACGGCAGCGTGCCCGCAGCACCCAGCCTGGATTTCCTGGCTCGGCCCAGACGTCCAGCCCACCTGCCTGCATTGTAACTCCATCTTTTGGCGTTCGTGACTTCTTGAGGATAAGAGCTTTATTTTATATTTCAAAATCAAATCAAATGTAAAAAACAAAGGGCTTTTAGCATACATGCACGCACACATACAGGTGTGTTTTGATTTGGGCCTGTGTTTGACAGCCAGCGAGAGTGCCTGAGCACAGCTGTGGCCCAGTGCCGAGGGCTGAGTGGGATCGGAACTCAGCTCAGGATCCTTTTGCTCAGCTGTGCACCCGCCTTGGGGCCACAGCACCCTGGGAGAAGAGGTGCCTTTCCTATTGCACCCAAGCCTCCTGCTATTGTCTTCCGAGAGGTGTTGCTCTCAGAGGAAAACAGAGTGGCCCTGGGCCTGGCCTGGCCCAAGTAAAACAGCATAAAATGAGAAAGGCACATTTTAGGAGCAGCTGAGACTCCTCCTGGCGTCCTTCAGATGAATGTGTGAAGGTGTGACGGAAGGGCGACCCTACCCACTGTGAAATATAAATTACAACATAACATGATTTCTTTCAGGCCATAAAACTCAGCAGGGTGTTACCTGCCCTCACCTGGTTAGGACTGAGTTTTAGTAACTCTCTCTTCTTTCCCTTCTAGAGCCTCCCAGGTAAACCTGTGCTTTCTCCCTTACAGCCTGAGAACCCCAACCCCGGGAGGAGCCAGCCCATCAACCTGAACCATTATGCCACCAAGAAGAGCGTGGCAGAGAGCATGCTGGACGTGGCTCTCTTCATGTCCAATGCCATGCGGCTGAAAACGGTGCTGGAGCAGGGGCCGTCCTCTCAATACTATGCTACCCTCATCACTCTCATCAGCATCTCTCTGCTCCTGCAGGTCGTCATCGGAATCCTCCTCGTGGTCATTGGTGAGCCCAGGCCTGGAGTTGGCCCCAGTGCCCCCTAGTGGGAAGATGAGCCCCAAGTGTCTTCCCTGTACCACCCTGCTTTGTACGTGCCTACTTCTCAGCCATACACGAACCTGGTTTAAGCCCTCTGCACCTACAAATGCCCAAGTGACACCCACAGAGTGATGAGAGGCACCCTGCCCTACCTCTTGGTGTTCCATACAGAGGCCACTCCACAACACTGCTGAGTGACGCCCTCACTAACTTGTAGCAGAGTCCCATATCACCTGTGTGAGCATGCACCCCACTCAGAAGATCTGGTGTAAGTTCCCAAACCCCGATTCTATGAAGCACCACATGGATGCCCCCACACTGGTCAGTGAGGGAAGAGGTGTCCAATGCAATGACACCACCTCCCTTGACTTCTGCCACATGGATCTCTGAGCTGCCAGACTTTCTCTGAACTCTAGTGGGTTTTGTGAGGGAAGCTTCAGACTGTAGCCCCCACCCTGACTTTTACCTCTCACTCTCCACTTCTCCACAGCACGGCTGAACCTGAATGAGGTGGAAAAGCAGTGGCAATTAAACCAGCTCAACAATGCTGCCACCATCTTGGTCTTCATCACTGTTGTCATCAATGTCTTCATTACAGCTTTCGGGGCACATAAGACAGGGTTCCTGGCTGCCAGGACCTCAAGGAATCTTCTCTGAATTCAGCTTGGAACCCAGGTGAGGGAAGCTGGGAGGTCCTCAGGCCCAATGGCTCCCCCAGGCAGCCCTTTCCTCACCTCTGGGGGTTTAGGGTAAGAGAGAAATCCTTGCCACGCAAAAGGAGAAAGTAGATCTGGGACAAGGAGGGAATCCTGGAGAAGAGCTTGGATGGGGACTCAGAAAGGCCCCCAGTGCTGTTAATGATTCTTCTCTAGTTTAGGCTCGGGTTTTTCCATCTCCTGAGATGGGTGGGAGGCAATGTGGATAGTGGTTGGCTCTGCCCCTCCGGCAAGAGGCAAGATGGAGATGTGGGATTTCCCCCTTGGCATTGTCCAGCAGTCCTGGCTACTCAAACTGTGGTCCATGAACCAACCGCAACGAAAGCACTGGAAGCTTGCTGGAAATGTAGAATCTCAGGCCCACTCCCGCTCTACTGAGTCAGCATCTGCATCTTTGAAGGCTGCAGGGGAATCAAGGGCACTCTGCCTCACCACCTGTTCTCGGCTTCCCCACAGGTACTGGATCTGGAGCTGCTTCTGCCTTTCTTCCCTGATCTGCCAGGCTGATGAGCACTTCCCCTGGGAGCTCCTGAAAGAGCAATGTAGATGCCTGCTTCCTACCACAGCACCTGAGTGAAGATGGGATAGTTTACTGGTCCAAGTGAATTTCATCTTGGTCCACAGGCCTGAGCTCAGCGTGGGATAGTGCCAACCTTTGCTCCTGGTGGCACCCGCACCTGAGGCATGTCGACCCAAGGCTGACTCCACCAGCTTAAGGACTCTGGTTCTGACTTACTCCATTCCTCCCCTCTGTCCCATCCATTCCCAGGCCTATTTTCCCAGGTAAAATGGAATGATTTCTATCTATAAAAGTTTCTGCAAATCCACTGAAGTCAACCTTTATGCTTTTAGCTGCATCTGAGCTGCCATCTCCATCTGTGTCCTGGAAAGGGCTCAAAGGATCAAACTCCAAGCCTGGAATGAGAAAAGGCTTTTAAATCACTCCCTCTCCTCCGGATTGTGCTCTGAGTCAACTTTCCAGGCCCCACATGCCTTGGGCCAATTACCATCAGCTACACCAATGGCCGATTAGTCAATTCTAGATTGACGCATGTACGCACACTCCTTTCGAAACCTCCTTTAAACCTGTTCTAGCTTTCATGTTAGCACCTTGTCTTAGGCATGTGTTTGAGAAATATGAACTTTGATTTATGCCTACGCCAAATATAACTAGGGAGGTCAGTCTGCACCTGTAAAGCATCAACAGGGCATCCCCAGCTCAAGCAGAAAGTATTTTTAAATTGTCTGCTATTTTAGAATAAGCCACACCTCAGCTCCTCTCCACTATTCCCCAAAACCATTCTGGCCCTCTTTCTAGCCTTATTCACCTGGGGTGTCCACCAGCCTCGCTCCTCTGAAACCACCAAGCTCCATTAACCTGCCAAACAGAAATGCCTCGTCTATCAGACTGTGAGCTCCTCACACAGGACCAATGTTGTCCCCTCCAGGAGCAAACCACAGCACAGAGCAGGCTGTCTGCCACACAGCAGGCATCAAACTAATGGTAATGGGTGGAGGGTGGCGTGGAAGGGTCCTTGGCACGTCCTTCAGAGGCTGGATGGCCAAAGGACAGAGACATGAACCATGGGGCCCTCAGCCCAACTCTCTCCCACCAGGATGGGCAACAAGAAAATGCAAGAGCCATTCTGTTTTCTAAGAAGATGCAGTATTTAATGCTTTCCCCCCACCATCCCAGTCCCTCCCCCACCCTAGACATTTCCCTACAGAGTAGGAGCCCTTGCCAGGTCCTCCCCCTTAAGGCAGATGGTGTGGAGGTAACAAACACAAGGCACTGGCCAGGAGCAAGGGGGTGGTGGGCAGGGCAGGGGAGGCTGGGCTGGCCCTGTTACCAGGAGAAGAGAAGCAGGAGGGCTGTTTGGACTGGCTCAGGCCTCCCAGTGAATGCCCAACGATGAGAGTGGCCCCAGAAAGAAACCTAGCACCACAGCTGGCCATCTGTAGCTCTGCCTACTCCCTACAGACCTTGCCCAAAGGCAGTGAGCGGGAGCAGGGACCCTAAAGAGCCATAGCCCAAGGGCAGGTATGGGCATCCAAAAGCCACCGAGTCACTGAAAAGCCCTGTGCTTCCTGATTTCTTAAGATGGAGGCAAGGATTCTCTTCAAGCCCGAGGGTTCTCAACAGGCTCCAATCTCCCCTATGCAAAGTTTATGCTCTTGGTGAATACAGGGCCCACTAAGCAGACCCTCCAAATGCTGTGCCTGGGACTGACTGTCCCAGCAGGGGGCTTGGGCCAGCTGCCTGGGCCTGCCACACCACCATCAGCCCTTGCTCACAGCAGGGAGCCCTGTGCTGGCCTCCCAGGCAGCCGCAGAGCTCAGGATCCAGTGTCCACTGCACTAGCGGTGAATTCAGCAGCAGTGGCAGAGGCGGCAGCAGCAGAGAAATCCCCACCACAAAGGCACCTGGGGATCATTAGTGCAAGGTAAGTGTGTGATCATCAGGTGACAGAAAGGGTGGCCTCGACTATAAAGGCCGAGGGCTGTTTTCCCTGAACTTGCTTCACTTTTCAGTTCCTCCTAGTCCTACTCCCTTCCACTTGGGGAACAGAACTCAGAACCACGTCCTCACCTCCCCAGACCTGCCACCCTGCTGCCTCCTACCCTGGCCCATTATATGGTTCCCTTCCACCCACACCCCTTCCTCTTCTTCCACTCAAGGCCACGGCTGGGGCTCTCCCTGCAGGACGGCAAGTCCGGGGAGCTGGGCTGCGAGGACTCAAAGCTTCCCACTTCCCTTTTCATCCCTTCCCGCTGACTCCGGCCCCTCCTCTCATCTACGTCATGGTTTACTTAGTACACCCACATCCTCTTTCCCCTCTGCCTCCTCCATCTTGCCTGTCCTGCTTGGCCTACATGCCCAACACCAGGGTGAGCCCACTGCCCACCACTTCCTCATCTCCCAACCCCTGTGGCACCAGGAAGAGGATGCCAGTTCTGTGCTTCTGATGGGCCTGAAGTCAGCGCTGCCTGGAGGGTAAGGTTAATGCCCTAATTGGTGGCCAGCAGTTTGGTGACCACCTGGGAGAGATGTGCGTGTCTCTGCAAGGCACGGCCGGGGGTAGAGCAGAGGATGTGCTCCTCGTGGGGCCAGCTCCTCTGGTTATAAATCAGCTGCCGATCACAGACCAAGGGACACAGCTCTACACGGGAGTGGGTCTGAGGTATGCAAGTGGGGACACTCTCTAAAGGCACCACTCCATCCCCCTTTTGGAGTCAATGCTGGGTCTTGGACAATTAAGGTTTGCTTTTCTGATTAAAAAAAAAAAAGAAAGAAAGAAACCCCAATAAAATATGTCCAATAGAAGAGCTTCCAGTTCCTGGTCGCTGTTCCTGTGAGGAGCGCAGGGTGGATGCTGGCACGCACCTCAAAGATGTAGGATGATGTCACTCAAGCAGGTCTTCCCCTCCCTGACCTAACTGCACAGCCTCTGTGACTGTGAGCGAGCAGCCCCTCAAGCTGCCCTTCACAAAGTCTTCCGTCTTCCGTCTGCAGGCCCAGAGGATGGAGAGAGGGGCCTCGATAGCTGTCTGCAAGGGGACAGCTCCCAGTGGAGCGGGGGTGTTATGCTGAGGCCTTGGGGGCCCAGCCATGACTTCTGCTCCCCACCTCACTTCCCCCAGCAGTCCACAGGGTGCTGGGGAGCAGCCGCGAGTCAAGGGGCAGGAAGTGGTCGGTCCAGTGGGCCACCCCTTGGGATTACGGCATCTTCATCTGGCGGCGATTCCACATGCCTCGCTTGGAATGGAAGTGATGGAAGAAGTTCCTGAGGGAGAGACGGTCCACTTCCAGGCCTGCTTGGAGGATCCTGAGTGAGAGAGGGGCAGGATGAGCCACAGAGCACAGGAGGCAACAAGGCGCCACATCTACAACAGCCCCATCCCTGTCTTCCTGTTTGTTCCCCACAGGCAGGAGCGGGGTGTGGTGCAGAGTGTGGGCTTTGGAGCCAGACAGCCTGAGTTTGAATCCCAGCTCCACACCATATAAGTCACATCATCTCTCAGAGCCTCAGTTCACTAATCTAGAAAGAGGATAATGATATACAGGCACTCGAGGGTGGTGGTAGACGAGAGATGGTAGACAGAGGTGCTCAGCACAGTGCCTGGCACTCAGCCAGCAGGAGACACATCATTGTGTTTGACGGAGACAGAGGCTGGAGCAGACCTCATCCTAGCCCTCCCCTGTCCTCTTCCTACATGCACAGCCCACGGGGAGTCCCTCTCTCAGAGAGACCTGTACTTTGGGCATGGGCGCAAGTTACTGGAATCTGAAGCAGTTTCTTTCTCCTTGGGCTTCAGTAGAGGAAGGAGGGTTGAGAACTGAACGGGGGTCTGCATCTTCCTGGCTGCGCAGGAAGACCACAGGTGGAGGTGGCCACTAGTCCAGGCTTCTGTCCACTTTGGGATCTACCTGGATCTGGCTTTATGAGACCGGGGCTATCTCATAGAAGCTCCCTCAACCTTCCTCCTTTGCACTTTAAACTCTCTTAGTATTATTATCTTCCTTTCCTTTCTTCCCTCTAGGGAAAAGGCATAAACACATGCAGCATTTATGCCTCTGACACTTACTAGTTGCAAGATTTGGGGCAAGTTATTAAGACTCAGTTTTCTCATCTGGAAAAATGGAGATAATTACACCTACCTCACAGAGGTTTGGGGAGGACTGAATGAAGAAATGGATGTGAATCACCTACCAGTATAGGCAGACACCCACTGACTGGTGGCTGCATTTTGCCCTCAGGAAGCAGTGTATCTCTTCCTTGTCAAGTCTCACTGCCCAGTGCTCCTGACCTTGCCCTGTCCCCCCTTCCTGGACACTGTTCCTACAATGACACCCTTTCTTACTTGGATTTTTAGCCCCTCTCTCCTTTGCCCCCACCCCTTAAGCTCAACTCTCCAAGTATCATCCTCTTTCCCTCCCCTTCTGTTGGCAGCAAATTTCCTGAAAGAGGAATCTCATCCTAACGCAGCCTCCACTTCCTCACACCCACAAGTTCTGTAACCCCTGTGACCTGGGGGCCCGGCCCAGCCAGCCCCTGGCCGTGTCCTTCTCTGAGGTTTTCCATACCCATGACTGTTTCCTCCTCCCTGAAACTCCCTTCTCCCCAGGCTTCCAGGGACCCAGACCTCATGGATGGCTTGTTGACCTTTAATGGTCCACACGACCTCTTTTGCTGGCTCAGAAGTCTTTCCTGACCCTTTGGCCTGTCTCTCTTATCCACCCCACCACTTCATCCTCCTCCCCAGGCCGCTGCGGGGGTGGGGGTCGGAGGGGAGTGCCGACCTGGAGATGCAGCATGTGCTCCCACTGTGACTTGCTTGCTGCTCAGATAATTATCGTTTACATTTGTACAGGTCAGTTTTTGCTAACCTCATGACCGTTCATCAAGCACTTTCCATGCCAGCCCTGTGACAGAGACAAAGGCAGTATCCTCCCCTTTATAGACAGAGAAACTGAGTCTCCGCAAGAGAAGTAACTGGAGCCCAGTAAGTGGTAGAACTTCCTCCAAGTCCGATGCCTTCGCCTGCTTGTGGGGAACCTGCAGCCTAGGTGGCCGGGTCTAGGATGGTCTTGCCCCACTCCCTCCCCAGAGCAGAGCCCTCAGATGCCCCTCTCTCCCAGTCACCTGTCCAGCAGCTCCCAGTCTTCCCCACCCCAGCGGTCTCGGAACTCCTTGGTGTTCATGCCTCCGATCCTGTCTAGGTCTGACTTGTAGATGCCAAGCAGTCCAAATCCATTCACTTCCCAGTAGCCTGCGGACAGACAAGAAGCTCCAGGTGAGGTGAGCCAGGGGCCAGGAGGAGGGAGTAAAGAAGGCCTCCAGGTGGCATCCCTAGAGCCTCCTCTGCAAGATGGACAATGGCGTGCCTGTGGTTGAAAACTGTCTGACCTGGGCAAGTCCCTTGACTGTTCTGTGGGGGAAGCCCCTGAGCTAAGGTGCAGGGTCCAGTGAAAGCAGCAGTCCTACCAGGGAGTGACCGAGTTCTGGTGACAGTCTTACATTAGGGTCTCACAATGGTAGCTACTAACAATAGCGCGTGTCGGTTTCCTTGGCCATTTCCCTCTCCAGAGGAGGGGCCTGTCTTTCCATCTTTGTATCCTCACACGGCCAAGTCCGGCACGTAGTAAATGCTTAATGAACATGTGATGAATGAGTAAAGGGGGAGATGGGGAGGGCCATGTTCATCATTGCTGCTGCTGCTGTGGCTGGCAGCACAGCCTTGGGGCACATCTCTGGACTGTCCAGGTGAGCAGAGCAGCAGAAGGGCAGGAGGGGAGGGTGCTGCTGCTGTGTTAGACAGGACTGTTTCCAGCTCTGGGGTTAAAAACCAAGGCCAGGAGGTCTTTCCTACCCTCCCTAGACCAGGGCAGGGCTCACCCTCAGGCCACTGGGGAGTGGCCCCGCAATGAAGTCTCATCACCATGGGGGCGAAGGCCATCTTGCCCTCCACACAGTGCTTCCGGATGGTATCAATGATGCCAGCTGGGAAGTGGATGTGGAGATCACAGAGGAAGATGATGCTGTGCGGGTCCTGGGGACAGATGTGGGAGGATCAGCAGACCCTCCGACCAGGGCTACAAGGCCAAGCCACTCTCTAGGACAATCCTCTGGCTCTTCCCATTTGCATGATTGACAAACCTCCACTAAACAATTGGGCAGATTTCCACGGTACTGGGCATCAGAGCACAGTTCTTACAATCAGAGAGTAAATCCTGACTCCTCCCCCACTCTTTATGGACTTAAGGACTCTGGAAAAATGCTCCACCTGGCAGCACAACAGAGGACCCCGTGTCCTCATTCCTTCCTCCCAGAGGAACTGACCTCCTTACACATCCCAAATGTCTCTCTACCTCTTAACCAACCCTTAATCTCATCTCCCAAGCCCCTCCCAGTCCATTTACCTTCACCAGGTCTATGCCAGCCTGAAGTCCAGCTGAGCGCTCGAAGTTTCCACTTAGTTTCATGTACTGGTAGCTGCAGGGGAAGAAAGAAGAGAGGGGCTGAGCATTAGGACTAGGCCGTGGCAGTCCCCTGAAGGAACTTTGCAGGCATAGAGGAGAGATGATGTGCTCCTGGAATGGGATTATGGCAGAGACTAGGGTCAGCAAAGCTGGATGAGACCTGTGGCTCTGCCCCGGGCCCAGCAGTGCTGATTTTGGGAAGAGGGTTCAGGCTGCACGCCAGCCAGGAAACCTCCTCACCTCTGCAGCTTGGACCTTTTCAGGGCCATCTCGACATCCATGTCCTCACTGCTATAGTCAGTGATGATGATGTTGAAGTGTGAGTCGCCGGTGGCCTGGAACAGCTTTTCCATGTCTCTGATGAACTGCTGCACCCAGCGCGCCTGGTTCTTCACTACCCAAGTGGGGCAGGCAGAGAGAAAGAAGCAGAGGTAACACAAAGAAGGCATGCCCACTCCTGGGTCCTGCAGGACAGAGTCTCATCAGACCTCTGCTCAGGGGCGACGCAGCTATGGGCAACCAGGAGCAATGCCGTACAGACACAGAGGCGAGCTCACTATGGAGGGGCCTCTCCACCCTGCACAGCCTCCCCGGCAGGGCCTCTGAGAAAACCTTCGGCCAGGACTTGCCATCAGTCTCTTATATTTATCCCTCATGCTCTAACACTTAAAACCTGTAATCTGTCTGTCTTATTTATCATCCTTATTTCCTGTCTCACCCCACTGTTATACTCCTATCTGTTACACAGTCCCCTTTGTCATGATCAGCTAACCCATTCTATTAGGTACCCTCTCTGTCCTATCTCCCCAGATCAACTGTAAACCCCAGTACAACCCCAGTTGATTATCACACCCAACCTTGAAACTGGTACCACAGAAAGAGTGATGGCCTCAAGTCAGTATGTACTCTCAGCTCGAGCTTTCTAGACATGTACACTTAGACTAGTGACTTTTCTCTTGTGAGCCTCAGTTCCGTGACTGTAAAGTGGCCATTTTCACAAGCTCCCGGAAGATGTCAGTGAGCAGAGACCTGGTGCTCAGGATTACTATTAGTGTCCCTGCTCCGCTGACAGTGCCCAGGCTCGGCTGGAGGCTCACCAGGCACGATGAAGTGGACCACTGCTCGGTGATTCCAGGAGAAGCCCTGGGGCCAGCACAGCTTGGGCTCTGGGGCCCGGACATTCAAGACACGTCTCTGGCGGTTGTGTGGGCCCCACACCAGGCCCTGCAGGTTCCGGGCCTCGGCCTCTTCCCCACCAGCTGGATCGATGCCCTGCCAGCCTCGCGCAGACACATACTCAGAGAGCCGCACCAGGCGCTGGCCTTGCTCCAGCAGCTCAAGCTCCAGGAGGTAGCGACCCCCACGTAGCTGGTCTTGCCGCTTCTCCACATTCACAATGCGCCGCAGCTGGTATCTCCTATGGCAAAAGGGTGGGGGCTTGAGTAATTCTTTCCCCCACTGTGGGGCAGCGTGGTGTGGTAGAAGCCTGCGAGGCCAATTGTCAAGAAACTCGGGTATTTGTCCTCGCTTTGCCATTGGCTAAGTTGCTTATGCAAGATGCTTTTAACCTCTCTAGTATTCCCTGCCTCCACCTTGTTTTTGGTTGCTTTGTCTGTGTTTTGTGCCTCCATCTTTAAAAATGCACCTATTGAGTTGTGATGATCTCTAAACTCTTTTATAGCTCTGAGATTGTATATAAGGTGAATGAGTTTCCTTCAGAAGTTGACTTTAATTAATAAAATACTCTGTTCAAACAACAGTACATAATACATAATTAGGTAAATGTTCATTAGTTGGCTCAACATCATTAGTCACTAGGGAAATGTAAATCAAAACGACAATGTGGCCGAACCGGTTTGGCTCAGTGGATAGAACGTCGGCCTGCGGACTCAAGGGTCCCGGGTTCGATTCCGGTCAAGGGCATGTGCCCTGGTTGCGGGCACATCCCCAGTGCGGGGTGTGCAGGAGGCAGCTGATCGATGTCTCTCATCGATGTTTCTAACTCTCTATCCCTCTCCCGTGCGGGGTGAGGAGGCAGCTGATCGATGTCTCTCATCGATGTTTCTAACTCTCTATCCCTCTCCCTTCTTCTCTGTGGAGGGTCAATAAAAAATATTAAAAAAAAAAAAAAACCGACAATGTGAGATACCATTTCACACCCATTAGAATGGTTATTTAAAAAAGGAAAATAACAAGTGTTGGCAAAGGATGTAGAGAAATTGGAACCTTCATACACTGCTGATGGGAATGTAAAATGGTGTAGCTGATTTGGAAAAGAGATTCGCAGGTCCCCAAAATATTAAACATAGAGTTACCATATGGCCCAGCAATTCTACTCCTAGGTGTATACCCAAGAGAACTGAAAACATGATGACACAAAAACTTAGTACACGAATGTTCCGAGTAGCCTGGTATTCATAATAGCCAAAAAGTGGAAACACCTAAATGTCAATTAAGTGATGAATGGATACACATTATGTGGTATATTCCTACTAAGGAATATTATACAGCAATATAAAGGATGGAAATAGGCAATACATTTTACATGGATGAGCCTTGAAAGCATTTTGCTAAGTCTAAGAAGACAGACACGAAAGGCCACATATTATATAATTGCATTTATGTGAAATGTCTAAATAGGTAAATCTATAGTGATAGAACGTAGAGACTGGGAGGAGGGAGGAATGGGAATTAACCACTATTAGCTACAGGGTTCCTTTAAAAAGTGATAGAAATGGCCCAACTGGTGTGGCTCAGTAGTTGAGCGGCGACCCAAGAGGTTACCAGTTCGATTCCCAGTCAGGGCACATGCCGGGATTGCAGGCTCAACCCCCAGGAGGGGGTGTGCAGGAGGCAGCCGATGGATGTTTCTCTTTCATCAATGTTTCTATCTCTCTATCCCTCTCCCTTCCTCTCTCTTTAAAATCAATAAAAACATTTTTTAAAAGTGATAGAAATGCTCTGGAATCAGAAAATGGTGATGGTCACACAATATATGAATATACTTAAAACCCACGGAATCATATACTCTTAAATGGTGTGGGAATTTTATCTTAATTGAAAAAAATGTTGATTGGTTAAATGAATGAAACAACAAAGAGCTCGGCCATTCTAGCCCTTCGAGCCCACATCTGGGGTTTGTTCCTATTAGTCTCTTTTAGCTTCCGTTTTGCCTGATCTGTCTTTTTACTAGCTTCTTCCCTGAGAGAGGGGACCACATTTGCCAGGTCTTCCCTGTGCTTTTAGACTGGGAGCCAAGGCATTTCAGAACCTTGCTTGATGGTGGGACGAAGACCTGACTGGTCCAGGTCACCTCCAGGGGCAGGGGCTCCAGGCACTTGTCCTTTCCAGGAGTCTGCAACAAGGGAACCCACTACAGCCCCCAAGTCCCTGCCCCCTGGGCCAGCATGCCTCAGCCCCGGCCCCAGGAGAGCCCTTTACCTTACCCCCGGCTCCTCTGGTTGAGCTTCTTTATGAAGACCCGTGTGATCTCGAGAGCCTCCTGCTCCGGAAGCAGCAGGTTGCCAGATGTGTTACAGCTCAGATCAATCCAGTCAGTCCGCAGGGCTTGGAAGTCAAGGTTCTGTGCACTGAAAGTCTGGTCCCAGTTTACCACTGGGTCAAACATGGGCACGTATTCAAACACCTCACTCACATCCTCTTCCTCTTCTTCTTCTTCACCCTCTTCCTCTCCCTCCACTTGCCCTTCCTGGCCTGCAGCTGCTACCACCTTCTCCTCCCCAGGCCAACCCCTCCTCGGGGCCAGAGGCTCCATCCTGTCACCCCTCTTCTGCTCTGCAATGTATGACTCAACTTGATTAAGCCACTGGGACTGCCCTAGAGTCTTCCTGGGGCTATCACCAGTGGGCCTGGGCCTTGTGACTTGAGGTAGGTTCCCCATCCGGTGCCCAGGCCACTTGTCAGAATGAGGTGGATTTTGGCTGGGCTCAGGTCTGGGTTTTCTCTCCATCTTCTCTGCTTGCTGGACTGGGATATTGCTGGTCTTCACTGGGAAGGGAGTTATAGAGTTCTGCTTGGAAAGGGGGGCAGGCAGCCCCTCCCGGGGCTGGGCCAGGAGTTTCCGCAGGCTCCGGAGGTGGTAGTCAGTGACATCCTGCCCAGGGGTAGAGGTAGGCACGTGTTTTCCCTCTGGCTCAGTGGAAGCAGGGGTCTCCTCTGCTGCCTCTCCATACTGGGACTCTTCTAGAAGGCCTTCTTCAAAACCTGTCATTAATAACAACCATTCCTCACGTCAGAGTTTGCAAGCTTTTCCCAAGACATACAAATACCTGGTGATTATGTGTGATACTTCAAGGGGTTTCAGACAGGGATGGCATCTGGGCTCTGCCACTTACTGTGTGACCTGGGGTGAGTCACTCACCCTCAGTAACCCCAGTTTCTCCATTTGCATAAAGGGAATAATGATCCACCTTCCACAGGTTTTTGTGAAGACAGAGTGATATAAATACACAAAGTGCCTAGCAGGTGCCTGGCACATGGAGGATTCCAACAAACGGCCCAACCCAGGCCCTAGCGCCTCAAGAAGAAAGGCCACAGGAAGACAGTGCTTCTCTGTAGAACTTCTCAAATGACGTGCTAGGGACAGCGCACCCTGGGGCAGCCCAAGTGATCTCCAGGGCTCGGAACCTCCAGCTGACCCAGCCTGCTGTCACCAACAGTCATGTTCTTGTAGAACATGTGCCTTGATATAGAAAAGCTGGGAGTACTGCTCTGCACCCTTGGGTGTGGAAGGAATGGCCATGTGGTTTGGATTTTTTAAAAATATTTTT
The DNA here is from genome assembly GCF_000412655.1 of Myotis brandtii. NCBI lineage: Eukaryota > Metazoa > Chordata > Mammalia > Chiroptera > Vespertilionidae > Myotis > Myotis brandtii. Next base: position 4,050,821 of record NW_005358092.1, read on the forward strand.
TTATTGATTTCAGAGAGAAGGGAAAGGGAGAGAAATAGAGAATCACTGATCAGCTACCTCCCGCACGCCCCCACTGGGGATCAAGCCCACAAGCCGAGCATGTACCCTGACTGGGAATTGAACTGTGAACTCCTGGTTCATAGGTCAATGCTCAACCACTGAGCCATGTTGGCTGGACTCGTTTGAATTTTAAGCTCCTCAGGTGCGGGGCTAGCATAGTCTGAACTTCTCTTAGAAATAGACCATGGTCACCCCTCCCAGCCTGACCTGGAAGCCCCAGCTCTCACTCTGTACCTGGCTGCTCTGGCCCCTGCTTCTCAGGCTGGTCAATCTTGATGTACTCCTGAAAGCTGAACCTGTAGGAGGAAGGGGAAAGCAGGCTGCACAGGTGCCCTGCAGGCAGAGCATGAGGCTCTGCTGGAAGTTCCAGCAGCAGTCTGAGGTCATGTCCCGGACCAGAGCAGAGGAGGGAGGCTGGGTGAGCATGTGTGTGT
>NW_005358092.1:4051340-4060083 GCF_000412655.1 Myotis brandtii
AAGTGCCTAGGAAGGGCCAAGTCTCCTTGGGCTGGAAGGGCCATTGAGTCCCTCTGGTCCAGGCAGCTCCCCTGGCTCCTGCAGAGTGCCATCTTCTTGCCTCATTCAGTGTTGCTCACCTGTCCTGGTAGAATGTGTTTTCTTGGTAGAAGCATTTGTTATAGGTTTCCATGTGGCTAAGGCGGGTGTAGTCATTGGGGTAAACAAAGGACAGATGAACCTGGAGGTAGAGAAAGAAGCAGCAGGAGAAAGAAGGTGGGATCTTGGTAAGAAATCAGCCAACCAGAGTTGCACCTGCCCCCTCCTCCCCCTCTCCTAGGAACCTGCCCTAGTGGGGAGGGAAGGGCTGCTCTGAGCTCTGAATGCAACATCTGCTCATGCAGACCAGGATTCCACTCCACTCTCTCTTTTTTTGAATCCTCACCTGAGGATATGCTTATTGATTCTGGAGAGAGAGGGAGAGAGATTAATGTGAGAGAAAACATCAATTGGTTGTCTTCCGTACATGCCCGACCACGGATCAAACCTGCAACCCGTTGGTGTATGGGACAACACTCCAACCAACTGAGCCGCACTGGCCAGGGCCCACTCCACTCTATGCCTCCTCTCTGGGCCTAACATAACCCCTACAGGCTAGTTCTCCAGTGCACACGTCCCTCATCTCCCGACCCAGCTCATTCTCTCAGCTGCAGACCCTCCCTCCTCCTCCTGCCATCTTATCCTCTCCTACAACCTCTACACCTTTACCTGCAACCTCCCACCACCCTGGAACAACCCCTTTTGTTATTTACTTCACTATTTTTTGCCCCCTTTAAACATAGCTCAAGGCAATCACCACCCAAAACCTTCTCTGTGCCACCCCAGCCATCCTCTGAGTCCTGGTCATTCTCTCCTGCCTCCAGCACTCTCTCTGTTCTTCTGCCTCTCTAGTTTCCACACAGCCTGAAAGTTCTCTCGCATTCCCCTCCATAGCTCATTTCTCCAGTGTCTTATCTATGAGTTTAATAGGTGCTGCTGGCCGACTGGCTGGTAGGACTGACCCGGGCAGTTCAGGGTTGTGTAGCCCAGGGAGCAAAGAGTGTAAGAAGCCTCATGCCAGCCCACCTCACATCATCACTGTGGCAGAACTGGTGTATGGGGTTCCCTAAGGCAGAACTCCACTCTCAGGCTTTGCAGGGCAGTCCACCTGGGCCAGAAGCAACTTGGAATGCTCGTTCTCCCAGCCCAGGGGCCTGGGAGGCCATCCTGTCTGCTGGTATGGGACGTGGGAAGGAGAGGGAAGTCAGCTTCAGCAACCCCCCATCTCAGCCATAGGCAACAAGCCCTCTCTCACTCCTGCCCCCCACTGTCCCGGCCCCAGACTTACAAACCGGAGGCCCTGGTAGCGCTGCAGGGGGAGCCCATCCACCAGGTAGCTGGGTTTGTAGGGACAATCAGGCAGGACGTGGCGGAGATGAGACTTGGAGATCAGAGGCACTGAGGACAGTAAGGGAAGGGGATGAGGATGGGGAGTGGGAGCCAGAAATAGGGGCTGGCTTAGAGCCCCAAAGGCTCCTGGCTGAGGGATGAAGGCTGAAGTCCTCTGCCCTGAGCAGCACCTTTGTATTCACTGGAGGCAGCTGTGGCAGAGTCCATGGCCATTGGCTGAGGTTGCCAGACCAGGGCTGGCACCACTCCTCTGGGGCAGGGGCATTCACGGAGCACCTTGGCAGCAGCGGACTCAGACTCCCTAGTTCAAGGCACAGTATCGCATTGGGATCGCTGTACAGGGCTGGCCTCAATAAAGGTTTAGAGACTTCCAAGTGCAGTGCAATAACTGAATTTCCTTTGAGAAGCGGGGGATGCAGGACATGATTTTGTCATCTTTTAAAATGTACACACTCCCAAGTGTTTAAGACTCTGACACCTTAGTGGGAACATACTAGTATTTCTCTCACTGGGTAAGAAGAGCCAGAATCCAGTTAGAAACTATGGGGTTTGTGATTGCAGAGGGACACCCAGGGAACTTCTGGGTTCGAGTTCTCTTTCTAGTCCTGGGCAGTAGTTACACAAATGTTTGCTCTATAATGATTTGTGTAGTGTAAAGTTGTACATGTATGTTTTTGTAGTTTTCTGTGTGCATGTTATATTCCACACTACAATCTTCTGGGTTTGGGGACACTGGTAGAACTGACAGGTCTCCTGAGTCTCCACCCACACCACGGACCTGGCCATATACCGTCCCCAGACTGGGTGACAAGTATGCAGCCGAGGCCTCACCTCGATAGAGGGTGTCCCGGGGGTCAGGCCGAAGCATGTCAGCGAGGGGCTGCTCATCTGTGGGAAGAGAGTCTGGGGAGCCTGCATGGCTGGCTGCTGTCTGTGGGATGTGGCCCACCTCATCCATCCTTAGGAACGTCTCATCTGGGCCAGGGAGGAAAGAAAAGAGGGCAGCTGTGAGCCCTGGAGCAAACCCAGCCCAGAACCCAGGCCCTGTCTCTTTGAGGGGCCGGGGAAGAGGCTCAGTCAAGGCTCCTGTACACCACCAGAGGCAGTACAGGATGTGCTCGACCCTCTTCCTTCTAGCCCTGCCACCCATAACTTGTGGTTTCAGGTCTTTATCTCCCTTTGACTCTCTCCACTGGCCCCATGACCAGCACACACCACAATTTTTGTGTGAATTGGAAAAGAATACACCTTCCTCAAAATGTTTTACAGCTATCTGCTAGGAATTTGTCATTTTATAAGTACTAGTATGTTTAATTTATTGAACAAACACATATATAGTTCTTACTAAATAATAAGCCAGGCACGTTCTAAGCATCTTACAAATAACCCATTTAGCCCGGCCTGCATGGCTCAGTGGTTGAGCATCGACCTATGAACCAGGAGGTCACAGTTTGATTCCGGGTCGGGGCACATGCCTGGGTTGCAGGCTTGATCCCCAGTGTGGGGCATGCAGGAGGCAGCTGATCAATGATTCTCTCTCATCATTGATGTTTCTCTCTCCCTTTCCCTCTCTCTCTGAAATCAATAAAAATATATTAAAAAACAAACCAACCAAATAACCCATTTAATCTTCATAATACCACATGACATGTATTATTATTATTCCTATTTTACAGAAAAGGAACTGTGGCAAAGAGACTCTAAGTCATTTGCCTACGATCACACAACTGATAAGTGGCAGTTTGAACCTGGCAGTCTAGTCTCAGCCTGCAGACTATGCTGCCGCTCCAACAGACTAGCAATGCCTACCATGAGCAGGGTGCCCCCTAGCGTTCCGGGCAGCCCTGCTCCTCATCTGAGGGCTGGTTGCCTGTCTCTGCTCTCTGCCTCTTGAGTTCATTTGTCTTCAGCCCCAACTAGAGCTCTCCTACACCCAAGGCTAGTTACATCTGGTCCATCTATTAGTTTCTTACCTAAACTTTGCTAGGGGTCTCTTTCTTCTTGATTCACATAGAATCTATGGATTCCAATTCTCTCCTCTGCCTCTCACAGCAACCCAGCAACTCACAACCTGTCCCTCTGCTTTGACTTTGTGGCCTCTTGCTTTGGTCACCGGCAATCTCCTCCCACTCACGGTTCCATAGATGCCACCCTCTCCAGCAAACCCAGACCTTCCCTTTTCCCTCCATCCTGCCCCCTTCTCACACGCACGCCTCCCCCTGCATCCCAGTCCCCTCACAGTCCCTGCCTTCCTTCCTCCTATAGGGTTCTAGCCCTGTCTGCTCTTCCTACTCCCAGGGCGCACACGGCCCCACTTGCCAGGTGGCAATTCCTAGTGGGACCTCCAGATGAGAGTCTTGCTAAGGAAATCATAAGCAATGAAGAGTATGATGGAAGAGTTCATTTACTGAGAATTTAAAGCAGTGAGAACAGTTTCCTCTGCTCTGCCATGGCTTGGAAAGAACCACGGTTGCCTCATCTATGACATAGGAGATTGGCCTCACTCAGGTTTTTCATGTGGAGTGAGCCTCGTGGTCTCTGGATCCCCTTGAAATTATACACAAAATATGGTTTGTGGGTGCACGAAGGCTCAGAGCTTCCATCAGGTTCTCAAAGGGGTCCCTGACCCCTGAGAGTAAAGGGCCTCTGATCTTAGGTTCTATTCCTATCCCTTCACACCCACGTTCCAAGCACCTTGAGCTTTAGCCTCCACACCCCACACCCCCGACTCAGTTCCCCAGGTGGCTGAGCCTCCCGTGGGGTACCCCTGGCCTCCATCTCAGGCGAGGGGCAGAGCCTACTCACTTGTGAAGAGGGACAGGGAAGGGGAGTCAATGATGGTGAACTTGGCTCCAGGGTCATTCCGTCGCCACTAGAAGAGGAGAGAATATGGATGTGGAAGGTTGGCAGATACTAGATTTCGAAAAGGGTCCAAGGGATGAGGGAACAGGAGTGGCTAGGAGCTGAGCTAGGAGGGGCAGGAACACTCACTGCGACTTCCACGTGGTCAGTGCCCTCGTCATTCTGCTTGTGTAGCACCTCAAAGTAGTACCTGCGGGAGGCTGACAGGCTGGCGGGAGGAGAGAGCAGAGAAAGGGAAAGCTGTCTCCAGCCCCTGTGGCCACCCCTCTGCCCCACTCTTCCACTGCGCCCACCTATAAACTCCCTTGTCATTTAACCACCTGGGTTAGAGTCCCCACTCCACCACTTACGAACAGTGTAACCTTAGTTTTCTCTTCTGGAAGATGGCAATGATAATAGTACTTCCTTCACAGGACAATAGGGAGAATAAAAAATAAATAATAAATAACCCTTATAGAGTCGTTACTGTGGGCTAGGCACTGTTCTAAGAGCTTTGTATATATTAAGTCGCTTAATCCTTCTCGTAGATGAGAACACTGAGGCACAGAAATCTTGGGCAGTTTTCCAAAGCCCCGAGGTAATGTGATGGAGAGGGATTTGGACCGGCAGGCTTGTTTCAGAGCCCATGTCGTTAGCTGTTATGCTGAATTGCACCACAGAGGCTGGCACAGAGCAGTGCTCTTTGCAAGCTGGACTGTTCTTATTACCATCAAGCCAATGCATGTTCTTGCTGTGTGTGCGTCAGCCACCAGGTGGTGCTCTGACGTTGGGCTAAGTCCCCCTTCCAGCATGTTAGACTCCAGCCACTATCAGCGGGAAGGGCCTTTGTTTCCCTCCAGTCTAGCAAGGGTCCGGGACCTTTGCATTGCACAGGCGGAGCAGCAGGTGCTCGGGCTGCATAGCTGTGGACATCTTTGGGTACAGAGGACATGTGAAAGGCAAGGACTGGGAGAAGGGAGACCTATTTTTGTTTTCCAGTCCTGAGTGTCACCAAATAGCTGGGAGACCTTCATTAAGTCATCGCCCCTCTGGGCCTCAGTTTCTTCATCTGTAAAATGAGGGATGATGCGCCAGATGGTTTCTAAATCAAAGACTTCATTTACCAAAATGCACGGGTGCCCTGAACACTGAGGCCTGTGAATACGGACGGCTGGGGAGTGGAGGGGGCAGGCTGAAGGATGGCTGGGCTCTATGACTTGGATTTGGCCTCAGCACTTGGGGGAGGTTGGGGTTTCTTTGGCGCGCTTGTGCATGTCCTGACACTCCACACTCACCTCACTGGCTTGGAAATTTGACTCCGAAATTTCCCAAACTCTCCAGGGGCAGTCCACTCCTTTCCAGTCTACAAGTGTGAGGAGAGAGAGTGAAAGAAGGAGGGAAGGAGAAAATATGAAGGATGAGAGGTGGTGAGTGAAGAAAAAGGAAGGAATGAGGAGAAAAGTTGAGAGAGAGAGTGATCAGAGGAAGGAAGATGATGAGTGATGATGGGAGAGAAAACAGAAGGGAGTTAAGGGAGTGACCAAGTGACCCATGCAAGAAGCACCTCCCCGCTTCCAGAAGGGCCGCAGCATCCATCCCCTTGGGTGAGTCCTTAGCACTGAGCTAAGGAGTCTTGAACCAAAAGGAGTTATGTGGCCCAGGCCCAGCCCAAAGATGAATCTCCCTGGGGTCTTTTCCCAGCCTCAGGCTGACTCCTTCCTCCTCCCCACACCTCCGTTTACCACGGGGTAAAATGGGATGGGGTGAGAGGACGCTTCTTGTTCCCACCTTTTTCCCTGGCAATCACACCAGAGACACTAGTGGTGATGAGAGTCTACTGATGGAGGCGGGGGCCCCTTCAATGCCTGGCACCTGGACCAAGGGAGATGGGCTGAGCTGACCCACCTTGCCCACACTGGCCAGTAGCTGAAGACCTGAAACCTGGTCGTCCTGGCTCAGCCAGAATTCCGCATTGTCGTCTGCAGCAATGGCAAACTGGATTGGCCCTAGGCAGTGGGGGAGAGTCCAGGTGAGAGCAAGAACATCAGTGTCAGGGCTGAAGGCCTGTGTTATGTATAGTCATTAAATTCTCTTGGGGGCTTGGTGCGTGGCTTCCCCCCTGTAGAGTAGGTTTCTCCATCCTGGGAGACACTGCGTAGGTGGCAAGACTAGAGAGAGAGGTGAGCTAGATCCAGACTCTGCAAGTCAAGGAGTGAAAACAGCTTGGGGGTGGGGTGGACTGGATGAGACTGCAGCTGGACTCGATTTCTCGTCAAAGATGTACTAACAGGGTTCCAGGACAGACTTATTTCGCAGCCACGGGCTTATGTTCTCTGGACTCCCTAAAGAACTCCGGGGCAGGAAGTGGAGGGTGGGACGTTGGGGCTGGCCTCACCATCGGTGAAGGGGTGCAGGTAGCCAAAGATGCGGAGGCCATAGTTGGTCCATTTGGGAGATACGGCCAGCTTCCTCAGAGTTGTGCGGATCTATGCCAAGAAAGGGGAGGAAAACTGTTACCCAGAAGAGGGAAGAGAAAGTGGAGACTGGTCCAGTCAGGCCTGGTGGGAAGACCAGGAGGGAGGGAGACAGGCCGGGCCAGGGCATGGGTTCGTATGGAATATAGGGAAGATTTCCACTCCCACTGGGCCACTTTGTCCAGGTGACCGTGCAGAGTACACCACCAGCACAACTGTACACGATGGCCCTGGGCAAACCAGATGATGAACCAAAATGAGAGTCTAAAGCGGAAATGATGGCGAGGATGACAGAGACATCGAAGGAATCTCTAGGGCGGGAACAAGCAGATACTGTGCAGAGAGGAAAGAAGGGCCCACGAGATAAAGAAAAGAAAGCGAACCAGAAGTAAAAAGAAAGATGAGGAAGACAGAAGATGGGTGGGGGGGATAAGAGACAGAAGTAGGCAGAGGAAGAGGAGATGGTGTGGAGAGAGAAAGGAGAGGGGGGCCCACAGCACTCACATGGGGGTACAGAGGGAAGTGGAGGTTTCTCCTGAGCTGCTGGATGGAGCTGCCACACCAGTCTTCAAACACATGCAGGTTGGCGCGGCCCCGGAACTGTATGGGAGGAGAAGCAGGTGAGAGTAAGCACCCCAAACCTGCCCCTGCGGCCCATGACTTGAAGAGGCTGGGTGGAGACACAGGCACGGGCCACCACAGCCCCAGCACGAATGTTCCTCTCACTGTTGAAGGTCATGGCCCACTTCAGTCCCGTTCCATCCTTGGTACCCTTGGCTTCTTTCAGGAACTTTATCCTCATGGCCTGGCCCTGAGACTTGGGTGTTTTTCTTGCCATGCATGTGTGCAAATGTACATGTGTACACACACACACACACACACACTCACACATACACTCCCAGCTCTCTCCACGCAGGAAGGGGGCTGGTTTGCATTCCCCAGGCGCGGGGGAGTAACAGCCACACAGAATGGTAGAAATGACAGAGGGAACTGGAAGGAAGTGCCAAGCTGGGGTTTCAGCAGAAGATTTGCTCCCTCCTCTCCCCTTCCCCTAATGCCCAGGGAGAGGAAAGCTCCACAGCTGTCTGCGGGTGAAATCTTATCTACCCAGCGGTCTCCACGCTGGGGGCTCCCCTTGTGGGGAAGCAGCTGGGAAAGCGCTGCGGGAGGCTCCTGGGGACTCATCGGCAGACCAGGCCTCCCACCGCTCTCAGGAGCTCAAAGCCTCTCTGCTCAGGCCTCACCTGAATAATGAACCAGGTGCCCGGTCTTCCAGGCAGTCCTGGGAAGGCTCCTGGGAAGGCGGGAGCAGAGGACGTGTTCTCTCTCTCCTCCTCAGGACAGGGCATGGAGGCCTGGAGCAGAGAGCCCCTTTCAATTGAAAGGACTAAGGCAGGAGCAAGTACTCAGAGTGGGTGGAGGCCTGGAGCTGGGGGGGGAGTGGGGGAGGGAAAGCATGGGGATACTGTCCCAATTTATCCTGACAGAGAGTTTCAGATTACCCCACCTCAGCTCTTTTCTCCTCCCCTCCCCCAGAGCTTAATCTCCAGGTTGTGGGAGGTGGGACCTCAATTACTCTACACAAACAGACCCTGCCCTGCCCTCCCCATTGTGGCCCATCAGTTATCAAAATCTAAGCTGCCCTTAGGAAAACAGAGGAAGGGGCCCCCAGACTGGAAGCCCAGATAGAAGGAAGTGACATAAGGTCTCCAGCAAGAGATCTGGAGGGAGAGATGGGAGGGGAGAGAACATGGGGGTGGGGGAGAACTCCTCAGCAGGAATGTGGCTGGTGGGGTGGGCACAGGCGCCAACTCACTAGCTCACAGCTGGATCCAGAAACGACCAAGGAGAGCCCATCATTCCCCATCCCTTCAGCAGCTTGGCACTTCCTGGGTGTGCTGGCCTAGTCAGTGCTAGGAATGTGGGATCTTGGGAAGCAGCCATCACTCCAGGGAATATGAGTGGGGGGCTGGGATGGGTGGCAGAGAGGATGTGGGCTG
>NW_005358092.1:4060222-4094348 GCF_000412655.1 Myotis brandtii
GTTCAGGCTTCTTGGAAGGAAAGAATGGGTACATTGTGCTCCTTCTGGAGAAATTCCTTAAGTCCCATTTACAAGACTCAGTGTCTTCTGCCAATGGCCTCCTCGCTGCCCCTTCCTAGGACTTTCAGGGCAGTGTGCTCAGATCCACAACAAGATGCGGAGGCAGGGCATGCCACTGGAGAAGTCTCTGTGTTCAGCCAGGAGGCCAGAGGCCACAGTGGGTCTGAGCAGGGGAAGGAGGGAAGGAGAGAAGGAGGGAAGAGCAGGGCTTGCTGCCTCCCACCGCCCTCTCATGGCCTCGCCTGAGGTGCTGCAGGAAACTACAGGCAGGGCGGGAGTGAGTGCAGAAAGAGGACCTCCATCTCCTTGGAGGTCTAGGCCTCACTCAGCATTAAGCTAGTCCTCAAATCAGGCTTCACCCACCCTCAGGCTGTAGGTGGGGAGTCTCTTAGGAACCAGCGGGCACCACCTTCTTTCCCAGGCTCAGCATTGCAACCCCACCAGGATTTGTGTCCCTCCAAGCTTTGCAGACTTTGTATCTGGCAGGGATGTGGGACTCCAGCTCATCAGCACTGCCACTTGCCCACTTTCCACTGTTTAGCAGTGGCTAAGACCCAGGGAAGGGCCGTGGGTACTCCCGTTGCCAGAGCACATCCACAGCCAATGAAGGATATGGAAGTTCCCAGTTACAAGTAGCGGAGAAAGTATCTGTTGGAACCCTCTCATTTTAGAGGTGAGAATATTGATGCCCACAGAGGTAAACTGACTCTCTAAGGACACACAGCAATTATCCTGTGGAAGTGGGGAGGATGTCTTCGAGTGTGGGAGGAAAAGGGTGAGGCCAGCCTGATGGGTCCTTCCACAGGAAAGTCCACTGTCTTCCACCCCCAGGAAGCTGCCTCTACCAGGCCTCACTGGGCCTACCAGGCCTCACTGGGCTTGCCAGGCCTGCAGCAGAGCCTCCAACTGGATCGAAGCTCCTCCCCTCCATAATTCTTCCCCCTGCCTGCAGAATTGCTGCTCTGGATGTTCCCAGAAGGCTTCAGAACAAACCTCACCCTGGCACGACTGACCTACTTTCCCAGCCTCACCTCACACCACTCTCTGTCACACATCCACACTCCACCCACAGCAAACTCCTTTACCTCTCCATGCCTTGCAAATACTATTTCCTGGTTGGAAGGCCCTTTCCTTTCCTCCTGACCTGCAAACTGCAGCTCATCCTTCAAGGCTCTTCTCAAATCCTTCTCCCCGAGGCCTTTTCCCTCCTCTGTGTTTCCTGCACATCTCAATTATTTTGGAGAAGTTAAGCCCAGAACCACATGTTCCCTCATTTATTCTATAAGCACTGAGTGACTGCTTTGTGCCAGTTAAAGATAAAAAGAGATGTGGTCCTCAAAAAAGGTGTGGTATGCAGAGGTGTGGGGTGCAGAGGGCAGGAAGGCAGGAGCGTCAGCTCTACCTCCAGGAGAGGTCAGAAGCCCATCACAGGATGTGAGCCTCACTCACTGGCCCTCCACTGGCCGCATTGCTGCTCAGTCAGATTCACACTCACACAACCAGCACAGCTGGCTGCTGGCTCACCTCATGGGGCAATGAGGCCTCGCCCAGGAGAAGCACAGAGGCTGGACCACATGACCCCAACACAACAGGACAACGAGGTCACTGGTTCCTATATACCAGACTCCTGTTCCGAGTTTCTACTCTTGATTCCCTGTTTACACCTGTCCTTTGAGGGAACTCTGCCTTGAAATTAAGAGCTCCATACTCCATGAAGGTAAGAGGTAGCTCTGGATTTTGAGGAAAGGACCAAAGGCCCATTTGGTGAAATCCTAATAGGTAAGATTCTCCATCTGAAGAGATGATTTGTAAACAAACGGAGATGCCACTTGTATCACTTGGTACGATGATGGTGTTTCTGGGCTCTGAAAACAGGAAAGGTTGATCCACACAAAAACTTGTACACAAACATTCACAGCAGCATTAGTCATGATAACCAAAAAGCAGAAACAACCCAAATATCCATGTATCAAGGAATGGATTCAAAAAATGTGGTACATAGAATATTATTCAGCAATAAGAAGAAATGGCCCTATAACTGGTTTGGCTCAGTGGATAGAGCATCGGCCTGCGGACTCAAGGGTCCCAGGTTCGATTCCGGTCAGGGGCATGTACCTTGGTTGCGGGCACGTCCCCAGTGGGGAGTGTGCAGGAGGCAGCTGATCAATGTTTCTCTCTCATCGATGTTTCTGACTCTCTATCCCTCTCCCTTCCTCTCTGTAAAAAATCAATAAAATATATTTTAAAAAAAAAAAGAAGAAATGGAAGTACTGATACATGCTACACCATGATGAGCCTTGAAAACGTGATGCTCAGTGAAAGAAGTCAGATACAAATAGCCACATGTTAAATGACTGCATTTACATGAAATGTCCAGAACAGGCAACTCTAGAGAGACAGAAAGTAGATTAGTGTTTTTAAATGGGTGAATTATCCTATATAATAAAAGGCTAATATGCAAATTGTCCCCTCGACCAGGAGTTCAACTGGGAGTTCAACCAGGAATTTGACCAGGGGGCGGGGCTGGCCCACCAACCACCCACGGCCCCTCCCCCTAGCCGCTTGGCTGGATCGCCCGATCAGGGCAGGCCGGCCCAACCCCACCCATGCACGAATTCGTGCACCAGGCCTCTAATATTGTATATAAATTATATCTCAATAAAACTATAAACCACCACCACCACACACCCCAAAAAAAGGAGAGCCTGAGAAGGAATCTACATCCCAACCCTCTCCTAAGGGATGCTGCCTCACCAAAGCCCACATGATATGGCCCACGAAAATTCTGACTTGCTTTGATCTGATTTTGTGTTCACCAAATTTCTTTCTTATAACTCTCTTAGTTTTCCAGAGGAAGTATCCTGAATAGCAGACAGTGTTTCGGTCAAAGGACCCATATATTGACTGGTAAATGAATAAACTGGCATTGAGGTTTAATTAGTGGGTTTACTAATTAGTATTTATGATTTGGGTTGACAGGAATAAATTTTTGAGGGCAGTTACCCCATGAAGGCCAGCCTCCCCGGCCATCCATTCTGATGGCGTCTCTCTGACACACCAAGTAGAATGTCCAAGACTATTCTGCTTTCGAGAGTGACTCTTGGCCTCAGAGACTGAGTGGCCAATGTCTGGGGCAGGGAGACAGTCAAAGAGACTGTCAGCCTTCTTATATTCTTCCTTGCTTCCACCAGAGCAGGGCTATGTACTAGCTATGCCACCTTGAGTGAGTAAGTGAGTTAACCCCTCTCATTACCTAACAGCTCCTGGCACCTAGTACTTGTTCAATAAATGACATATCATTAACCTGAGCACTCCTTGCTGAAACTATATGTCAAGACAAGAGACAGGTAAGGGGATGGGAAGAAAAGAAGAGGTCCCTTTGATGGGCTGGAAGAGAGTTGGAATATATGTGCCTTCATATGTTAGTTATTTAACCTTTCAGGCCCTTATTTTCCTTGTTAGTAAAATAAGAAGATTGGATCAGTGACTCCCCAAAGATCTCTGAAGACTGTAATGGGGATTTTGTAAGCTACTTTCCATATTATTAAAAAAAACAAAACACAAAGTCAGCCACAGCCAGGTGGCTCAGCTGATTGGAGCACTGTCCTGTACATCAAAAGGTTGTAGGTTTGATTCCTGGTCAGAGCACATACCTAGGTTGTGGATTCAATCCCCCGTTGAGGTGCATACAGGAGGCAATCAATCACTATTTCTCTCTCACTAACTTCTCTCTCTCTAAAGTCAGTAAAAACATACCCTTGGGTGAGTATTAAAAAAAAAAAAAAGGAAATCAGGTATTTACAATCAAAAGGCCATATATTCTTACTAAAAGATCAACTATTCTTTAAAAAGTTAATTTTATATTAATCACTATTTACTATTGTTCACTATTGCCATTTTATATGTAGGATGTCCCCAAAAAATGTATACACACTTTGAATAATTATAAAGGCAGTGTTTATTAAAATACATTTCATTTTCAAAATTAAGCTATCAGTTGTTTAAGCGTGTATACATTTTTGGGGGACACCCTGTATATCTCTATTCTTGATGGGCAAAAAAAAGTGGAAACGTTAATGATTAATAAATGCAGAATGTTATGTGGTTATAATCTTTCTTTTTTAAAAAATATATTTGTATTAATTTCAGAGAGGAAGGGAGAGGGAGAGAAAGATAGAAACATCAATAAGAGAATCACTGATTGGCTGACTCTTGTACACCCGCCCTGGGGATCTGAGCCCAAAACTCTGGTATGTCCCCTGACCGAGAATTAGACCAGCAACCTCCTGGTTCACAGGTCAACCCTCAACCACTGAGCCACACCAGCTGGTGAGTAATTATAATTTTTCAAAATAGTTCATCAAGAAAAATTATCCAGCCTGGCCCATGTGGCTCAATGGTTGATCATCAACCCATGAACCAAGAAGTCACGGGTTCGATCATGCCTGGGTTGTGGTTCAATCCCCAGTAGGGGGTGTGCAGAAGATAACTGATCGATGTTTCTCGCTCATTGATGTGTCTATCTCTCTATCCCTCTCCCTTCCTCTCTAAAATAAAGAAAAAGAATAGATTACAAACAAAATATCTGACATTATAAATAAAATTGTTTTTAAGAAAAGAAGAATAATGATCCAAAAAGAAAAGAAAAATATTCTGGTCACAATAAATAAACTGCCAAAACATTTATAGCATGTGACAAATAGTTTATATCACTAATTGGTAAACTAATTTATAAATACTTTATGTAACTTATTATTTATATAGCTAATTTATGGACAGAAAATAACCCAATGAAAAATGGGCAAGAGATACAAATATGCAATCCAAAGAGAAGAAATACAGTAGTCAATAAACATCTGAAAAAAGAATAAAATATCTTTAAAAATCCAGCCTGGCCACAGTGGCTCAGTGGTTGAGCATTGACCTATGAACCAGGAGGTCATGGTTTGATTCCCAGTCAGGGCACATGCCTGGGTTTCGGCCTCAATGATTCTCTCTCACCATTTATGTTTCTATCTCTCTCTCCCTCTTCCTGCCTCTCTGAAATAAAAAAATATATATATTAAAAAAAAAAAGATCCAAACTGTGTTCAAAGGAGACAAGGCTGGATCACTGGACCAATAGTCTCTAAGGCACCTTCTTTTCAAAATACTATCTCTAGTTGGGGTGGGGCATAATTACCTGATGATGTCACCTAGTGTAAGTGTACCAGTGTTGTAATCCATCCTCTCTCGGGGCTTTAAACAGGCAGTTTCTCGGGATGAATAACCTACTCCTAATGTCACATTTAGCATGATACTGCCTCCTTCACTCCTGCCCCACAGCAAATGGGTAGATTGGAAATAAAATCACCAGGCTGAAGAGATCAATTTGTGATGAGTACGGATAAAAACAATGGGCTAGCCAGTACCACCCAGCCCAGAAAAGTAATCTATGTGGACAAGTTGTAAAATATGAAACCCAAATTTACAATATTCACCCCAAAGCACCATGGTACTATAGAGCCTTGGCATAAGTGTTTACTCAAGGTAATCTTAAGCATGTTAATTAACCTCTCTGAGCTCCAGTTTCTTGACCAAAGAAAAAAATCTCAAATCCTATGTAAATAAAAGGTATCATGATGGTTATAACAACTTTTTTTATTCACACGCTTAACTGCTTCCTGTAAAAATTTTCTGAAACAACATATATTCCTTAAAACACTGTTTTCATAGTGTATGTTCCTTAAAAAACTGGCTTCATAGATTATTAATAGCTGTTCCGTGGGAAAAAGCAATTCAGGAGGCAAATGAGTTTGGTACATGCTGAGCTAAACCAAGTTAAACAGATTATTACAGAACTTCTCAGAAACTTTCATGTGCTAATGTGTATTTCCAAGAAGTGGATGCAATATATAGCTTTTAAACCTTATTTAACAATGAACTCCTTTCTTCCTGGAATATCTTATGGGGCTTAATGGTTCAAGAAAGACAGTTTGGAAAGCCTATCTTTAATATGGGGAATTGGCGGGGACATGGAAATCGTGGCTTCCCTGAGCCTTGTTTTTCTTGCCTATAAAATGAGGATAGAGATACTATTTTACAGGGTATTAAAGCTGAAATGAAATGATACACAAAGCCTGGCACATAGTAGGCTCATAGCAAATGTTAGTTCTCCTCTAAATCAAGAAAATCGAATAAGCCTGGAATCTTTTTTTCCCCAAAATTAGGTAAAAAAACTTTTTTTTCCTCAGGTGTGGGTGTGGGTGCAGGTGCGGGTGCGGGTGCGGGTGTGCGTGTGGGTGTGGGTGTGGGTGTGCGTGCGGGTGTAGGTGTGGGTGTAGGTGTGGGTGTAGGTGTGGGTGTGGGTGCGGGTGCGGGTGTGCGTGTGGGTGTGGGTGCGGGTGCGGGTGCGGGTGCGGGTGTGCGTGTGGGTGTGGGTGTGGGTGTGGGTGTGGGTGTGCGTGTGGGTGTAGGTGTGGGTGTGGGTGTCAGGTAAAAATTTTTAACAATAACCACTGGAAAAAAAATGTTTCTGTGGTCTCCAGAATTATCTGTAAAAGCGATAACCCTCTCAAAGAACAGGGACAGCCCTTACCTCTGAGAGCCAGGGGACAGCTTTATTCCACTGCAGGTAGCTGCTGTTACTGCTCCCACCTCGCTCAAAGTCTTGGTCCTGGCAGAAGAGTGAAGAATGAACTTGGTGGGAATATTGGGGTGAGAACAGGATTTGGGGCCCCTTGAAAGTGCCCCTGGGGAAGTAGAGGTCAGGAGACACAGCCCTGGCCCCAGGAAGCTTATCCACTTAAGGGACACTCCATTTATCATTCACACTATATCCCTCAGGAATATACCTCCTCACAGTTTCATCAATGTATCTCCCGAGGTCCTTTTACTTTCCTGCATTTTTTCAGTCTTCCCATATGGAAAGAAACTTTTTCTAATTAGATCAGGCTCTCCAGAGGGCAAGACCTTGCCTCCCTTCCTGTGTATCCCCCAGGACTCTGTCCGGATTTCTCACTCATTTGTCCAAACAAGTGGGAGCCCCTTGGGGACATCCCAACTGTTCCCTACTGTGCAAGTCCACAGGTTCAGTTTGGTTCTGGCCCAGTCTTCAGGATCCATATCTGTTCTAGACTCAACCTCTGGGCTCTAGGCTAAATTGAATTGCAATTTCCCTAATCTCCCTCCCCTTCACCCCCAAACCTAATGCTGCTCTTTCCTCACTAGGAACTGTTGGTCCAAGAAACACTACAGGAAAAATGCTCCATTACAGATCTGTCCCCCAGCTATTTGCAGGGGAGGGGGTGTCTGTCTATCGCATCACCTCTGACTCTTAGAAGTAAAGATCTGGAATTGTAACTAAAGTACCAGCCCAGTCTTCAGGCTGGCAAAAGGCAGGACATGCTGGTCCCGCCTCAAGCCCTCGTTGCTGCTGGAGATGGCGGCCACATACCTGGAGGGTCAGACATGGGCACCTTGAACTATGTGATGAAGGCTTTGAGGGGGACAGGACGCACATCTCTACCCACCCAGCTAGGAAAAGGTTGCTCACACTGGTTAGAGGTGAGAATATTGATGCCCACAGAGGTAAACTGACTCTCTAAGGACACACAGCAATTATCCTGTGGAAGTGGGGAGGATGTCTTGGAGTGTGTGTTTTTTTCCTCAGGTGTGGGTGTGGGTGTGCGTGAATAGCAGTGTGACCACTGAATTCTGATTTCTCCCCACCCTCACCCTCAGTGCAGCTCCTTGCCTCATTGCTTGAGTGTTTTTTTTTTCCCTCAGGTGTGGGTGTGGGTGTGCGTGTGGGTGTGGGTGTGGGTGAGAGCCTGATCTAATTAGAAAAAGTTTCTTTCCATATGGGAAGACTGAAAAAATGCAGGAAAGTAAAAGAACCACGGGAGATACATTGATGAAACTGTAAGGAGGTATATTTCCCTGCCATACCCTGTGGAAGGGAAAGAAGAGAGGAACAAGGTCAACATCACTTGAAGACCTCAGCAGAACAAAGATGCTATGGCAAGAAAACACCAGGGCCTGGACCCCACCAGAAACCTGAGGTGGCACAGACAGCCAGGGAGGAAGCCAGGGACTGGGAGGGAGTCTCTAAGGCAAAACCAAAGCTCCTCCTCTGAGGTCAGGCTGCCATCCCCGGGACTCTTTCTCCTCTGCCTCTCTTACCACAGAAAAGCCGTTTCCCTTAAGGCTACAAGGGCAGGGGCAGCCAGGTCCCATGTTAATCCACTGGCAGGGAAAATGGGCTGGCCCTGCCACATACCTGGAGGCCTTGCCTCTGGGGATGGTAGAACTGAAGATTTGGATCCACAGCTGGAATGTTCCTGCTGGCTAGAGCCTTGGCCAGTTCTCTCCAGCTGCCATACCCTGTGGAAGGGAAAGAAGAGAGGAACAAGGTCAACATCACTTGAAGACCTCATAAATCTGCTGCTCCTCACCCCTCTTCATATGGTGGGTATGAAGTGTGAATGGTGGTGTTGGGAGAAAATTACAATGTTGGCCAAGGTCAGGTGGGCAGAGAGAGAGGAAATGAGCTGGTAGCCCATTAGGATTTGCTATCTTCCACAAATCAGGTGGAAATGGAGCATTGTCCTCCCACTGGTAACCCGGTACAGGCTGATTCTTCCCCAATTTCCACTGGAGGCAGATTTCTCCCAAGGCTGCCGTGGAGAAATGGTTGTGAAAGGCAGTGGAACTATGCTTTTCCCTACATGAGTTCCCTTTCCAGCTCAGTCTTTTTCCTTCAAGCCCAGGGAAACAGTATGGTATCTAGTTGGGGAGCCCCACCCCACAACTGCACAGCATTCCATCCAGATCTGGGGGAGGCAGGTAAGGGTGGGCCTGGGACTTGGTGTGTGTCAAACACATTTATAAGATTCGAGGCCTAGATATTCCTGGATTGATCTGGGGGCTGTGTGACTACTGATGCCTGCACCCTGACAGCTCTAGAACTGGCTGGCTTACACACATCTGGGAAGGCTAAAAGCCAAACTATGATGAAAGTGAGAGGGTACAGGAAACCGCTTGCATTCACAACCAAGCAAAGAGGCAAGGAGCTGCACTGAGGGTGAGGGTGGGGAGAAATCAGAATTCAGTGGTCACACTGCTATTCACAGGGGGTCAGAGCTTACTGCGTGTCAAGGAGATGGCTTGGGCATGGATGTTAGACTTTGAATATTTGGAACCAAGTCACTGTTAGCCATAATCAGAATCATAGACTATCAAGGGCTAGAGGGGCTTTCAGGATCATGTAGTCATCTCCAGGTAAGGAAAATGGGACCGTGGCTGGTCAAATGGCTTATCTGGGCTCACTTAATATATAGTGACAAGGCTAAGACTAGAACCCAAGTGTTCAGATGGATTTTCAATGAGCTTCTGCTTTCCTTCCAACAGCTCCATCAAGACACTACCATGATAGTACAGTGGATACAGCACACAGGAGTTAGACCGACATCTCTGATCCCTGGGAGCCAATAGCAGGCCGAAAGCAGAAGTGTCCCAGGAACCCCTTTGCGGCACCAGGAGAGAGACAGTCAACCAGACAGAGGAAAGAGCACAACCCACAAATATGGGCCCACAGAAGGTGGACATCAGTGTTTTGCATGAGTGTTTATGTAGCTGACTCTAGGAGGAGATAGATTATAAGGGTGTGTGGGTGCTTTTCTTACAGTTTTGCGTGCCCCTTTAGTGTTTACTAAGCACCTTATAGGCACTCGAGCCTTATGAGAATCTATGAAGTAGACCAGGTCTGATTACTCCCATTTTACAGATGGGGAAAGAAAAGCTCAGAGTTTAAAGTCACAGAGTTAGTTGTTTCAAAGCCAGAATCAGAACAGAGAGCCTCTCTGTCTCATAAGCCAGAGTTTTCTCATTCCGCCTACATTTGCTCCTGTGGGACTTTTTGGCACAGACTTTGAGGAGTTCTGGGGACAGAGGCCTCAGCTGAGGATCTGCGCCTTTGGGTTTCTACACAGACATCAAACCTCTGCGCATGTTATGTTTATAGGAACTCGTGCAGATTTATCCCTCTGCCTGTTATCAAGGTCTCTCCTGTTTCCATGGCTGGCCAGCTGGCAGTCAGAAATAGCAGGTCAGATTAGTTCATGTAGGGGATGTTCTGGGGAAGCAGGATTCTGGGGCCACTGAAGTGAGGTGAGGATATGGGAGTGAGGCAGAAAGATAACAAATGCGCCTAGATTTACACCCTGCATTTCTAGATGAGCTCAGGGGAAAGCTGTTTGTCCATCTGCTCATCCCAACTCAGCCACATCTCATGTAAAAGCCCATCCTTTCGCAAGCCCAGGGAGCTGCTGGCTAGTGGCTGGGGGCTCAGGTGGCTCGGTGAAAAATAAGTCACCCTGTGGGAGGGAGAGGGCAGGCCCTGCTTGCTTCTGTCTCTGAATGACTGGGTCATCTCTTCCTTGACTTTGCACTTATGACTAAAAACCATCTACTTCAGATAAAGTTGTGAGGAAATAAAAATAAAAATGCTTTTTGTCCTATCAGTGGGAGTTATAGGTCTCAGATGCATTCTTTCTCATAATTAGTTTTAAATTCCAATCAAATTCTTTTGACTCTCAAAAGTCACACCAAAAGTGAGACAACTTATCCTAAGGTCAATGAACTACCACTTGGTCTTCAGCATGTCTTCTGGCATTCACTGGGCATTGACAAAGACTCTCCTTGACCATATCTTAGGCTCTTCTGAGCCCTCTTGTAGACTAGGCCTCATCTTTGGGCCCTGTATTGGCCTGCCTAGCCGTTTTTAGGAAGAATCCTGTTAAATCTTTTTAGCAAGAATCCCCATACCCTTAATGTCTCTTTTTAGTAATTTTTCATGCACTGACCCACTCTGTTTCTTGACTATTAATCCCCAGTTGTCTTTGCCATATTCAGAATTGAGCTCAGTTCTACACCGAAGTCTCTCTCCCATATTGTGATAGTACTGAACAAAAATCTCTCTTTATCACCTTTAACTACTGTCCAGCTCTATTTCTCTTTAAAACAGTGGTTCTCAACCTTCCTAATGCCGCGACCCTTTAATACAGTTCCTCATGTTGTGGTGACCCCCAACCATAACATTATTTTTATTGCTACTTCATAACTGTAATTTTGCTACTGTTATGAATCGTAATGTAAATATCTGATATGCAGGATGTATTTTCATTGTTACAAATTGAACATAATTAAAGCATAGTGATTAATCACAAAAACAATATGTAATTATATATGTGTTTTCTGATGGTCTTAGGCGACCCCTGTGAAAGGGTCATTCGACCCCCAAAGGAGTCGCGACCCACAGATTGAGAACCGCTGCTTTAAAAGAAGGTACGCAGTGGCTCTCTCAGTGAACAAGGAAAACCCACTGTGGGGAGTGGAAGTGATCCTAACCATGCCCTGCCCCTGGGTCACAGGTGAGTCTGAATGGCTTTGAAATACGTGCTAAGTCCACAGGCCAGCCTTCAGTAATTGAAGGAGTAGGAAATTCCCTTTGCAAACGTCACAATATAGGAGAAAGACAAGCAAGGCTTTGGAGTCAGAAAGGTCAAATTGTACACCCACCACTTAGAAACAGTGACTACTTGAACAAGTAATTTAACCACTTTGACCTTAGTTTCTTCATCTGGATGGTGGGATAAAAACACCTGCCTCATAGCACCAGTGAGGACTAAATTATGCATGTCAGACCTAGTGTGCACTCAGTAAGTACGCAGTAAGCATTCCTTTCCCCTGACAATTTCTGACTTTGGGGTTTTGGACTTGGGAGTCAGGAGATGTGAGTTCTAGCCCATTTGAAATTCTATAAACTTCAGTTCTGGCCAGTGTGGCTCAGTTGTTTGGGCATCGTCCTGTACACCAAAAGGTTGCCGGTTTGATTCTGGTTAGGGCAGATACCTGGGTTGTGGGCTTGATCCCTGGTTGGATTGTGTACAGGAGGCAGCCGATTGATGTTTCACTCTCACATCAATTTTTCTCTCCCTCTCCCTTATTCTCCCTCTAAAAATCAGTAAAAAGATCTAAAAAAAAAAAAAAATTCTATAAACTGCAAATGGCCAGTAGCTCTCTCACTCTCTTTTCTCTGTGCTTATTGACCAGAGAAGTAAGTGGACTGTGGGCCAGCAGTGACTCAGTGGTAGAGCAAGATAACACTTCCTGTGTTTCATGGGTACTGCTTTCTGTTCTCCCATCCCACATCCCTCTGTCCCCCTAGCCATCCCCGCCCCCCCCCCACACACACACACTTAATATTCACCAAGTGCCTATTAAGTGTGAGGCCCTGGGCTGGGCATTTGGTAGGTCCTTTTCCCCTGCCTTTTCCTCTGTATTAACCCAGCTAGTGGATACCCAGGCATTGCTTAGTCCCCTTGGGGAACATGGAGCTAAAGAATGTGCTGATTTAACTATTGACGCTTGTCACTTGCCTTCTAGTAAGTGAACTCCTCCTGCTCCTGGCCAGACCTCTCCTCCCAGAGTGCCAGCTGCCAAGGCCTATTTCTCCTACAACAGGTGTCACATTTGTGCCAGAAGACAGACACCCCGAGCTCAGGTGACAGATAAAGCAGCACCATGGGCCTCACATTCTGCCTTCACAAAACTGGGCTATCAAATTCACCATCAGCCGGAACTTTGCCATCATTCCTCCTCTGTGTAATATGGACTCTTCAAAGGCCTGAAGATGATCGTTTTGGGTCTACATATATCTCTTGGTACTTTTTTTCAAACACTCTCACATACATTATTTCACTACAGCTTCACACTGTCATCTCCATGTTAGAGATAAAGAAACAGAGAGGTGAAGCCATCAGTCCAAGGTCACAGAGTAAGATAACCCATGTAAAGGACTTAGTGCCTGGAACAAAAAAAACACTTAACACACTGCAAGTTATCATTTTATTCTTAGTCCCAGTGTTGCAGATCTGAAACTTGCATTCATTTCTCTTGACTTCTGGTTTGATTCTCTGGTTGATATGTCATGTGGTCAAGCGGGACATTCGTACCAGGAAGAAAGGAAGCCCCTTGCTGCTCAGGCAGATTTTGGATTTTGAAAGTATAGCTGACGGACTTGCTGATGCATCGGATATGGGGAGAGGAACTGAGAATGATTCAAAGATTTCTGACCTTGGCAGTTGAAAGGCTGGAGTTGCCATTTACTAACACAGGAACCTAGGATGGGGTGTAAAGAGTAACGCCTGGAAGAGAAGTGGAAGCATTAGAGGCGGTGGTGGTAACATCCAGAAGGTGTGTGTGGGGAGGTAACATCCAGGAGGCAGAGGCCATGGAAATTATATTTCTGGAGCTCTATCTCCAGCCGTGGGGCAGGGCTCCTTCCCCTCTTGCAAAGAGGCCATGGGAACATGAGAACATGGGAACATGGGGTTGAAGGAGGAGCCTTATAGAGCTGGCCCAACAGGTGTAAAGGACACAAAGATCCAGGTGAATGTAGACAATGTGCTAAGAAGCCCAGCATCTGTACAGAAAAAAAGGTGATGAAATCCGGAGGAGCTGAGCAGAGTTGGAGCCCTTGTCCCTCAAGAGAACAGGAGGTTGACCAGGAAACAAGAGGTTATGACACCCAGACCACAGTTCCACAAATGCCAGGAACCAACACTGAGACTTAGGACAAAAACAGGAGGGACTGCGAGAGCTAGTTACACATCCTCAGCAGAACAAAGATGCTATGGCAAGAAAACACCAGGGCCTGGACCCCACCAGAAACCTGAGGTGGCACAGACAGCCAGGGAGGAAGCCAGGGACTGGGAGAGAGTCTCTAAGGCAAAACCAAAGCTCCAATGTCTGTTGGCTTCACCTTTCCTTTCCAGCCCCTAACACCCCAGGGAACCTGATGCAAGAGAAATTATTACTGATGTACCCTTAACAGTTAACATTTATGTGTCAGGCATATGTATACTTATATTCATATTAAATGAAAGATAGATTATTTTATGTAATACAACAACCCTTCATGAAAACAAGGCTTAGAGGTTAAAATCTTGCTGAAAGTCACGAAGGTACTGAGAGAGGCCAGTACATGTGAACTCAGGACAAAAGCCTGTGACCTTAATTCCTTTACCTTCTATTGAATATACTTGAGGACTTTTGTCCACCTCTACCATCATTGCCATTACTATCTGTGTCAGGTACTCATTTAGTCACCAGTCTAGCCCCTTCTCAACCCTTTGTAATTACCTCCCACTCACCCACCCATATCTGCCACACACACACTCCAATTTGGCCATTAACAAACACTCTCTGAAAAGCCAAAGAAAAACTAAAGGGAGTATGGAGACCTAATTATGCCAAAACAGCTAGAAAACTGGACATGAAACATCTGAGCATAGGCCTGCTCCCCTCTTCCTAGTTTCTGCACCTCTTCCTTCTCAACCTGAGGTAAACAATCCAGCTGTGTGTCTGTGGGCAGGGGTTGGCTCAGAGGATTCTAAATGGTTTGGTCAGCTCCGTCTCACTCTCCCTCATAGCACAGGTGTTGAGGGGAGGAGGAGTGAGGAGCAGGAGAGAGATGGAATTCTGAGTCTCCCTAACTCCTCTTTGTATGAGTAGAGAGAGATGAGTAGGCCCCTGATGAACCTCTTCCCCACAGCCTCTCCCTCCCCCAAGCTGCTGCTGCTCCCCATCTCCCTGCCAAGCCAGCACCTGAGCTGCTGTAATGGTTGTGGCTGCCGGCAGGTCGAGGCTTGTCAGCAAGACGCCAGGGACTATACCTGTTGCCCTGATGGATGCTGCCTAAAGGGGGCCCAAAGGGGGCATCAGAGCTATGCCAGGTATATGCTCATGTTTTGGCCCTACTGGCAGTGTTTCCTGCTCACCCAAACTTCTAGATTCATGTATAAAACTTTAAGGGGGTAGATAAGGAGAGGAGATAGAAGGCAAATGCCCTTTCTAGTCTGCTGCAGCTGCTCTGGGAAGTAGGGTCTGTACACAACCCAGCTAGGAACTTTCCATTCCCTAAGTCATAGAAATGATCAGTAGAGACCCCAGAAGGTTTGGCCAGGCTCTGAGGCACCTCCAGGATATGTCATCATCACCACCATCTGTTACAAAAAACAAATAAATAAAATCCCACAACATCTAAGGCCCCATTTACTATTAAGTGACAGAACAAGTACAGCCACAACCACATTCTTTCCAAGGGGAATTCTGACTGAAGACCCTTAAAGATATGGGATGGTTTCAGAAAAACCTAGAGGTAACAGGGTCCAGGATTTCTAAAACAGGGCCAAGCCCACTAAAAAGGTGCTTTAATCTCTGGTTGACCTAGGCAAGGACCACTCTGGTGTTTTTAGGATCTTTCGGAACCAGTAGGCTTGTCATTTCCATTCTTTCCAGACTGGGACACAGACAAGCTTCAGAACATGGAGAAAGATGTGGGCCGATCTTTTCCCTTCCTGGAATCAAGAGTAAGCAATCAACAGGTTGGGGAAGATTAAATAAATGAATCAACCACCAGGCGTTTATTTACCACCATTGTATACTTAGTATTCTGCCAGCTGCTGTGATAGAGAGGTACCAACAGAGAAGTTCAGCTCCATCCATCCCTAGGTGCAGTTAGGGCAGACATCATGTTAAATGAAAGGACCAATGTGTCTGTGGACTCCTGTGTGTGCTGTGGCACTCACACCCACGCCCACATGCAAGGCGTACAGAAGCCAGTTCTGCTTTATGTAACAGGCAGCTGCACATTAGACAGTAGGCTAACTGGATGCTAATGATGTGATATTGCTCGATGATTTTTCAGACTTACAGGAACCTCAGGCAAAATGCTCGGCAAACATTTTCTGGGATAAGGGAGCTGGTCTTCAGGGTCCCAAAGAGTTCAGGAGACACAACATAAATATAGCAAAATCCTAACTCTTTAAGATGGCAATGGAGTGTTTCAGCAGAAATATCACCAGGACTCACCTGAAGATTGACATTGCCATGGAAGCTCTAAGGGGTTGGAGCCGTAGTGGGACAATAGCCTAGCAGCTAGTCAAAAGCCAATACTCTTTCTCCTACTGCCTTCCAAGTGGAAGGAAGGAGCAGTGGAGGCCCAAGATCCCAGGAACTCTCCTTCCCAACTAGTGGAGGTGGTTCCATCCCAACTTGAGGGAAAGGTGTGGTTTCCATAATTATATTTCTTGGAGGACATTCAGGGACAAAGGCGTTATAGAAAGAATAGGAACTAGAAGGGGGGAAGGGGAACAAAGACTGGAAAAAAGACCAACAGGGGAAAAGGACAAAGTTTGGGGAATGTGACTTTGAAAAAAAGAAAAGAGAGCAGCACCTAGCCAGCTACTGAGACAGGAGGAGAGAAGTGGGAAATATTTGATAATAATTATGTTAATTATGAAAGTTGTGGGTGACTACAGTAAAATGCCAAAAGGGTCTTGGACAGAGAACACCACTTTACAAAGCCCTCCTCCTACATTAACTACTTTACCCACTCACAGGTTAGTGCCATGTGCATTAGCCCAGGCCAGCAGTATGCTAAGCACCTCACATGCATTATCACATTTAATCTTCATTAACAATCAGTAGGTAGGTATTATATTACTCTCATTTCACAGATCAGAAAACTGAGGCCAGGCAGTTAGGAGGGTATGTATCTGCCCAAGACCTCACTAGAGCTGAATTTTTCAAACCCAGTTTTCTTGACTCATTTTTTTTAAAAATTTGTTAACAAGTATCTTACATACCCATTTGTTTGTTGGGAGAAACAACAATAACAAGGAAATCCGGAAGAACTAGGGACCCTGAAGCCAAGCAAGTTTTCCAGGGCAAAACAGGGCCAGGTTTGGGACCAGAAGCCAGAAGCCACAGCCTCCCAACCCTCTCGCCCCAAGATATCTCTTCTTAGAACAATGCATTCTTTTAAGCATCTTATTGAGTCCTTTCTCTTTTCTGCATCAGGCTTGAAAACAAATGAGATCCACTGTCTGGTCTTAAGGGCTG
Source organism: Myotis brandtii (assembly GCF_000412655.1). Lineage (NCBI taxonomy): Eukaryota > Metazoa > Chordata > Mammalia > Chiroptera > Vespertilionidae > Myotis > Myotis brandtii. The sequence goes on from NW_005358092.1 coordinate 4,077,229, forward strand.
CTAGCTGCTAGATTTGTGAGGTCCCTTAAAGGTGAATTGCCAAAGCCAAGTTGAGATTGTTATAACCTGTTCTTGGGAAGGAGAGGTGATGAATGGGACAGGAAAGGCATGGAATTTGGGAACTCTGCTTTTTCCCTCCCCACAAAATACCATTTTAATGGAACCTAAGGGTTAGACCACACCAAGGGCAGAGGCCTCAGTTGTATGTTAGCCCCCATTCCTAAGTCAACCATCCCACCACGATCCATCCATCTAATGTTTTTATATCAGAGCTCTTTCATATCTTGGTCTCATTCTTTTTTTATTTTTTTAATTGATTTTTGAGAGAGAGAGAGAGAGAGAGAGAGAGAGAGCGCATCGTTCTGTTGTTCCACTATTTATGCATTCATTGGCCTATTCTTGTATGTGCCCTAACCAGGGATCAAACCTGCAACCTTGGCATATCAGACAATGTTCCAACCAACTGAACTAGACTCAGGAAGGGCAGTCTCACTCTTACTTTTATCCCGGTCCCATGAGTTATTTCCATTTTGCTGATGGGGACACAGAGACCCACAGATCAGTTAATAGATTTGTCCAATATCCAAGGAAGCCAGTGTTAAGACCAGGCTAGAGCCCAGGCCTTTGGTTCTCGGCTCAAGGCTCAGTGCATCATAGCACAGTGCTCATCTGTGGCTACTAGAGTTAAGTGGGCTGTAGGACGGGGGTGTCTGGGGAGAACTCTGACCCCAAACTAGGAAGAAGTTGAAAATTAGCACTGTGCTAGCAGGAACTAGGTCTTGTTTGTTAATACATTTTCACTGTATAAATCTATTGAAATGAGCAGTTTCAACACATCCCAGCTTCAGAAAGGGGTTAAATTATTTGGCCTGATTTTATATTCCCATTGTATAAATCAGGCACTTGATGCATGTGGAATAAACAAATGAGTGAATGACAAGGAGGGTCCTGGGAGGGGCCTGACATATCTATCATCATAGAACTAATGAGGTGTCTTCTGGCCAGAGACTGAATGAACGACAGACACTAGCCCTAATATTCTGAAAAGTTGACCAGCTGAAGGCTGTCTTCAGCACCCTGTGGGCACTCACAACGGCACAGATGTCAAAGTCACAACCCAAAGGTGCCTCTAAGGAAGCTCTTCCTTTAGAGGACTCTTGCTCTCTCTTCCTCTACCTTCCTCTCTCTCTAAAATCAATTAAAAAATTTTTAATTTCTAGATGAATGTGTGTATATGTGTATGTATTAAAATATAATAAACAAAATTGTGCCATCTTTACCATTTATAAGTGTTCAGCTCATTGGCATAAGTACATTTACATTGTTGTGCAACCATCACCACAATCCATCTCCAGAACAAACTGAAACTATACCCATTAAATACTAATTCCCTGTTCCTCTCCCGAGGCCTTGGCAACTACCATTCTACATTGTCTCTATGCATTTGACTCTGCTAGATAAGAGACTTTACAGAATATGAGGAAGGCAGGAGAGCTGATTATTTAGAATATCCTCAGGAAAAGTGAGTTCCAGATAAGTACAATATTTGGTCTTGTGTGTCTGGCTTATGTCACAGCATAATGTCCTCAAGTTTCATCCATGTGGTAGCGTCTGTCAGAATTTCCTTCCTTTTTAAGGCTGAACCATATGCCACTGCATGGATATACCACATTTGGTTTACCCATTCACCCATCAATGGTCACTTGGGTAGTTTTCACCTTTTGGCTATTGTAAATAATGCAGCTATCAACATGGGTGTGCACAAGTATCTGTTCCAGTCCCTGCTTTCTCTTCTTTTGGTAGGGCACTCCCCTTTAAACTGCTAACCTCGACCCATTCTTCCAAAGATAAAAGCAGGAGCTGAAGGCCAAGGGGGGCCAGGCCAGGCTGCTATCCTCATAGTAGAGACATGGTGGCAAACCACGTTCGACTGAGAATGCAGGGAGTCTGGGGGACAGTGGGTGGAAGGAGGAGGAGTGCTGAGTGGGTTAGATCAGGCTGGAGCAATCCCAGCCCATAAGTACAGAGGAAAAGCAGAACTTCTGAGTGAGCCCAGCGTAGGGCTTTCCCCAAGGACAGTGATGTCCTAGTCAAAGTTTCCACATATCCCAGCTTCAGAGAGAGGTTTAAGTTACCTGGGCCCCTAGAAACTCAGCTCAGTCCTGACAGTGGTCCACGAACTGTTGGTTACCTGACCTCAGTGAGATAAGCATTTAGAACAGTGATGGCGAACCTATGACACGCATGTCAGAGGTGACACGCGAACTCATTTTTTTGGTTGATTTTTCTTTGTTAAATGTCATTTAAATATATGAAATAAATATCAAAAATATAAATCTTTGTTTTACTATGGTTGCAAATATCAAAAATTTCTATATGTGACATGGCACCAGAATTAAGTTAGGGTTTTTCAAAATGCTGACACGCTGAGCTCAAAAGGTTCGCCATCACTGATTTAGAACCTTTTAGTGCAATCTGACATTGCAGCTACATCAACATGGAACAGTGGAATCATCTCACCGAACATAACAGACCATTCTGGACCTTTTGAACTCCTATGGTCAGTGGCATGTGTTGCAAGCTGCCTAATGTGTAGAATAATTGCCTGTCAGTCAGTGACAGGCTGGGAACTAAAAACCAAAACTAGAAAAGCAGGTCCTTCACTATAGTTTGTTGCACTTAGCACATGGGCCTTCCTTCCTCTCTTGTTTCCTCCCTCCCTCCCTTCCCTCTTCCTTCCTAACTTAGACAAAAGGTAAATTTTGAGAAAGACTACAGAGTAACTCACAGAATAAAAGAGAGAACCTCACAACCAGGCCCCAGAAAGGCCAAGAACCAGATCAGTGATGAATCTCAGCAGCCAGTCAATGACTCAGCCCCAAACACCTCTGTGTGTCTTTGCTCAGAATCAAAATTCCCAGGAAAGAAGTCTGGGCGGCCTTAGCTTGGGTCAGGTGTCTCTTTGATGCTGAAAGGGTGGGGCTTGTTTCTGGGTGAGGTTCCTGCAGCTCCATTAGAAGAATAGGTGGAGGGAGGGGCAGTTTTACTGTGGCAAGTTTCTGATGCTTCTATGACAAAATAGCTCAACTCTGAGTAGCTGTTATTCCTAAAACAAAAGTGAGGCTTATCTGAGAGTCATTATATTTTTTTAAAGCAGGATCACATAAAATGCAGATATAGCCGAGTATTAAAGACACCAACACATGGAGTCAGTTCTACAATACTTAAGAGACTTTACAGAATATGAGGAAGGCAGGAGAGCTGATTATTTAGAATATCCTCAGGAAAAGTGAGTTCCAGGTAATGATCAAAACACGTCTTGGAAAGATGAGGTGAAATAATCATCTATCAGAGCATTTGAAAGTAACACTCCATCAATTCAATTAACCTTGGTTAGAAAAAAACAGAACTGTTTGTAGTCTGGGAGAGCTCAGAAACCATGGGAGCAAGCCCCCACATGGCACAATATCAGAAAGCTGAAGGCTCGAACACTGGAGTCACTGCCTGAGGTCCCAGAGCAAGCCAGAGGCAGAAGCAGGACTGGATCCCAGGTCTCCTCTCTTCTGGTTCAGGCTTCAGTTCAGACCACAAATAACCTGCTAAAGTGGGAGGTGGTTCCCAGGTTATCAGGAGTGGTAAAGTAGCATTCTGTAGTTCGGAAAATGGACTGAGCACAGCCCCTCTTGTGGAAACAAGGTCGTGGTCTAAAGAGACAGCCTAGAGAAGAAGTTTCTCTGGTATTTGAGAGTTTGGGTCTAGAACTGGTCATTGTGTTGAGGAAGGCTTTTGAGCTTATCTGAGGCAGAGACTGTGTCACACACACCTCTGCCACTCCCCTTAGCCACAGCTTTAAATATGAAAGATGTTCATTAAATGACTATTGCATTAAAATACCTTTTATAGTGTTTTTCTTTTACTAAATTTTGTTCTCTAAGCACATTTATTTATTTTTATGTTTTAAATACCTTTTTTATTGATTTCAGAGAGGAAGGGAGAGATAGAAAGATCAATGCTGAGAGAAAATCACGAATCAGCTGCCTTCTGTATGCTCCACACGAGGGATTGAGCCCGAAACCCAGGCATGTGCCCTGACCCGGAATCAAACCATGACCTCCTGGTTCATAAGTAAACACTCAACCACTGGGCCACACCGGCCGGGCTCTAAGCACATTTATTAGAAAATATTCAGCCTGGCTGGCTTGGCTCAGTGGTTGAATGTCAACCTATGAACCAGGAATCATGGTTTGATTCTTGGTCAGGGCACATGTCCTGGTTGTGGGCTTGATCCCCAGTAGAGAGCTTGCAGGATGCAGCCAATCAATGATTCTCTCTCATCATTGTTTCTATCTCTCTCTCCCTCTCCTTTCCTCTCTGAAATCAATAAAAATATTTTTTAAATATGTAATCAACATACATGGAAATATCCACAAGCACATTAAACATTCCTTTGCCATATATCTATTCACATTCTGCATGGGAGGAAAAACTATCCTTTTCTCTGAGTTAAAAACCATTTTTTAAAATAAATGAACAATCTGGGGCAGGGGTTGGGAGCGAGCTAGAAGGAATCAATGGGAGAAAAAGGGGGACATAAGTAATACTTTCAACAATAAAGATTTTAAAAATAAAATAAAATAAATGAGCAAACGTAAGTATACTTGAGAATAGGGAGAGAAATTTAGACTCAGTAGGAAAGAGGCTAAGTAGGAGCGCCAGTAGTCAGCCCGGTCAGTATTATCTGTTTCCTACCTTTACAAAAAAGAATCTGCTCATTGGACTGCAGTGTGATTGTTAAAATATCTACTTTAGCTCAGATACCATTGGTCACAATACCACTGGGTAATCCCTGCCAGTCTACTCTTTCCTTCACAAATGCAGTGAAACACTGACTCCTATCATGGCTGATTAAACTTGTTACTCTATGGTTTTTATACACCATACAATCAAAGTACCAGCTCTATGTCTACAGAGAAAAGTGCAATAAACAGAGAAGTGAAATTTTTATTAAGTCAACTGGTTATTTCATGTGTCAGTGATTATGTTTTCTGAACCCCAAATCAGGCTTTGTGGTCTGACCAAGGCAATAGATTGTCTGAAACAGTTCATCGTTCCTGAAAACCCAGACCTAAAAATTCACACTGTTTGACACTAAATGATCAGTTTCACGGATTTCTACTGTCCTTACTCTTATCAAATTTGCTAAATTCTCTGGTGAAATGACCAGCCAGGCCTGATCTATACAACCCTATCTAGCCCATTCATAGTTGGATTGACAGGAATGTTGGCTAAAAATGCACAAGCAGTTCAAGAGGATAAAAGTTCATCCTAGGACCTTCTATCCCATGCCCTGTCCCCTCCCAACCGCCTGCAACAATTTCTTCCAGCACTCTCTTTCCCTTGAGCCAGCGGGCTGATGCAGATCCACCACTATGCCTGACAGAAGTGACAGCTGCCCAAACCATGCACAGAAGTGGAGACAACACAGAATCATTGCTAGGTCAAATACAGTTTGAAATTCCCACACACAGAGGACATATGGAGGTGGTAGAAAACCAAGAATATGAAAATGACTTCCCCAGCAAAGAAAAATTTCTAGGTAAACTTCCCTAGAATTATCATGAGCACTATTAAAAGTTGAGTGAGTGCCCGGGCAGCGTGTCCCAGTGGTTGAGCATGGACCTATGAAGCAGGAAGTCACCATTCGATTCCTGGTCAGGGCACATGCCTGGGTTGCCGGTTCTATCCCCAGTGTCGAGTGTGCAGAGGGCAGCCGACCAATGATTGTCTCTCATCATTTATGTTTCTATCTCTCTCTCCCTCTTCCTTCCTCTCTGAAATAAATAAAAATATATTTTTAAAAATAATAAAATAAAAGTTAAGTGAGCAACTCAACTAACTCAACTCTATCCACTTTTTGCCAAGGAGACTGAATTAAGAAGCAACAGTCACTCAACCTGAATTTGTGTGTCAGATTTGGCTTAAAGAACCTTAGTGAACCAACAAATAAACAAGGTCTGGTGGGAACCAAAGAAGAACTCAAGGACAGCTAGAGATGAGCTGATAAAAACTGCTCTCCAGCCCTAACCGGTGTGGCTCAGTGGATAGAGCATCTGCCTGCAGACTGAGGGGTCCCAGGTTCAATTCCTGACAAGGGCATATATCTTGGTTGGGGCCCATCCCCAGTGGGGGGTGTGCAGGAGGCAGCTGATCGATGTTTCTCTCTCATCGATGTTTCTAACTCTCTATCCCTCTCCCTTCCTCTCTGTAAAAAATCAATAAAATATATTTTTTAAAAACCTGCTCTCCAAATTGGACACAACTACTGTAATTTTTATCAAGAGGGAGGGAGGGAAGGAAGGAAGGAGGGAGGGAGGGAAGGAGGGAGGGAGGGAGATAGAGAGAGGGAGAGAGAGAGAAAGGAGAGAACGCTAGCTTTGGAGGAGGAACCAGTGCATAAGAAAACTCCAAAGATGAAAAGCAAAGGGAAACTCACTACCACTGAGCCGCGTGCTGCTAACAGTTTAATATTTCAATCTTTCTGATCTGTGCGAATCTCATTTTACCTATGTGATACCTAAATGGTTTCTGGAACTTTCTCCTACCAGGAGCACTTGTGAAAACAGTGAGGCACAGAGAACTTAGATCATTTTTTGGCTTCCTGAGCATAAACTTTGATATTTAATGACCTGTGATAGCAGTCGGTATCCTAGTAATACATATAACCCTTGGGGATCTATTAACTGTTTAGCAATCCCAGGTCTTAGGGGAATATGTTTTCCATCTTTCAAAGAGCCTGTTGTAGGTGGTTTGTAGTAAGATGCAAATATTCCCAGGAGTGGGCTGAGGCACTGAGCTAGGTTTCCCTGGAGTTCACCACCATACAAAAACAAGTACAGCTTTCTCACAAAGACTGCACAGTCTGCTATTTATTTTGAATTGGCTTTTTGGATCAGTTTATTAGAGCTCTGATGGTTGCACTAAATGGCTCATAGTGGGAAGGAAGCTTTAAAAAAAATTTTTTAAAAGAGGAAGCTGCATGAGCAGTCAATTAACTGCATTTATTGAGCTATATATACATAGCTGCTTTGCCTGGCTCTGGGTGGGTGATTGATCAAGCATTGTGTTCACAATCAGTTTCAAGCAAGAAATATATGGAATTGAATACCAGCCCTGCCACTGTCTATCTGTGTGACCTTCAGCAATTCCTTAACCTCTCAGAGGCTCAGCTGTCTCATCTCCCTACCTCCTCTCATTCAGTTAGAAAGAATAATTAAGTCCAATGAATGAATTAAATAACATTTGTTCCATGCAGTCAGGCAACAGGCAGCTCCTTTCGCATTCATAGTACTAGCTCTTTACTCTTGATCGGAAATTTTACGTTAATTTCCAACGCACAATAACCCTGTAAGGTATTACTCTCCCATTCTCCTAATTATAAAACTGAGGTTTAACGAGTTTAGAGGATTTGCTCAAGATCCCGTAAGTAGCCAAACTGGAATTCAAACTACTTTTATTGGTTCCAAAGTCCACAGTCTTCCCACTGCTGCCCAATGAACCCTCACTGCACCCCTGTGAAGTTCATTTTATGGAGACGCATTTATGATAAAGAAATGAAGGCTAAGGAACCAGCCCAGGTCAGGAAGTCACAGCTGGTGGCCCTGCCATCGCTGTTAATGAATAATCGGGCTGGATTTTCACACCCAGGTCTGAATCCCTCCTGTGCTTCTCCACGTCACAACTCTGTTTCACGCATGAGGGGTGGGTTTGGTAACATGACATGGTGCACAATGAAGCCCTAAATAAGATTCTGGAATTCAGAGAGGAGGGTCCTGGTGACCAGGGAAGAGAAGACTTCTTGGTGAAGCAGGTCTAGAGTAGGTATTTTGGGAAGTAGGTGGTTACTGGGTCTGGGAAGGGAAGAAGCTACTGCCCCTATGGAGATTTAGCTTGTACAGAGCAACTTGGATTGTTTCTGCTCCATCTGACTGCTCTAAACCGCACCCAAGCACCTGCCTTGGTTCCCCGGCTGGAACCCACTAGACATATTACACGTGTATGTGTATAAAAGCTATCTTCTCCCCACACATTTTGTCCCTTATGCATGGCACATGGTGGGCATCTGTTGAATGAATGATGTCACTGTTAACAGTATCCATCTAGTTTCACACAATGGTTAAGAGGGAGAACTCTAGAGTCAGTGCCATGAAGTCTAGCTATGTAATCTTAATCTCTAAACCTTGGTTTAGATATTAGTAGGATTTACCTTATAGGGTTATTATGAAGATCAAATGAGAGTGGCAAAAAGTAAGTGCTCAATAAATATTGGAGGTGATAATAAAAAGAGTTAATGCATTTAGCATTTACTATGTGCCTGGCACTGAGCTAAACATTTTACAAATATTACCTCATTTAATTCTCATAAGAACCCTCTGAGGTAGGTACTATTATTATCTCCATTTTACAGGTGAGAAAATTGAAATTCAGAGATTAAGTAACTTGTCCAAAGCCACTTAGCTTGTAAGTGGCTGAGCCAGGACCTGAACCCTAGGTCTCTGGTTCCAGCATCTATTTTTATCCACTATTCTGCTTTGACCACAAACTCTTCCTATGCATGGTTCCATCCATTTCCTAAAAATTCCAAGTGTTCACCACAGCCAGTGAACTACAGATATAGATATATAGATATATAGATATATATGATGGGGCAAAAGTAGGTTTACAGTTGTTCATATGGAAAATAATACAACAATAAATAATAATACAAGAATAAACCTACTTTTGCCCCACCCTGTATAAAGTATATCCTCTCCTTCCACCCCTCTCCACCATAACTAATATTAGCAGTTAAGCAGACTTCTATCCCTTTCTATTTGCTCACACACTAATAGGACTTATTAGTTGTTTGTTTTAAAAGGTATGCTCATATTACATATACTACAATGGAACTTGCTTTTCTCACTCACATTATTGACATAATAATAGGTCAAAACGTAATTTATTTTTTAAAATAACTGCAATAATATTCCATGTATGAGTAAAGCGCAATTTAACGAACAATTTTCCTATTGATGGACATTCATTTCCAAACAATGCTTCAAGCATGTGTGGCGGCTATGTTTTCTATAGATGAAGTTTCAAAGTGAGATTACGAGGTAAAGTATATTTTTTAAATTTCAGTAATTAACATATTATTTTCCAGAAATCTTTGAAAGCAATTTACATAGTCAACCACATTATTTTAAAATGTTTGTTTCCAGGCAAGTTCATCAGCACCACACAATATTTAAATTTTTGCCAATCTGATGGGAGTATTTATAGATGGACTTACACTATATTAGCTGCAACTTGTTTTATTCCCTCAACAATAATGTCAAGGACATCTTTTCAATAGTTTAGATGTTTTATGTTTATGTCCTATAATTTAACTGGGACAGCTGATCTATAAGTGAAATGGGGATGACGATGGCGACCCACCTTAATTGGCAAGAGAAGGTAGAAAAGTATGTTAAAACAAGTGCAGAATCACTTCACACCCACTAGAATGACTATAATAAAAAAGACAGACAATAACAAGTGTTGGTGAGGAGGTGAAAGAAACTGGAACCCTAGAACACAGCTGGTGAAAATATAAAATGGCGTGACCGCTTTGTAAAACATTCTGGCAGTTCCTCAAAAAGGTAAACATAGTTACCATAATTCTACTTCTTCTACCCAAGAGAAATGAAAACATCATCGTAGCAATATTCATAACAGCCAACAAGTAAAAATAATCCAAAACCCATCAATAATGACAGGATAAACAAAATAAAGTATTATTCAGCAAGAAAATGAAATGAAATACTGATACAGGATATCATGTGGGTGAGCCTTGAAAACACAGTTTTAAGGAAGCCAGACAACGTTCGGAATAGGCAAATCCATCGAGAAAGAAAGTAGATTACAGGTTGCCAGTGCTGGGGATGAGTACTAAATGGGTACTGGGTTCCTATTGGAAATGGTAAAAAATGTTCTGGAATTAGATAGTGGTGGTGGTTGCACAACCTTGTGAATATAATAAAACCACTGAATTATACTTTAATGAACAAATAATGCCCCCATGGCCTCTACTTCATTTTCCACCCCAACATCCAGGTCTCTATTCTCCCTCCTTCTCCAAGCATCTCTCTACCCCCAATTTAATTATCATGATCCCTAGAGAGCAGGCAACAGGTTTCTTTTCAAAGCTGCCTAGGTAGGGTTTATAGATAGCAAGTGCCCCTCCTACTCAGACCCAAACCCCTCCTCTTTATACCAAGATACTTTACTTATTAAACCAATTAGATTAAATGACTCACGTTGCACCCCAGGGCATGAAGTGTCTGACTCACCAGAGTCTGACTTGCACTTGAAAGGGCCTGCTTCCCTCTCAGCTCCAGCTCCCCTTACCAGCCCCTCCTCCTGCCTACCACCCCCCTCAAAGCAGTTCTCAGATCACAGGAAGAAACCTGAGGATCAGGGGGGAGTTCTACCCAACCACAGTGCTTTCTCACCCCAAGGAAGTACACATCAACCTCTCAAAGAGTTGAAACAATAGACGCCCTATTTTCATTGCTTACAAAGCCCACAGGTAACCAACCAACTCAGCATCTGGGCAAATAAATGCTTGTAGAATCCCCCAGTACAAACTTATGTGCAAAACTGCCAGGAGGATATCTGAAGCCTGCCCTTTGCTGCCACATTTTAGCCCCACCCAGCAGTACCCCACTGACATTTCTTTGGGTGTTCCAACCCTGCCAAAATTTGCTGGAGTTGGATGTGTTGAGGATGACATGTGGCTAACTAGCTGAAGGAATCTGGGCCCATCACTCATCTTACCTGGAAAATAAGGGTAAGGGTCTAAATATTTGTCCAGAATCTTAAGAATGAATGTTCAGATCATTAAAATACTGACTGAATTCACTGGGTCCTGCAGGAGAACAAAGGTATGTCGAAGAAAGTCTTCATCTTTAGGGAAGACTCAGTCCCTCTAGCAGGGGAAAGGAGGACTGACTCCTAAGTGAATAATCTATAATAAAAGCATAATATGCTAATTAGACTGGTCGTCCTTCTGCACAACCTTCCAGACGAAGCCGGGGCTGTGAGGGAAGCCTAGGTCCCGGATGCCAAGTGCCAGAGGGAAGCCCGTGCAGGGAGCCAGGGGAAGGAAGGCCTACTCGTGCATGAATTTCATGCATCGGGCCTCTAGTTTTATATCATGCACAAGGGGTGAGAGTACAGAGGCTCTCCAGGAGTGTGGAGAAGAGGCTTCTGGTCTCCTTTCCTCCCTGCTCCCACCACCCACCCCACAGTGCGCTTCTCTGTCCTGCCGTCTAGGGCACTGGTGGGGACACACATCAAGGCTGGCAGGAACTTCACTAGGCACAACCAGTTCTGCTCTCAGCACCTCCTTCCAAACACCACCTCGGAGGCATCCCTCCTGACAGCATGTAATCCAGAAGGGAGGTGTGATTTGAGTCAGATCCTGTCCTGGAGTCGAACCACATCCTCTTACCACCCCCACCCAGGCATTTCCGTCTTTGTATATTTATAAGAGTCTCTTAAAATAGGTCTCAGCCAACAAGAGCAGAGACCTGATTTGGGTCCATGCAATCTGCATTTGGGAGAGTAAGATTCCCTGAGAGCAAAGTTGCTATTTTTTCTCCTAATCCATATCCGGGTTTCAGTATCACCCAAATCCCCCAGGAAACCTCTCCCTTCCCCCACTTGGTGTTGCTTCCCAAGTTTCTCCGGCCCTGGAAACCTCCCTCACTGCTGTCCTCCCAGTGCAGTCCGTTTCTAAAGCACAGTGGCCCCAGGCTGCCTTCTGATGCTCATTTATTATTAAGCAATTGCATTTTGCAAAGTACTTCTTGGCTACAGCCCTTTTGCTCATCAAACCTATCTACTCACCCCTAACTGGGGTCTGAGGGAGGGCAGCAAAGGTACAGCGAAGGTCAGTAGGTGCCAGCGTCCTCAGGACAAGTTGTCCATCATCTTTGAAGTGTTGGCAAGCAGTGTCGTGGGAGTATGTCTGTCTCAAATGCCTGTTGGCACCTGGCAGAGATTCTGTGCCGGGTGAGAAAAAACAGCTGAGTGTGTTGTGTCTCCACCTTCCCCACGTGGAGAGCTCCCTAGCAAGGTTTAGGAGCCTGGTGCCTCTGCCCCAACTCTGCCCAGCTCGGTCACACTCTCCTGTCAGCCTCACTAGGCACCATGGAAACAAAAGACTTTGGTTTCTGGGCTCCTTTTGGAGAAATGATTATTTTATTTTGCAGTGTTGGAAGCCTGCTGTGGGATAAGACAAAGAGGTTGTCTATTTCTTCCCTTGCTGTGGTTTAAGTCTCCAGTTCTAAAAGGAGTGTGTTTGCAATCTCTGGTTGGGAAAGAACTGCTGAAGCTCAGCTATAGGGGCCTGTGTAAAGCAGAGGTCAGAGGGAAAGGCCAGGGCTGAGTGGTGAACTTGAGACTGAGAGTGGAGTATAATGTTTAAGAGAGAGGCAGATCGGCCCAGCCGGCATGGCTCAGTGGTTGAGCATTGACCTATTATAGGTCAATGGTTACCAGGAGATCATGGTTCGATTCCCAGTCAGAGCACATGCCCGGATTGTGGGTTAGATCCCCAGCGTGATGAGTACAGGAAGAAGCCGGTCAATGATTCTCTCTCATCATTAATGTTTCTATCTCTTTCTCCCTTTCCCTTCCTCTTTAAAATCAATAAAACTATATTTTTGAAAAAAGATATAAACAGAACTCATATTCCTTTCCCAGATGGCTCTTAAACAGTTTGAGATGAAAATGTTGACATTTCAGTTGCCTCATTTTTCAATGAATATTTTAAAACTTTCTTTACTCTGAATTTCAGAGTATACATAGTGGAAATTATAATGTTCCTTCAGGCTGTTATGTTATTGATATTTGGTAAGGGGGAATAAATAAAATGTGAGTAGAAGAGTGAAGGAGTAGTGATTGTTCTTTCTGGTGCACAACCTTCCAGACGAAGCCGGGGCTGTGAGGGAAGCTAGGTCCCGGATGCCAAGTGCCAGAGGGAAGCCCGTGCAGGGAGCCAGGGGAAGGAAGGCCTACTCGTGCATGAATTTCATGCATCGGGCCTCTAGTTTTATATCATGCACAAGGGGTGAGAGTACAGAGGCTCTCCAGGAGTGTGGAGAAGAGGCTTCTGGTCTCCTTTCCTCCCTGCTCCCACCACCCACCCCACAGTGCGCTTCTCTGTCCTGCCGTCTAGGGCACTGGTGGGGACACACATCAAGGCTGGCAGGAACTTCACTAGGCACAACCAGTTCTGCTCTCAGCACCTCCTTCCAAACACCACCTCGGAGGCATCCCTCCTGACAGCATGTAATCCAGAAGGGAGGTGTGATTTGAGTCAGATCCTGTCCTGGAGTCGAACCACATCCTCTTACCACCCCCACCCAGGCATTTCCGTCTTTGTATATTTATAAGAGTCTCTTAAAATAGGTCTCAGCCAACAAGAGCAGAGACCTGATTTGGGTCCATGCAATCTGCATTTGGGAGAGTAAGATTCCCTGAGAGCAAAGTTGCTATTTTTTCTCCTAATCCATATCCGGGTTTCAGTATCACCCAAATCCCCCAGGAAACCTCTCCCTTCCCCCACTTGGTGTTGCTTCCCAAGTTTCTCCGGCCCTGGAAACCTCCCTCACTGCTGTCCTCCCAGTGCAGTCCGTTTCTAAAGCACAGTGGCCCCAGGCTGCCTTCTGATGCTCATTTATTATTAAGCAATTGCATTTTGCAAAGTACTTCTTGGCTACAGCCCTTTTGCTCATCAAACCTATCTACTCACCCCTAACTGGGGTCTGAGGGAGGGCAGCAAAGGTACAGCGAAGGTCAGTAGGTGCCAGCGTCCTCAGGACAAGTTGTCCATCATCTTTGAAGTGTTGGCAAGCAGTGTCGTGGGAGTATGTCTGTCTCAAATGCCTGTTGGCACCTGGCAGAGATTCTGTGCCGGGTGAGAAAAAACAGCTGAGTGTGTTGTGTCTCCACCTTCCCCACGTGGAGAGCTCCCTAGCAAGGTTTAGGAGCCTGGTGCCTCTGCCCCAACTCTGCCCAGCTCGGTCACACTCTCCTGTCAGCCTCACTAGGCACCATGGAAACAAAAGACTTTGGTTTCTGGGCTCCTTTTGGAGAAATGATTATTTTATTTTGCAGTGTTGGAAGCCTGCTGTGGGATAAGACAAAGAGGTTGTCTATTTCTTCCCTTGCTGTGGTTTAAGTCTCCAGTTCTAAAAGGAGTGTGTTTGCAATCTCTGGTTGGGAAAGAACTGCTGAAGCTCAGCTATAGGGGCCTGTGTAAAGCAGAGGTCAGAGGGAAAGGCCAGGGCTGAGTGGTGAACTTGAGACTGAGAGTGGAGTATAATGTTTAAGAGAGAGGCAGATCGGCCCAGCCGGCATGGCTCAGTGGTTGAGCATTGACCTATTATAGGTCAATGGTTACCAGGAGATCATGGTTCGATTCCCAGTCAGAGCACATGCCCGGATTGTGGGTTAGATCCCCAGCGTGATGAGTACAGGAAGAAGCCGGTCAATGATTCTCTCCCATCATTGATGTTTCTATCTCTCTCTCCTCTCCCTTCTTCTCTCTGAAATCAATTTAAAAATATATTTAAAAAATAAATGAAAATTAAAAAGTTGTTTCAAAATATGTACTGGCTCTTCAGAGGTGACAGACACAATGGGAAGGTTCTGAAAGCTTTCTCTTCATCAACTAATATTAATGGGAAGTCCACCGTAGGTCCAGCCTGAGGCTGGAGGGGAAGAGGAAAGACATTCTGCCCCCACTGGCTATGGGACCTTGGGCTAGGTCATTTTTTCACATCTCTTCCAGTTACAAAGGGTGATGGTGATCATCAGACATTTCTTTCACAGGTTAACTAACACCAACCCTCTACTCAAGCACTCCTGACAGGTGGGCTCCAAGCTGGGGCTCGAGGTGACATGGAATGTTCTGCATGTCAAAGCAGTCAGCCCCTCAGCTGGATGGTTCACATTGTTACTGAGTTCTTTTCTTTTGCAGGGCCTCCCAGAACAAGCCCAACCCTTTTATGGGAAAGCACTTCAACCTGAGATGTTAACCCTCATACATGTGGAGCCTTGTGTGGGGAGAAGGGTGTAGGGTGAAGGATGGGGGTGGCAGTGCCAAATTGTAGTTAAATTCAAGCTCTGTCAGCTCATTTTCTGGTACATTTGAATCTCTGCCTCTGATAGTCAGACAGCGGCTCTCTGCCAAGGCCGTGTAAATGATGGGGGTAAGCCATTTAATAGAATGATGACATTTAGGGATTGCTTCAAATGTTACCTTCTGTGATCTGATGATAAACACATGCAAATGATGACTTCATATTGCTAGCAGATCCATCATGGGGCCCTTTAAATAATAAAGCCTCCCTATTGCATTTAAAATATTTTGGTCCTTGCCCTGACCAGTTCTGCTCAGTGGCTAGAGCGTCGGCCTGCGGACTGAAGGGTCCCAGGTTCGATTCTGGTCAAGGGAATGTACCTTGGTTGTGGGCACATCCCCAGTGGGGGGTGCGCAGGAGGCAGTTGATCGATGTTTCTAACTCTCTATTCCTCTCCCTTCCTCTCTGTAAAAAATCAATAAAATATATTTTTTTTAAAATAAAATATTTTGGTCCTTAAAAAACATTTTTTTTAAGTGCATAGAACTGTTCAGTGACATATCTCTAGGTATACTGTACTTGTGCAGTTTCAGAAGTTAAAATAAATGAGAAAGACAAACTGGGTTACAGTCTGATTTATAAGAAAAGTATTGGCTGATGCTTAACTGGCTCAAATCTATGCAAATGAAGGAAGACAAAAAGGATGGATGGAGTTGCAAATGGCAATGCTCCCACCTGTCACTGATCTAGGGCTCTTCATGGGAGAGGGTTGGAAATCCTTGGCGGGCTCCACAGAGCTTTGTTTCTAGCTCCCCATTCACCTCCCCCAGTTCCTATCAACTCCAGATGCAGGACAATTTGAGAAGCAGACCTATTCAGACCCCTATCTCTCTGAAGATAGCAATCCTGGATCTGGTAATGTGAAACAAGGGTCGTCAGGACACTCTCCCCATGACAATGAAGTGTGTCAGGGAGACCATATCTCATCCAGTGGGAACATTCTGAAAATGGGACGAGGAAGCATGAGAAAGGCCAGAAATCGCAAAAGCCAAACCCAAGGATGGGGGTACATTTCTCCCTCAGACAAATTTCAGCAAGAGCCAATACTTGATTTGGGGTTTATCCAAAGCAATTCTCTAATCCAAGAAGGTCGGGGGGTGGGGTGGAGAGGCAGTGTAGACATTCCTTCCTTTCCCTGGCTAGGCTCTTAGGAATCCAAGGTTGGAGGCTGCAGTGGGGACAAACAGGAAAGAAGCATGTTGTGAGAGCCACTAGTGCCACTGCCATTTCTCTTGGGGAGGTCAGCATGGAGGTCACCCTTGCCCCTCTTTATTCTTTCACCTGATGTTAGTTTATTCCAGAGAGTCAAATCCCAAGTTGTCTCAAGGAAGAGCTACCAAATGTCTAGCTAAGTCACTTGTTACATAGTGTGGAATATCTGTTAATCTTATGGTGGCTTCTTCATAAGACAGTGGGATGTGGGAGAGACCAAGATGGCGGCATAGGTAAACACCGGAGACTGCTGCCGCAAACAACCACTTCAAAAATACAACTAAAAGACGGAACGGACATCACCCAGAACCACAGGAAGGCTGGCTGAGGAGAGACTCTTCAACTAGAAGGAAAAATAACAGCACACCGAGGCTCAGAGGAGGCGCAGTGTGGAAAAAACTCAGGTGCGGAGGTGCGCGCGCAAAGCGGGCTGGTGGCTGAGAGCGCGGTTGTCGTTTTCGGTCAGGGGGGAGTCTCAGACTCTGAGCTCCAGATACGGGCGAATCGCTGGGGACTCGGACCCAAACGGGAGAAGCGGGAGTGTCTGGCATCAGTTGGAAGGCAGCTTTCCCTCCGAGGTTTGCAGCGGTTCCGGGGGTTCTGAGAAGCAGAGCCTCTGGGAACGGGACTGAGAGGGGCCATAACCGCTCCCTCCGCCCGCCCTGCCCTGTTGAGCCC
>NW_005358092.1:4095614-4112994 GCF_000412655.1 Myotis brandtii
GGAAAAAAAGAGGAACAAATGTAACCTGAACAATAAAGATTTAATTAAAAAAAAAAAAAAAGACAGTGGGATGTGTACTAGTACATGCATGTGGGTTTTGGGGGGAAGGTGTGTGGATTGAGGGCAGAAGACTTAAAGAAATAGAAGATTTAGGAGTATAAACTCCTTAAAGTGTTCTCACTAATAATGTTCTGCTCTCATATCGATGTTTCTCTTTCTCCTCCTCTCTTCCTCTCTCTCTAAAAGTCAATAAAAAGATTTTTAAAATATGTCTTTATTGATTTTAGAGAGAGGAAGGAAGATGAATAGAGAAAGAAACATCAATGAGAGAGAAACATTGATTGGCGCCTCCTGCTATGGATTGATGCTCAACCACTGAGCAACACCAACTGGAGATAAAAATTGTTTTTTTTACAAAAGCACCAACAGATACAAGTTAATATAGTACAAACTAATAAGTGAACAGAGGTCATAAAATAAAGGAGTGATTAGAATTTAATAGAGTTACTCTTAGAAGGCTGGTTAAGAGTTGTATGCTTTTTTTACTTTAAATATTTTTTTATTTTTCAATTACAATTGACATACAATATTATATTCGTTTCAGGTGTACAATCCAGTGATTAAGCATTATATAACTTACTAAGGGATCATCCCCATGAATACTGTATCCATCTGACCTCATACATAGTTATTAGAATATTATTGGCTATATTCCATGTACGGTACTCTACATCCCTGTAACTATTCTGTAACTGCCAATCTGTACTTCTTAACACGTTAAGCGCCAAGCCTGTTGTCTTCCTTTCCGTTTAGCCCACAATATCCGATTTCACCGATACGCTGGCGGCCGGAGATCTGTGTAAGGTTGCAGTAAGACTTCATGTATAGCCCTGACCGATTTGTCTCAGTGGATAGGGCGTCGGCCTGAGTACTCAAGGGTCCCAGGTTTGATTCCAATCAAGGGCATGTACCTTGGTTGTGGGCACATCCCCAGTAGGGGGTGTGCAAGAGGCAGCTGATCGATGTTTCTCTCTCATCGATGTTTCTAACTCTATCCCTCTCCCTTCCTCTCTGTAAAAAAATCAATAAAATATTTTTTAAAAAAGACTTCATGTATATCTTCAGATATATTTCTTGTATGTATTTATCGCAATCTGTACTCTGTATTCTTTTAGAAATGCTTTCTCTTCAGTCAGTTGTCTGTGGTTCGTGTTCCAGTGCAGTTTAAAAATTTTTTCTTTACCCGTAACAGTGACAGATTTCACACGCTTCTAGTGTGAAAGAGATTCAAGTGAAATTAGTTTTCCTAAAAAATGTCGTAGAGTCGTTCCTTTTTCATCATTAGAGGATGAGGATGAGGATTTTGAAGAATGGCATGATCCGAGAGGTAATCAATCAAGGATTATGCCTTTCACCTATCCGTCTGGGTTTAGTATTGAAGACTTGAATGTAAAGTCATGTGCAGCAGTAAAGAATTCTTATGAACTGTGTGTACCTAATGAATTGTTTGAAGATAGCGCCAAACGAACTTCTATGTGTCGCAAAAACTAGGGGTTGAAAACTCACAGAGTTTGTGTAGGTGGACTGTGACAAACAAAAATGAAATGAAAAGATTTTTTGGGTTGATTCTATGGATGGGACTAGTTAGACTACCATCTTTACGTTTATATTGGTCCCATGATCCTGCATATATGCAAACTTCCCCCCCCCAAAAAAAGTCAAATAGGTTTGAAATATTACCGAATGCTGTATTTTTCAGACAACAGGGAGACAGATGTTTCCAACAGTTTATGCAAAATACAATAACTAATAGATAATATGGAAATAAATTTCAAAAAATATTATGATCCATTTGAAGCTATATGTATCGATGAATCTTTGATACCATTTCGTGGCTACATAATATTTAGGCAATATTTAAAACAAAAATGCCACAAATATGGTATTAAATTATTTAAGTTGTGCTGCGGATCTGGGTACACATATGCTTTTCGTGTATATGCAGGGAAAAGTTTAGAAAAAGAAAATACGACACCAACTAATGTTGTAATGTCTCTTTGTAGAGATGTATTCAATAAGGGACACATGTTGTACACAGACAACCGGTACACGAGTTTAGATTTAGCATATAAATTACTTGATAATAATACTCATTTAGCAGGAACATTATGTTCAAATCGACGGGGAAATCCTCATGAAGTAACGTCAAAAAAAATAACACAGGGAGAAATTATAGCAAAAGAGAATAAAAAGGAATAACCAGTTTAAAATGGAAAGATAAGCAGGACATCTTTTTTCAACAAAACATACATCAGAGATGGTGAATGTTGAAAATAGATCAGGTCACTACTTGAAACCAAAAATTGTAGTGAATTATAATGCAGGAAAAGCAGCAGTTGATATATTTGATCAAATGAGTGCCTATAATAATCCGTTTGGAAAATCCATGAAATGGTACAAAAAGCTAGCCTTTGAGCTCCTACTAAATACTGCTGTCCTCAATGCTCATATTTTATTTAAACATATTAGTAAGAAGAATATGAGTATCTCAGAATTTTGGAAGAAATTAGCTATCCATCTAACAAATTGTCAGGATGAAGAAATTCCAAGTAGCAGTACTGTAAAAATACCTCAAATATCTCATCACAAACTGCAACAAAAAACTGTGTGTCTAAAGAAGAGTGTCTAAAGTTCGAAGATATTGTAAAAAATGCTACGAAGATAATGCAGCAAGATTTGGACGAGATATTGCCAAAAAGTTGACAAAACAAATTATAACATTCTGTAAAACCTGCACAGGACAACCATTTTTGTGTATACCGTGTTTTAATAATATTCATTAAAAAAATTTTTGTACAATATTTAGGAACATTTTTTTATGATCTCCAAATTATTTAAAATTTATTAATAGAAGAATATAATTTTTTAAACTGTATATCATCAGTCAACAGTGACACAGTCTGAACGAAAAGTATACTGTCAGTCACCAGTGACTGACAAGGTCTGGACGAAAATTATAGTGTCAGTCACCGGTGACTGACATGGCGCTTAACATGTTAAACCTTTCACCTTTTTCACCCATCCTCCACCCCACCTCCATTCTGGCAACCGTCAAAGTGTTCTCTGTACCTATGGGTCTGTTTCTGAACAGCTTGTTAGTTTATTTTGTTTTTTAAATTCAATTGTTGAAAGATACGTATTTATTTCCATTTTATTATTCACATTTTAAATCTTTCCCCCCCGCTTCTTCTTCTTAAAAAAGACCCTTTAACATTTCATGTAATACTTATTTGGTGGTGATGAACTCCTTTAGCCTTTTCTTGTCTGGGGAGCTGTTAATATATCCTTTAATTCTAAATGATAGTTTTGCTGGGTAGAGTAATCTTGGTTGTAGGTCCTTGCTTTCCATCACTTTGAATACTTCTTGCCAAACCATTCTGGCCTACATAGCTTCTGCTGAGAAATCAGGCAACAGTCTTAGGGGAGCACCTTTATAGGTAACTAACTGCTCTATCTCTTGTTGCTTTTAAGAGTCTCTCTTTGTCTTTCACCTTTGGCATTTTAATTATGATGTGTCTTGGTGTGGGCCTCTTTGGGTTCATCTTATTTGGGATTCTCTATGCTTCCTGAACTTGTATGTCTATTTTCTTCATCATGTTAGGGAAGTTTTCCATTATTTTTTCATATAGGTTTTCAATTCCTTGCTCTTTCTCTTCTCCTTCTGGTACACCTATGATGCGAGTATTGGTATGCTTAAAATTGTCCCAGGGGCTCCTTATACTAGTCTCATTTTTTTGTATTCTTTTTTCTTTTTGCTGTTCTGATTAGGTGTTTTCTGCTTCCTTACCTTCCAAATGAGGCAGATTTGACCCTCTGCCTCATCTACTCCACTGCTGATTCCCTATAATGTAGTCTTCATTTGTTAATGTATTCTTCATTTCTGACTTACAGCCTTATAACCAGTGTTTTGAATTCTGCATCTAGATTGCTTGTCTCCTTTTTGTTTTGTTCTTTTTCTGGGATTTTGTTCTATTCTTTCATTTGGGACACATTTCTTTGTTTCCTCATTTTGGCAGCCTCTCTGTATTTGTTTCTATTTATTAGGTAGAGCTGCTATGTCTCCCACGCTTGGTAGAGTGGCCTGATGTGTAAGGTTCAGTGGGACAGTCTACCCGCTCACCAGAGCTGGGCAATCCAAGAGCAATATTCACCCCATGTGGACTGTGTACGCCCTCCTGTTATAGTTGAATCTTGATTGCTGTTGGCATGTCAATGGGAGAGTTTTAACCTCAGGCTGATCCACTGCAAGGACTGGCTGCAAACACTGTGTAGGACCAGCTGTGCAGGGGCCCAACCCACAGAGCAGGATTCTGGTGCTCACTGAGTCCACCCCTTGAGTGTGTCGCTTGTGGTGGTAGTTGGGTGGTGGTAGTTGGGTGGTGCTTCAACACAGTCTAAAACTGTCCATTGGGGGCGCTGGCTCTGAGGCCTCCCAAGAGGTGCAGGCCAAGGTGCCTGAGGCCACCCATCATGAGCTATAAAGCCATCTGCAGATGGCTGCTACCTCTGCTGGGCTTGGAGGTACCCAGGAGAAGCCAAGCTGCAAATCAAGGCCTGCTGCCCTAGTGCCAGATCTGGAGCCACTTAGCAAGAGGTATGGGGCATGCCAAGGCCAGACTACTTGTTTCGGAGATTTCAGGAAAGTCTAAAGTATGAGCCAAGACAGGCCATTGGTGTGGATAAGCCACTGGAAACAGCTGGGTGGGCCCACAAGTTGGGTGGGCCCACAAGCTGGGTGGGGCGGGATCTCAGGGAATCACCAGGGCAGGGCGAACAGTAATAGCCAGGTAGATGGAAACTCAGCTATGACACCCACCTGACAGTTCTATTGGAAAAGGGCTCAGAAAAGGGACAATGGCCTCTGGAACCTCTTCTAATTGGGAGAAGGCTGCCTGCCCCCCCAACTCTCGCCCTGATGCCAGACAATTCAGTTCCTCCTTATATGCACCTGGTGCCTTTTTTAAAAAATGTTTTTATTGATTTCAGAGAGACAAAGGGAGGAGAGACAGCAACATCAATGATGACAGAGAATCATTAATCAGCTGTCTCCTGTATGCCTCCTACTAGGGATCCATCCTGCAGCCAGGGCACGTGCCTTGACTGGGATTCAAACTGTGAACTGCTGGTTCATGGGTTGATGCTCAATCACTGAGCCACACCAGCTGGGCCCTTCATGCCTTTTGAGCTGCTATCCCAGCACTGGAGCTCAGAGGGACGGAGGGAGTCCAAGTAAGTCTGTGCACAGTCCCTTTATGAGGTGAGTGTCCTAACCCTGGCAGTCAAGGCAGATAGAATTTTGGATCTAGAAATCAGACCTAGATTTTCATTCTGTTTCTGCCCCTCACTCCTGCTGTCACCTTCAGTGAGTGTTGAGCCATTTTCTGTTTTCATTTTATGTCATAGAATAATAAGCACTATCTTTTTCAGGATGTTGAAGGAATCTTTGAGAAAAAGGAACAAAAAAAGTATAGCTCTAGCTGGTTTGGCTCAGTGGATAGAGCATCGGCCCACAGACTGAAGGGTCCCAGGTTCAATTCCAGTCAAGGGCATGTACCTAGGTTGCAGGCTCCATCCCTGACCCTGGTTGGGGCACATGAGAAGGTAACCAATAGATGTGTCTCTCTCACATTGATGTTTCTCTCTCTCCATCTCTCGCCCTCCTTTCCATTCGCTCTCTAAAAATAAATGGAAAAAATATCCTTAGGAGAGGATTAACAAAAACAACAACAACAAAACATTATATACATACTAGAGGCCCGATGCCTTCTCTGGAAATCCTCCTCTATCTATACTCCTGGTTTTCCTCAGTTCCTTTCTTTCCAACTCATCCTTTCTTCTCTGGTTGCATTTCTTTTTTTTTACATGTTTATTTATTTCAGAGAGGAAAGAGAGAGGGAGAGAGAGAGAGAAAGAGAGAGAGAGAGAGAGAGAGAGAGAGAGAGGAACATCAATGATGGGAAAGAAACATTGATCGCCTGTCTCCTACACTCCCCTCACCAGGAATTGAGCCCGCAACCCAGGCATGTGTCCTGACCAGGAATTGAACCATGACCTCTTCATTCATAGGTTGACACTCAACCACTGAGCCACACCAGCTGGGCACTGGTTGCCTTTCTTAAGGTTTCCTTCTTTCCCTGGGGGAGGTACAGGAGACTAAGGGGACCCAAAGGAGGAAGAGGTGAGGGCAGTGGAGACATAGTTTTATCTTGTTATCTTTGGCTGTTGTGCAGCAGGTTAATCTTATTGCACCTTTCCTCTATAACCAACTCTACATATTAAAGTGGAGGGAATTAAAATCTCATTGTCTATAAGGGCTGCCTGCTCAGCTTTGGGTTATGTAGCACTTGATAATACAAGGCTGGCTTGACTGTCACTTTGGCCAAACATCCTAGGGTACAAACAAATAGGCCCCCAGACAAAGTGCCAGAGAAAGGGACATGCTGGGGGAATGGGCTCTGGAGTCACACAAACCTGTGTTGACCTCAGTGGCTTTGCCACTTAGTAGGTATATAGTCCTGGACAAATTCTTACCCTCACTGAGCTTTAGTTTTCTCAACTGAAAAGTGGAGCTAATAAGATAAAAGCAGAATGGAACTGAAAGAAAACTTCAAGTAGAATTGCTGAGCCAGACAGTATTTTTTGAATTGAGGATCACAATCCATCAGTGGTCCATGAAATCAATTTAGTAAGTCACAAACAGTATTTTTTTTTCCAAAGGAAAGAGGCAGGGAGCATTTGAGATCTCACTCCCTGCCATATGTTGTTAGTTTGATTCAAAAATACTGTTACAAAATTCTTCTCTAAAATAAGTAATAAAAATTTAAAATGTAAAAAATGAAACTTATTATAATCATCCCACATAGTATAAATATTGTGTTGTTAAAATTTTATTTCATTTGTATCTACAATGTCTAAGTGTGTGTGTTTGTAGCGCCAATATGAAGTGAACTTTTTTTGTGGATCATGTAAAAAAGTTTCAATCCTTGACATGGAAGGATCAGCTGAGATCTGAGAAGAGGTAGCAGGTGAGGTCACACGTGTCTCCCACATGGAATATCCTGTCTGAACCTATAAACATTGGCCTAAAGTTCATTCATCCATTCTTCAAACTAATTACCCAACTCCCATCACCACACATACTCCTCTAAGCTCCCTTCAGGTGTTTTCTCCTGTTCCTCTCCCCGAACACTGGGCTTTTGGCTCAGCATCTGTACTGCAGCTGCACTGGGTGGGGTGCAGCTATGTCTCCCCAGTCAAACCATAAGCTCCCCAAGGGCAGGCTGGCAGCTTCTTATCCCTTTCTCAATAGCTGGCAGTGAGCGCTCTGCACAGTGAGAGCACTCATCAGCAGGTGGGCAGGCCCAGCTTTGTGGAGAGAGAAGGACAATTTGGTCCCTTTAGACCAGTGGTTCTCAACCTTCTGGCCCTTTAAATACAGTTCCTCATGTTGTGACCCAACCATAAAATTACTTTCGTTGCTACTTCATAACTGTAATGTTGCTACTGTTATGAATCGTAATGTAAATATCTGATATGCAGGATGGTCTTAGGCGACCCCTGTGAAAGGGTCGTTCGACCACCAAAGGGGTCGCAACCCACAGGTTGAGAACCGCTGCTTTCGACTCTGATATAAGCGTTTATTGAAGCTTCACACCATGCCAGATGTTATATTTAATTTCAAAGGAAACCCATGGGATGGCATAAATTATCTCAACTTTAAGGGTGAAAAACTGAGGTTCACCCAACAAGTAAGCAGCAGAGATTGAGATTTGAATGCTAGTCCAATTTTCTTATTACCTCATTCATTCATTCTTTCAACAGAGAATGAATGCCTACTATATGCTAGGAATTGTGCCCAACAGATGAATGGATCCTGAACTCAAATAAGAGGTAACAGACACTTAAACACATAAATTTGG
Source organism: Myotis brandtii (assembly GCF_000412655.1). NCBI lineage: Eukaryota > Metazoa > Chordata > Mammalia > Chiroptera > Vespertilionidae > Myotis > Myotis brandtii. The sequence continues at coordinate 4,103,594 of NW_005358092.1, forward strand.
TAAATGCTTAGAGAGGGACTAAAGAGAGGGGACTGAATTTAAGACATATTTTATCATTACATGGGAGAGGGGAGAGAAAGAGCTAGTGATTGTTATATTTTACTTAAATTCAAGTCTATAGTATTAGGGTTTTCTTTCTTTCTTTTTAACAATGAATATGTATTACTTTGATAATTTTTAAATTGGAAGTAGGTGGTCAACAGTGTCAAGTGCTGCAGAGCTGAGTGGAATGAGGCTATTAAGAGGTCAGTGGCTGTGAATTGAGGTCTACCAAGGCTCACAGACCTCAGGTAACTTGCTATGGTAATCAGGGGCTTTACCTGCATGGTAAACAATAAGGAGGGAAGAGCAGGATTTGGCCATCAGGAGTGCAGGTGGGGGTGGGGAGAGGGAAAAGAGTAGAAGCAACCTTGGCATGTTTCATCTGACAAGCTCCAAGTTCCTTAAAGACATATTTCACTGCTCCACACAACAAGGAGGGGCTAGCAGCAAGCCTGCGTTCATTTTACAGGTCAGAAATCTGAGAAACAGACAGGAAAAAATACTTTATGCAAGAGCTCATGGAGGATTTGACACCTGAGAGCAGAGAAATCATGACTCCCAGGAAACCGGGCTTCTAGAGAGGTGGCAGAGGGAAGAGAGTGTGTGAGGCGCAGCCCTGCCCAGTGGTGAGGAAGCAGAGTTGAAGACCTTGGAGACTCAGGGGTGTGGTCACTAAGTAGATAGACAGGTGTGTAGATAAGAAATCGGAGGCAGACAGGGTTGTAAATCAGGGAAACCCTGTGGTCATGTGAGTCACTGCAGACACTCCCTACAATTCCCAGGGTCTCACTGCTGAGAAAACATCAGTTAGCGGTTGCAAACCCAAAAACATCCTACCCGTTGCCTCTGTTGCGCCCCTGCGTCTGCCTAGGAGTTCCTACTCAGGAATTTGTTTAAACAAAAAGGAAAAAGCGTTCATGGGGACCACTCCTCCTGAAATAATGGCAAGGATTATCACACTCTCCACAACGAATACCACTCACCTCTTCATTTCCTTCTCAGATTTTAACTTTTCTTACCTTAGGTCTTTGCTGGCCTCTCTTCCTGAGTCTTTTTCTATCACTTCCTCTTTTTCCTCTCGTTGGTTTCTCCTTTCTCCTTCTAATCCCTTTGTATCTATCTATCTCTAGGCCCTATATCCCTAAGCCATCTTCCTTGTCCTTAATGCAACACTGGGAGCAGAACCTCCAAAGCTATGCTACAGTATTGTTTACCTCCAAGGGAGCCTTTGAGGGTACCGTTAGGAGGCACTGAATGCAGGTGCCTAGTAGAAGAGGCACTCAACAGTGACAGCTGCTGAAAGTCAGAGAATATGAGGACAGGAGGACAAGAGGGTGCTGGAGGCCCAGCTCAGGACACAGGAAGTCCTGTCAACAGGTGGCGTGCACAAGGTCAGCCAACTAGGTCCATGCCCTAAGGGGATTTAGTGAGGAAAATACTCATAAACAAGCTAATCTGCCTAGATCGGATCTCCCCTTAAGGGGAGGAAACCCAATCCTTATCCTTTGTATCTGATTTATCCTGAAGCCCAACAAGGTGCTCAGGCTTCTTCTCCCCAAGTCCTTTGCTGTCAGCCTTAAGGGAGGGCTTCCACTCTAATTAAGAAGCATTCATTGGTTCTCATTGGCCCATCAGTCAATTTTGTGAATCAAGGTCTTCATAAGTCACACAAAGTATGTGTTTGTATTACATATGGTGTGCTTCATTTACTTACGACACCTGACTGGACCCTAAGTTTTTTACCCTCCTGAGCTAAACATACAAAGGTCACAATGACCACAGTCAAGTAGGCTCAAGCTTCCCAAAGGAACGTCAGTCTCTAGAAGCCTTCCCAACCCCCTAAGATTGTTCCTCAGATTCAACACTGTTGGGATCTCTGGGTTCTGACCCAGAACACCCCCACCAGATTTTGTGTCTTCTCACCACAACAAGGCTCCATTGTCATGTCCTAGATTCACCAACTTGCCATTTAATTTGATTTTCCAATTCCACTATCCAGGTGACCCCATCATTGAAATTCTTTTCAGGGCAGGGCAATGCTCCCTTGAATGACTAGCTTGCTGGAAGGAGCCTCTTTAAGGATGGACTTGGGAACATTCAAGAAGATAAAATTACAGATGTTGCCTTATCACTGTAAATTCCTCAGTTCTGGTGTTTTGGGTCTTCTAACCTAGTCACACATATCTACTTTCCTCAGCTTGTTATTCCAATCTGGAAATTTTCTTTTTCCAATGGTGCCATCCCAGCCATACCTTCCTCTCCCTCTGACCCTGAGCCTATGATCTCACAAATGCAGGAATCCTTGCTTCATGAGAGCTAATCGAAAATCAACAACACAGGTGTGGACAAATATACAAGGAATATATCAAAAACAAAACAAAATCAGGAAGTCAACAGTAAATGGGGCCACAGATGTAGCTATTCAAATTCATCATGAATCAGAGAGCATCATTCTAGTAGAGGGCACTGGTTTGGAGCATTCAAAGCCAGCATTGTGTGGCCTTGTAGTGACCTACCTGCAGTCTGAAGTACCTAGCCTTTGGGAGACCATTGGATTTGGGTGGAAAGGGTGGTATGGAAGCTGGAGAGGAAAGCATCTCATTCAGCAATAAGAATAAGGCTAGCTTCATGGTACCCAATAAAAAAACAGCATCAAATGCAAAGAGGAAAAACAATCTCTCTTCAGGTCAACTGAGGGGCACTGTTAAGGTATTAATAAGCCCAGGAGAAAGCATAAAGCACTTGGCAAGTAGCCAGGGCATGGGGGAGAGAGCAATAAAACTAGAAGAGCTGAGGCAGGTCCTTTAATTGTTTAGCCATTGCACAGGAAATCAGGGGTAGGTGTGGAAGTGGAGGAGTAAATGTGGGAAGAGACTAAGAAGCCTAGTGTACATTGCACCAAGGAGGGGACATAGTATCACAGTGACTGGAAACAGACTAGGAAGTGCTTAGGGCAAGAAATTAAAACACTTAAGGATGGCTGTGGCAATGAATAAGAAGAGGTATGGGGAAAAAGGAAGGAAGGAAGGAAGGAAGGAAGGAAGGAAGGAAGGAAGGAAGGGAGGGAGGGAGGGAGGGAGGGGAGAGGAGGCACAGTAAAAAGATATAGGAAGTAGGCGTCACCAAGAACAGCTCAGGAAGACCCTGGGTTTGGGAATGCCAGTGACAAAAACAAGAAAAACAGAATGTTAAAATCCTGACTTGGAGATGAGGTGAAGGTGTAAGAATGGAGGGCTGAGTAGCTCAGTTGGTTGGAGTTGTCCCAATGCACCAAGATCACAGGTTCAATCCCCAGTCAGGGCACATACAAGAAGCAATCAATAAATGCATTAATGAGTGAAGCAACAAATCGATGTTTCTCTTTCTTTCTCCTTCTCTCTCTCCCTCCCCCCGTTCTCTTAAAAAAATAAATAAAAATAAAATAAATAAAAACCTTAAAAAAAAACAGCAAAGAATGAAGGAGAGGCCAACCATGGCAGGGAAGAAGCCACCACATGTTTCAATGCTCAACAAGAAAGTTAAACTCCTTTTCCTAAAAAAAATTAAATATGAACTGCCATTTAACCAAGTGATCCCATTTCTAGGAATATATCCTAAGAAACCCAAAACACCAATCAGAAAGAATGTATGCACCCCTATGTTCATAGCAGCACAATTTACAATAGCTAAGATCTGGAAAAAGCCCGAGCCCAAGTGCTCAGTAGATGAGTGGATAAAAAAGCTGTGGTATACTTATACCATGGAATACTATGCAGCTGTAAAAAAAGAAGAATCTCCTCCCCTTTGAGACAGCATGGAGAGACTTGAAGAATATCATGTTAAGTGCAATAAGTCAGAGAAAGACAAGTATCACATGATCTCACTCATATGTGGAATCTAGTCAACAAAATAAACTGATAAACAGAGTGGATCCAGAGACATGGAAGCATAGAACAGAGTGTGGAATCTCAGAGGGAAGGCGGGGAAGGGGGGATGGGGGGGAGGGAATCAATTAAAGACTTTGTATGCATATATGCATAACCCATGGACACAGACAGTGCAAGGGGGACCTGGGGGGGCAAGGGTTGGGCTGGAGGGGTTTGATGGGGAAAAAGGGTACATATGTAATACTCTCAACAATAAAGATTTAAAAATAAAAAAGAAAGGAAGAGAAAGAGAGAAAGAAAATTAAACTTGAGTATATACCCAAAAGCACCGAAAACAGGTATTCAACAGTATTTGTACACCCATGTTCATAGTAACATTATTCACAATAAACAAAGGGAGAAGCAACTCACATGTCCATCAACAGATGAAGGGATAAAGAAAATGTAATATATCCATACAATCAGCCCTAGAAAGGAATGAAGTACTTAATAACATGCTATAACATGCATGAATCTTGAAACTATGGTAAATGAGAGAAGCCAAACACAAAAAGTCACATATTATATGAATCCATTTATAGAAAATATTCAAAATAGGTAAATCCATAAAGACAGAAAGCAGATTAGACACTATGAGGGGCTGGGAGTAAGAGGAATGAAAAGTGACTGCTTAATGGCTAGTCTCCTTTGGGGGGTGATGAAAATGTTTTGGAACTAGACCAAGGTGACAATTGCACCACATTGTGGATATACTATAGCCACTGAATTGTACACTTTAAAACGTCAATGTTGCCTGGCCAGTGAGGCTCAGTGGTTGAGCATTGACCCAGGAACCAAGAGGTTGTTGGTTCAATTACCAGTCAGGGCACATGCCTGGGTTGCAGGCTCTATCCCCAGTGTGGGGTATGCAGGAGGCAGCCAATCAATGATATTCCTCTCTCATTGATGTTTCTGTCTCTCTATCAATCTCCCTTCCTCTCTCTAAAAAGCAATAAAAACATATTTAAAAATATAAATAAAAGGTCAATGTTACATGAATTTCACTTCAATTTTAACAAATGAATAAAGAATAAATGAAGGCAGCAAGGGAGTCCAAGGAACAAAGCTGAGAGATAACAGAAAAGCAGGGGCTAGAGATGGGCACGAAGCAGAGTTACTACCACTTGTTATCTAGTTCCACAGCGCTCAATCTTTTTCTGCTATGATCCTTGACAGGTGACATGGCCCAGCACATCTATGGGCATGTTTGGGTTTCTTCAAAACTCTCAAGGAGCTAATAAATTCCAACTTTTCTCTACCCATCAAGAACACATATTGGTGATCTCACTCATATGTGGAATCTAATGAACAAAATAAACTGATGAACAAAATAGATCCAGAGACATAGAATAGAACAGACTGATGAATCTCAGAAGGAAGGTGGGGATGGAGGAGTAGGAGGGGAGAGATTAACTGGGGAACTTATATGCATAAATGCATAGTCCATGGACACAGACAATAGTGTGGTGAAGGCCTGGGAGGGGTGGGTATGGGATGAAGGGGGTCAATGGGAAAAAAAGGGGGGATATCTGTAATACTTTCAACAATAAAGATAAATTTTTTTTAAAGAATACATGATGAATACAAGTGAGAGAGAAGGATGTGAAACTTCTTTTACATAAATAGATACATATATAAACACAAAATGCATACTAACAGTAAAATATATAAATGTATACTTTTAAAATGTAAATCATTATGAACATTGATATTCCTGTAATTCTTAGCAACCAAGTGGCCCCTGCTTCCATTATTTTATGGGGATACAATCCTAAGTAAAGATAAGAAAGCTACCCAAGGGCAAGATTTTTTTTATAAATTATTTTTTAATAAACTTTTATTGATTTTTTACAGAGAGGAAGGGAGAGGGATAGAGAGTTAGAAACATCGATGAGAGAGAAACATCAATCAGCTGCCTCCTGCACACCTCCCACCGGGGCTGTGCCCTTGACCGGAATTGAACCCGGGACCCTTCAGTCTGCAGGCCGACGCTCTATCCACTGAGCCAAACCAGTTAAGGCCCCAAGGGCAAGATTTAACCCTCCAGCACAATCAGGGTAAGCATTAGCCTGTCTGGTGCCTTTGTGCCCTTCCTCCAAGCAGGCAGCTTGGTAAGTAGAGCTCATGCTGATGATGACCCCACTCACCTCCTGGAAGGGGAGCATCTGTGTAGCATACCAGATGGTACAACCTGCTCAACTGTACACACAAAAGCCCTGGAAGTCAAGGTGACTAAGGGAAAAGAGAAAGTCCCAAGGATTCAGGAGGAAATGAGAAATCTCAACGAGGCAACTGGAAGTCTTCCCCCAGTAAGGTAAACCCTTAAACCATTCTAGAAACACAGTATATTGAAGTGATTAGAAGCATGGGTTCTGAAGTCAGGCAGACCTGGTTTTAAATCCTGACTCCGTTACAGTGTGAATGTGTAACTTTGGGCAAATTATTTAACCATGCTTCAGACTCCGTTTATTTATCTGTAAAAGAAAAATAATACCTGCTTCACAAGGAGGCTTTGAAGATTTAAATGAGCTACTGCATGCAGTGTGTCACACTGTGCCTGGTACATACAAAGTACTCCCCAAATACTAGTTATTACTAATATTTCAGCACCATGTTTATGGCAGAGCCTGAAGCTAACTAAAATGCTGGTCTCCTTTTACACCCCCAGATTTCTTAACTCCCAACCAAGGGGCTAGGTAGGGGCTTTCACAATAATCCCAACAAAACAAGTGAAAGCTGAATCTAAATCCTGAAAAGGCTCTGATTAACAACTCTGTTACCAAAGAAGAAAGACCACGCCATCCCATTAGGCCACAGCCTGTCTTTCCAGCTTACTCTCCCGTCACTGCCCTCAGGAGCCCTGTGTGCGCCAGTTTTTGGTGTTCGTGCCACTTGCTCATCAGCATGGCTGGTGACAAAATGGCCCATCTGTGGGTCTTCCGACATCCCTGTCTTAATGCCTTGGCTTCCTATACTACTCATGTGTTGGAACAAGGAAACGCATACCCCTCAGGAAGTTCTCCCCATAGAAAGGAGAACTGGGTGTTGGCTTCAATGCCTTAAGCTATGGTCCCTTCCAACCCTGCATCACTTCTACAGAGTGGTGGAAAATGGGGAAAGAGAGAGAAGAGAGAAGAGACACAGAGCCCAAGGACTCACACTCCTGAACTCTTGGTTCCTAAATTCAGGTTGAAGGCTGGTTAAGCAGAATTCAGTTTAATGTAAGAGATTGACTTTGAAAGGCCAGAGTACGCAGTGTGAACTTTACATTTTAAAGAATGGACAATAGGCCCTTTTCTAAAATGACCTATGCCCAGTGGAGATGAGAACTTCACTGAGGAGCCTCAGACTAAGTGACCTATGGAGAAGCATGGTCTGCCTCTCCAACTAGGAGTACTCCTACTGCCCTTGACCGGAATCAAACCTGGGACCCTTCAGTCTGAGGGCTGACACTCTATCCACTGAGCCAAACTGTCCAGGACCAATTTCACTGATTTCTGATGCAATTTTATTATTTCTTTTCTTGCTTATTTTATAATTAACTTGTTCTTCTTTTTCTAATACCCTAAGGTATAAGCTTAAGTTACTGATTTTATATATGCATTCAATCAATGTTATAAGTTTCCCTCTAAGAATTGCTTTCATTGTATCCCACAAACTTTGATATCGTATTTTAATTTTCAATTAATTAAAAATATTTTTCAATTTCCCTTGAAATTTCTTCTTTGACTCCTGAGTTATTAAGCAGTATGTGGTTTAATCTCCATGTATTTTGAGATTGTCTAGCTACCTGTTATTCATTTTTAGTTTAGTTCCATGTGGTCTAAAAGAGCAGACAGTGTGTGATTTCTATTCTTTTAAATTTGTTAAAGTGTACACTACGGCCCAAAATGTGGTTCTTCCTGATGAGTGTTCCATGTGAGCTTGAGAAGAATGTATAATATGCTGTTGTTGGGTGAAAAAGTCTATAAATGTTCATTATATCCAGTTGATTGATGCTGCTGTTGAATTCAACTATGTCCCTACTTATTTTCTGCCTGCTGAATCTGTCCATCTCTGATAGAGGGGTGTTACAAGTCTCCAACTCTAACAGTGGATTCATCTGTTTCTTCTTGCAATTCCATCATTTTTTACCTCACGTATTTTAATGCTCTATTGTTAGTCACATACAATAAAACCTCAATCTAATGGACTAATTCAGCAAGGGGGTGTCCATTAAAGCTGAAAGTCCATTATATAATAAAGTAGGTTTTCCAAATGCATATGTTAAAAAATTGACAAATTAGTTAGCTTGCCTGTTTTTACTTATGTAGACATGTTTGTGTAATTGAGTATGTATGAAAAGTTTAATTTCACAGAACAGTTTTCTATATGTGTTACTGTAATTTTAAATTTATACTAAATAGCCCTAGCCAGTTTGGCTCAGTGGATAAAGCATCAACCTGCAGACTGAAGGGTCCCAGGTTCGATTCCAGTCAAGGGCACATGCGGGCTGTGCAGAAAGCAGCCAATCGATGATTCTCTCTCATCATTGATGTTTCTAACCCTCTCTCCCTCTCGCTTCCTCTCTGAAATCAATAAAAATATGTAAAAAAAAATTTTTTTAAACATATACTGAATAGATCTAGTGAACGTGTGCATTCACCAGTCACCCCAAGTAAACAAATGCACACGGCTGAGGCATGACTTAGTGCATATCAGAGCATCAGCTCCACTTGTTAAAACTGCTACAGAACCCGGCTGGTATTGCTCTGTGGTTGAGCATCAACCTATGAACCAGGAGGTCACGGTTCAATTCCCAGTCAGGGCACATGCCCAGATTGTGGCTTGATCCCCAGTAGGAAGCGTGCAGGAGGTAGCTGGTCGATGGTTCTCATCATTGATGTTTCTGTCTCTCCCTCTCCCTTCCTCTCTGAAATCAATAAAATATTTTTTAATAAATAAAAATAAAAGCATTCTTCATTTGTTATGGTGTTTTGAGCTGTGTAATTTATTATTCTTAGAATTTTCATCTCTCTGGTTAAATTATCCACCTGTTTTTGCATGTTGTTTACTTTTCCATTACAGCCCTTAGCACATTAATTATAGGTTTTAAAATTCCTGGCATGATAATTCCAACATTTCCACCACATCTGACTCTGGATCTGATGCTTGTTTAGTCTCTTCAAACTGTGTTTTTGCCTTTTAGAATGCCTTGTAATTTTTTATTGAAAGGTAGATATGATATACTGGGTAAAAGGAACTGCAGTAAATAGGATTTAGTGATGTGTCAGTAAGGTGTGGGAGGAAGGCAAGTGTTCTATAGTCCTATGATTAGGCCTCAATCTTTTGGTGAGCCTATGTCCCTGGACTGAACTTCACCAGTGCTTCTCAGTTATCATTCCCACCTTAGGTGGAACAGTATGGCTAGAATGGGCTGGAGTTGGGTATTTCCCTTCCCCCGGGTAGGTTAGG
>NW_005358092.1:4113499-4130926 GCF_000412655.1 Myotis brandtii
GTGGCGGGGGGGCAGTTGGGGGCAAGAAGGCTGGCAGGGGGGACAGTAGGTGGCGAGCAAGCTGGTAGCAGAGTGGTTGGGGCGATCAGGTAGGCAGGCAGGTGAGCAGTTAGGAGCCAGCGGTCCAGGATTGCGAGAGTTTTGTCCGACTGCCGGTTTAGGCCCTATCCCACAGGACATCCCATGAGGGGTTCCAGATTAGAGAGGGTGCAGGCCAGGCTGAGGGGCACACACACCCCCGTGCACAAATTTCGTGCACCAATTGCTTATGGCTAAGCAATTGTCTGACTGATAGGTATGATGCACACTGACCACCAGGGGGCAGATGCTCAACGCAGGAGCTGCAGAGCTGCAGTGACTTGGCAGCAGCAGTTCCCCCAGAACCAGAGAGGAGGGAGCCCGATTCTTCACGGGGCTGTGTGATTCCACCTTCGGCCATGGGTTATGTTGTTGCTGGGGCACTGTCGCCCCGAATCTGGTTTACTGCACACCCTGTATGACAGCAACTTTGCAGAGTGCCCTCTCGCACTCCAGGATCCCTCAGGGAATGTCAGAGAGCCGGTTTTGGCCCGATCCCTGCAGGCCAGGCCGAGGGACCCCACCTTCAGGAGGGACCCCCGCTCACGAGGCGCAGCGCCGTAGCTGCACTCCAGGTGCAGCCGGCCAGGGAGGGACCTTGGCAGGTTGGCTCCAGGGCATGTCCAGCCCATCTTGCCCAGTCCCACCCGGCAGGCCACCTCCTAATTAATTTCCTTTTAATGTGCACTAATCCGTGCACAGGGTCAGTAGTTGACATATAACATTGTGTAAGTTTAAAGTGTACAATGTGTTCATTTGAAACATTTATAAATTGCAGTATGATTACCACCAAAGCGTCAGCTAACACTAACACCTCTATCATGTCACATAATTACTGTTTCTTTTTTGTGGTAGGAACAATTAAATTCTAGCCTTTTAGCAACTTTGAAGTTTATAATACAGTATTGTTGACCATAATCGCTATGCTATGCATTAGATCTGCCCCCTGAACTGACTTGCCCATGCTGAGCCTTTAGCAATTTGTCAATTACAGTTTAGGTTTTCCTATCCTGGCACTGGTTCACATTGAGGTTTCTGCTCCACTATGTTTTGTTTTAAAATTAACTATTTTTTAAAAATATGTTATCATCGATTTCAGAGAGGAAGGAAGAGGGAGAAACATCAATGATGAGAGAGAATCATTGACCGGCTACCTCCTGCACACCCCCTACTGGGGATCGAGCCGGCAACCCGGGTATGTGCCCTGACTGATAATCAAACCGTGGCCTTCTGGTTAATAGGTCGATGCTCACCACTGAGCTACACTGGCCAGGCAAAATTAACTACATTTTTAAGTATGATTTATATACAACAAAATTTACCTATTTTATGTATATGAATAACCTTATCGCTTTGTCTTCGTTTTTAAGCTTTGAGATAATCTAGTATGCAGCTAGAATTGAGCACTATTCTGTCCTCCTTAGTTGCCAGCTAAGGCCTTGGAACTATCAATTCTGAGGTTATTTACTTATTTCTTGGTCTTGGTTTCTTAACATCTCTGGTTTCTGAATGGAACATCTGTAAACACCACCCCACCACAGGGGTCCCAATTTACTGATTCCTAATATTATAGAAACAGGCTCATAGTGGAGATAGAAAATTTGTTTAAATGGTCAAGTAATTCATCTATCTTTCACTTATCTACTGAGCCTGTGCCCATTTTCCATAGCTAATTCCTCCCTTTCTCTCAACTTTAGCTGCCTAAGGAATGTAGTAGCCTCTTTTCCCATCAGACCAGGTTCCTCATCATGCCCTTGGCACACCCCTCCTTATTCCTCCTGTCTTCATCCTCCCTCATCTCCATCTATCTAAGCCCTCTGCATCATGTAAGCCCAAGTTCAAATCCCACCTCCATCACAAAACCTTCCTCCCCAGCTAAATGATGTGGCACTTGAGCGCATAATCATGCTCCAGGTGAGAGCTCACCTTGCTCTAGTTGTTGTAAACAATCAAATTCAATTAAACAAATATGAGGTCAGGTGAGAGCTTTCTTTGATGTAAGCATAATGCCAGGTTCTGGGCCACAGAGTGGTGACTAAGACACAAACTAGACATGGTTCCTGCTTTCTCATGACAGAGTCTAACCAACTGTAATAACCTTCACCGAGAGGTAAAGCTTACCTGGGTGCTGGGGAAAACATATCAAGGGGATGTATTATTTCTGATGTGCACATCTGTCTGTGCAAGATCATCACAGCTCTTGGAATACCAACTGTAGTTCACACTTCTTTGTGTCTCCTGCAGCTTCTATACTACATGATCAATGTCTGATCCTGAACTCACCAGGTACCATTGGAAAAGTACAGGGTCATTATTGGGGGCAATTTAGCACCAAGCCTTTTTTCCCCCCCACTTCTCCTCTTTCCTTTCTACCTCATTGCCTCCTTCCTTCTCTGCTCCTTGTCCCATTTCCAGTCTTCCCTGGCCTAACCCTGGACCTAAGCCTAGGCCCCAGGACATTCTGGTCAGGTCAATACTTAGCTAGGTGTTCCCTTACTTCTTTATTTCTTAGCTTATCCCATTTGGAGAGAAAAGTACAGACCTGAGGTTTTCTATTTTTGCTACCCATTCGAATCACCTAAAAAGCTGATGTTTAGCTCTCCCTCCCCTCAAATCTAATTATTGACTTAGGTGAGGTCTTGATATGTATAGTTCTTATAGCGCTCAGGTAATTCAAATGGCAGCCAGACCAAGAACCACGGCAATAGACTAAGGATTTAAAAGCCTGCACCTTCTCAGCTGAGGGTGATGGCCCCCAGAAATAACCAGGAAATCTGGCATGTGCCAACAGGATGGCATCCCTTGCACCAGGAGTAGGGTAAGGATGGGTGCTTCATATCTCTAGCACCTCAACTCCAGAATGGCTGTCACTTACAGTTGAAGCCAACATCATGGAAAAGGAAGTCAGGAGAAGAGAGATTGGTTAATAGGAATGCTGAGAGCAAGGAAGCAGACTGCCCTGTAAATTATGATTTGTATGCCCTCGACGGGGTAGAGGGAATATTAAAAGAAGGAATAGCTGAAAAGTAGTTGGCACAGAATTAGGTCTCAATAAATGACAGCTTTTACACTGACATTTTGTATTCAAATTATTTGCACAAGGAGCAGCAAGTAAAATTAATTCCATTTTAGAGATTGGAAAAAGAAGTTTAGAGAGTAACTTTCCTACCTTTCCACCCCCTCCCTATAGGCTAGCTCACTATGCAGGTCAACTCACCTGCCCCTCACCATGGTAGTTTAATGGCTAAGATGTGAGTACTCAAACTTGACCACAAAGGTTATTATTCACCACAAAACCCTGAACAGGTAAGTAAACTTTCTTTTTTTAAAAAATATATTTTTATTGATTTCAGAGAGGAAGGGAGAGGGAGAGAAAGATAGAAACATCAATGATGAGAGAGAAGCATTGATGGGCTGCCTCCTGCATGTCCCCTACTAGAGACTGACCCCACAATCTGAGCATGTGCTCTTGACTGGAATCGAACCCGGGACCCGTCAGTCCGCAGACTGACGCTCTATCCACTGAGCCAAACCAGCTAGAGCTAAGTAACCTTTCTTAACTCCACTTTTCTCACCTGTAAGATGGGAACAATATAAAGGTTCCTATTGCTCACAAAGCCATTGAGAAGAGTAAATGAGATCGTGTTTCAGTGCACAAGCTTGGGTTATTATTCCAGTTGTCAGAGCACTTATCTGTCTCTCATGTAATAATTGATTTACTTGTCTCTCTCCTCTTACCTAACTCCCCAGGCCATTTATCTCTCGTTTGTAAACTCCCTACATTTTTTAAATTAGTTCTTAAAAAAATTATATCACACATATATAGGAATATACACGAATAGTTTAAAGAACTGACACCTGTGTACCCATCCCATCATTCCCCTTAAGAAACTGACAATCAATTCCTTGAAACCCTTTGTGCTTCTCTCCAATCACATCCCCATCTCTCCCCCCAAAAATAACCCCCTTTCTGAACATTGTTTAACTTTTTAATTAAAAAAAGTGATGAATCCCAGCAATTATTTTTTGTGTTTATATCACCAGAATATTGAACTTTATAGGCATTCAATAAACAGTGGGTAAATAAATGAGTGTCTTAACAGAACTAGAACCAGAACAGGGTGTTTTGTTTTCTTTTTACTTCTTAGCTATTTAATCTTGGGTAAACTTCTCTAAAGCTCAGTTTCCTCATCTGTAAAAAGAAGATGATAGGTTCCATGCTCCCAGGGTTCCCTTCCAGCATAAGTATACGATTCAGCCAAGAGATGTTTCCTGGGGCTGGGACCTGGTGTTCATAAAGCCTATACAGCAAACTACTGTGGAAAATATCAGAGCATCCCAACTGGTGTGCCAGGGCACACTAGTGGATTTCAAATGGGTAAAAGATGTTCAAGTATCAACCCCTTGAGTTTGAGGGGCAGCAGAACCCTAAGATTGACTGCATCCAATCACAAATACCCTTATCGCTTTACTCCCATATATATGATTTTTTAAAAATGTTATTCCCGGCCAATATGGCTCAGTGGTTGAGTGTCAACCCATAAACCAAGAGGTCACAGTTCAATTCCCAGTCAGGGCACATGTCTGAGTTGAGGGTTCAATCCCCAGTAGGAGGTGTGCAGGAGGCAGCTGATCAATGATTCTCTCTCATCATTGATATTTCTATCCCTCTCTTCTTCTCCTTTCCTCTCTCTGAAATCAATAAAAACATTTTTTTTTTAAATATTATCTTGCCGTAGCTAGTTTTGCTCAGTGGATAGAGCATCAGCCTGTGTATTTTTTAAAAATGTTATTCCCGGCCAATATGACTCAGTGGTTGAGCGTCAACCCATAAACCAGGAGGTCACAGTTCAATTCCCAGTCAGGGCAAATGTCTGAGTTGAGGGTTCAATCCCCAGTAGGAGGTGTGCAGGAGGCAGCTGATCAATGATTCTCTCTCATCATTGATATTTCTATCCCTCTCTTCTTCTCCTTTCCTCTCTCTGAAATCAATAAAAACACTTTTTTTTAAAATATTATCTTGCCGTAGCTAGTTTTGCTCAGTGGATAGAGCATCAGCCTGTGACTGAAGGATCCCGAGTTCAATTCCGCTCAAGGGCACATGTCCGGTTGTGGGCTTGATCCCCAGTAGGGGGCGTACAGGAGACAGCTAATCAATGATTCGCCCTCATCGTTGATGTTTCTCTCTCCTTCTCCCTTCCTCTCTGAAATCAATAAAAATATACTTTTTAACATGCAATATTAAAACAAAAAGCCAAGTCTTTAAAAAATATTTATCTTTTCCTACCATTTTCTATGTGAGCCAATAGGGGAAAAGGTTGATAGCCCTATATTAGAGCATGTTGAGTGGGAGGCTAGATTCAGCCTACAAATCCAGGACATTTGGTGGATACTCTCCTTCCCCTTTTCAGAGGCCACTGGCCCACTGTAGAGGTGCCATATCAGTAGTTTCTGGCAGAGCCACCGGGGAAGAGAGGGAGGAGAGGAATATCTTAATGCAAGAAAAAACGAAGCCTTGAAGAAAGGGGTGGCTTCAAGGTCCTACCCTCTGTGCAGAGGAACCTTGTCACAGGCTTTCCCTAAAACTGAGGCAGAAGTGTGCCCGAGAGCAGACCTGGAGGGCCGTGTCCGGGGCTCCCTGCAAGGAGACTGAGAACTCCCCACAGGCGACCCAGTCCAGCTGCTGCCCAGCCACAACTGTTGGCAGGGAGTCTCCAGGTCTAAAATTAGCCTCCAGCTCTCCACCCAGGCAGTTCCACCACTCATTCTGGCAGCGGGGGCCCTGTGGTGAGGTAATGACTGAGGCCCGTCTGTCTCAGGACAACAAGGGGTTAGGGAAAGGCAGCACAGAGCAAAGTCCTGCTCTCCCATCATGGTCGGCCCCAAGCTGGAAACTGGAGAAACACATTAAAAGCAGGAGCATTTGCATGTATGGAACTCAACGTTTGCTTTGCTTCTGTTCTTCCTCCATGTCTGCACCTATAAGGTACACCCTGTCCTATTAACTCAAGGAACACAAACACACAAAAAGGAAAGCAAACTTTCACTGAGAGTTTTAAGATGTGCCAGGTTTTCAATTTTGCCACCACAACCTTGTGAGGTCAGGGTCATTATTCTCATTATACAGAACACCAGGGAGACCCTAACCAGTTTGGCTCAGTGGATAGAGGTCGGCCTGCAGACTGAAGGGTCCCAGGTTCGACTCTGGTCAGGGGCATGAACCTTAGTTGCGGGCACATCCCCAGGAGGGGGTGTGCAAGAGGCAGCTGATCAATGTTTCTCTCGCATCGATGTTTCTAACTCTCTATCCCTCTCCCTTCCTCTCTGTAAAAGAAAATCAATAAAATATATTAAAAAAAAAAAAAAAAAAGAACACCAGGGAATACTCATCAAATTAGCTGACCTGAGTTGGTGACCCTGTGAGGAAGACTCCAGAAGTGCCAGCCCCCTTCTTTTGGGGGAGAATTTTTGGAGGGGCATCTCTAGGACAAGCTCCCTTCCAAAGGCAGAGCCTGAGCCCCTGACTCACTGACCCCCACTTCTAGTTCCCTCAGCTTCTGAGGGTCTGGTCAGGGAGCCTGTGGCTGGAGCTGCCAAAATAAGCGGCCAACCCAAAAGCCAACTTCTGGGCAGATGTCCCTCCCACCCCTGGACTAAGCACACAGTGGTGTTTATGTGACGGCTGCCCAGGAAGCAGGGAGGGGGTGGTGAGGCTCTGAGGGGGACTGGTCCATGGTCCATAACTCGAGAGGAGTAGGAGGGCTACGAGAAAGATGATCATGGTCACCAGGGCCTGTGGAAATGCCCCCCAAAGTCACTGAATCTCTCCAGTCGAAAGCTTCCCAGAGATCCTTTCCCTAAGGACTATGAGGCAGGGCTCATCCAACCTCAGCCTGCCCCTCACTGCCCCCACCTATGGAACCTGTCCTTCTATTTCCAGGACAGGAGACAATGTGAGAGGAAGAAGGTGGAGGATAGCGACTGCTTCAGAGGTGAGAGCTGGATCAAGGGCCCAACTCCCAGTGCTGACTAAATGAGAAGGCCGAGCCACACAGCTCGGTGATTTGAGCCAGGATTTGAATTGGGCATCTTCTCTGAGTCTCCTTTTCCAGTCTTTCTATAGCCACTTCAGCTGGGAATCCTCAGAGCTGGTGCAAATACCACTTTCTCTGGGAATAATGTCAGAGCCAGAGGGGACCAACGGCCCAGTAGCCAACCCTTCTCATTTACAAATAAGAAAACTGAGGCCCAGAAGGCAGGACTGACTTGCTCAAAGTCACAGAGTCAGTGCATATCAGAACCAAGTCTGGAACCCAGATCCCCCGACTCCTAGCCCAAGGTTCTTAGCCCTAACAATGTGTTTAAGGGGGAAAAAGAAGCCCAAGTTCCCTTCTAGCCCCAATACACTATGATTCTATAAAGGTTTCTACTTTTTTCCTCTGCTACAACAGACCCCAACTGTTCATACAATTCCCCAGTGACTCTCCTTGGCCAAATATGCTGCTTTCTTCTTAGACCTTCTGGCCCTGTCATCTGTACCTGACACTGTTGCTCACTTTTTTCCTTATCAAGACTCCTTAGAACAGTGGTTCTCAACCTTCCGGCCCTTTAAATACAGTTCCTCATGTTGTGACCCAACCATAAAATTATTTTCGTTGCTATTCATAACTATAATGTTGCTACTGTTATGAATCGTAATGTAAATATCTGATATGCAGGATGGTCTTAGGCGACCCGTGAAAGGGTCGTTCGACCGCCAAAGGGGTCGCGACCCACCGGTTGAGAACCACTGCCTTAGAAGTATGATTCCCTCCTCCGTAATTCTCTAACTACTCATTTTGTCTCTCTTGGTGGCTCGTTGTAAGTAGACAAAAGGGTCCCCAGGCGTAGCCCCTTCCACTGCTGGAGATTCCAAGTCCTGGCCCCCACAGCTTCAGCAGTCCGAGGAACAACAGCTGACTGGTCTAATAGAGGGCTCTGAGCAGGATAAGACAGTGACACCATCAGAGCCACGCCATGAAGAAAAGTGCCCTCAGCAAGATTTAAGTTACTCAAGAGAGATTCTAGACTATATATGATGATGGTCTGCTGAGATTCTGAACCTTCCCATCTATCTTCCCTAGTGTGCGAGTCAGCACACTTGAGTGTGAGGCTCCCAACTCCTTCAGTTGGCTTAACAAGGTATGTCTGTGCCAGCCTCGTCTTGCCTCTTAGTTTCTGCTCTGTATAAAGGAGGCAGCGGGCTGTGCCTTCTGTCTCCCAGTGAACTGCAGGATTCATCCTGACAGATGGGTGTCATTTCCCAACCCCATTGCTTCATATACACCCATACATAGGCTGCGGCAGAAGACACCTTCCCCAGCAGGTGAAAAGGACGAACCTTCCTTTCAGAAGAAGTAGCAACCTGTGATCCTACACTGTGACTGCAGCCTAAGTTGCCTCAAGTTCCCAAGAGAAAGGATCCATGTGAAAACAAGGTTCTATTGTTCTCCCTCGCCATCCGCTCCTTCCCTCACATGATTGGCTCACGAACACCCTGCCAGCTAGGGGAAGTGTTTACTACCCTAGAACTTTCCAACCTTCCCGGAGATATAAAGGAGCAGAAAAATATAGAAAAACAACTCTTTCTTGGAGTTTTTTCCCCCCTTGATTTTAGGAGAAACAACTATGGATTTTTTTTCTACCTCTCAGGCCTTCCAATTTCTAAATATAACAAGTATAGTCATTTTGAGCAAACCAGGTTATGCACAATATATGTTTACCTTGCTAAACTAACAAAAAAATTACTTTAGATTTGTATGGGGCACTTAAAATATTTCATAACTATTTCCTTAAAAATATTAAAATATATTTCCATTTCCCAGAAATTGAACTTGCCTAATTTTTGTATCAACAAATACCTTAGGCAGTTTGTGCCTTTGCTTTTTTCTCAAAGTGATAAATTAAAAACTTTCAATTTAATAGTTCTTGCTTCCATAACAGACAGGTAGTATTTCCTGAGAAATACAATTAAAATGTCACCACTGTAGAATGTTCCTTATGCGAACATTTTTCCAATGTTCATGCAGCAGAGCAAAGTTGAATTCTTATTCAATATGCTAAATCAAGCTTGAATGTTATTTTTTCACCTCCTCTCTGCACTCTTCCAAACATGTTCTGAACCACTTACTGTTACCTCTGCAATTTTTCTTCAATTTGTCATCCAGTATATCTGTTCCCCCCACATAGAATTGCCAGCAATGAACTTCCATTTGTTGACAAGGACTAGGATTATGAAAATACCAGCTCTCACCAGCTTGTATCTTTCTACAGAGATGAGAATAAGGGAGGAGACAACAATTTTTTAAAATATGTACTTTTCTACCAAAGGGCTTCATGATTCCTGTATTCTAAGACTTTTTTGGTTTAAAATCAACTTCATTTATTCTTATTCCCCATCCCTCCTCAACTCAAAGAGGTGAGAGAGGAAATCATAACTCCACTTCTATTTTGTGTTTTTGCTTTGTTTTATTTTGTTTAAAGAAGCTCTAGAGACAGAGGGACAACCATATGAAGACATGGATCATCTACATGCCAAGGAGAGAGGCCTCAGAAGAAACTAAACCTGCCAACACCTTGATCTTGGACTTCAGCCTCCTAAATTGGGAGAATAACTTTTTATTGGTTCAGCCAACCCCTCCCCTCAAATAAAAAGCTCTATACTTCTTTAACAGTATGGGCTCTATTCTGAGGATGGGAGAGAGGAACAAAGGGACCTGTTAGATGAAAAATGTCAACTCTTGGCCTGCCCTTTGCAATGTGACAATTTAATATCAACAACAAGTTCTTTTACAGGTTACTCTCAACCATCCATATCTATACAGGAAGTCACTGGGGACATTTCAGAAAACCCACAGATCACCCTTACCAGCAGCTGAATTGGGCACATGATCCACCACCAGCAAGGTGGCAATAACTTCAGCTATTTCACTGGCAAGAACACATAAATAAACTTGAATACAGGTTATATGCATGTCAGATTGCTTGGACGGGTAGAAAAAGGGGGCCTCGTGAAACTCAGACATTGAAAGAAGCATTCTTAGCAAACAAAAAGGGAATGAGCAATGGCATGATGGCAATGGTGCAGCGTGCTGTAAAGAGCACTGCCAAAGCATGGGGAGTGCTGAGCCCAGCACTCTCTAGGCAGGTTGCCTAACACTCTCTAGGCTTACACTCTTCATTGGTAAAATCAGGAGGTTGGGCATATTTTAATGTACTTTAAGAGTCAACTCAAATCAATTTGTAGTGACTGCATGGCAAGCTATTTGAGAAAGATTGAGACTGTATCTGGGGTCAGTTCTATTGGAGATGTCTGCCATTGGCCTGGAATAAGAAATGCAGGTATTGCCCTGACAGTGTGGGTCAGTTGGTTAAGCACTGTCCCATGCACCAAAAGGTCACTGGTTCAATTCCCGATCACAGCACTTGCCCGGGTTGTGGGCTAGATCCCCTGCAAGAGGCAGCCCATCAGTGTTTCTCTCTCCCCCCCTCCCTTTCCCTTCCTCTCTCTCTAAAATCATTTTTTTAAAAAATGCAGATATTTTCCATCATAGATTTTTAAAATCTCTGAGATCCATTCCTGTCCTAGGATTCTTTGTGAAAGGCAATATCCAAAAACCAATCAGAGAGAGAAACGGGGCTCTAAAAGCTGGTTAAATGATAATAAACAATAATAGTGGCTAATATTTATTAAACATTATGTATCAGGAGCCATTCTAAGTCCTTTATATGCGTTATTTCACTTAATTGTTACAACAGAAACCCAGTGAAGTAGCTACCGTTACTATTCCCATTTTACAGACAAGGAACGAAGGCTCAGGAATCTGCTGATGGAGGCCCAGCTTACCAAGCATTGGAACTGGGATTCAAACTCAGGTAGCCTGACTTTAGAGACTTGCTCTTGACCACTATGTTATGATGAAGAAAGAAAAGGAAGAGTAGACCAGCTGGTGTGGGTTAGTGGTTGAGCCACCCATGAACCAGGCATGATGTCACAGTTCAATTCCTGGTCAGGACACATGCCCCAGTTGTGGTTGAGAGCTCAATCAGTGAGTCTCTCTCATCATTGATGTTTCTCTCTTTCTCCCTTCCTCTCCAAAATCAATAAAAATGTATTTTTATAAAAAGAAGAGTAAAAGACATTACCAGATGGAATGGAGGACACAACAGCAATCTCAGACATTAAGGCAGAAAGGATGGGCCCAGTGAAGGCTGTGCAGACTCAGTTCTAAGTTAGCTACTTGTCTCTTCCAAGCACGCCATCAATGCTTGAGGGGAGCAAACAGCCATGACCAATACCTTAGAGCAGTGGTCGGCAAACTGCGGCTCGCGAGCCACATGCAGCTCTTTGGCCCCGTGGCATGGGCCACGAAGTTTCAATCGCACTGTATGTGCGCTCCCGAACGTGGTATTTTGTGGAAGAGCCACACTCAAGGGGCCAGTTTGCCGACCACTGCCTTAGAGCCGTCTTTGGCTTGTCTAAACAACCTAGTTGGAGTACACAAGACCAACCCAGATGAAGTAGAAGTAAAAGAAAATATCTAAAAAATAATAAAAGAAAATGTCAACTGTGAGTTTCAGACCACTTAAGTGCAACAAAACTTCCAAAAAGAATGAGGTCAGCGGGGACTGAAATAATTAAAGGCAGCTTCAGGGAAGAGATGGAATGATGGGCAGTTTTGAAAGGCAAGCAAAAGGATTATCATGACACTGGAGAGCAGCATTCAAGAATCTGAGAGAGCCCAGCTGGTATGGCAGAGTGACTGAGCATCGACCTATGAACCAGGAGGTCACAGTTTGATTCCCGATCAGGGCACGTGCCCAGGTTGTGGGCTCCATCTCCGGGGTGGGGCGTGCAGGAGGCAGCCAATCAATGATTCTCTCTCATCATTGATGTTTCTAGCCCTCTCTCCCTTCTCCCTTCCTCTCTGAAATCAATAAAAAAATACATTTTTTTTAAATTAAAAACAAAGAAGAATCTGAGAGAAGCCCTGCCAGTGTGGCTCAGTGGTTGAGCGTTGACCCATGCACCAATAGGTCACCGGTTCGATTCCCAGTCAGGGTACATGCCCGGGTTATGGGCTCGATCCCCATTAGGAAGTGTGCAGAAGGCAGCCAATTGATGTTGATGTTTCTCTCTTGTGGATGTTTCTCTCTCTCCCCCCACTCCCTCTCTCTCTCCTTTCCTCTCTCTCTCTCTCTCTCTACAACCAATAAAAAGGTTTTTTTTAAAGAATCTGAGAGAAGACCAGCCCAAAGTAGGTAGACCCCAACTCAGGTTCTCCATGGACAAGAAGTGAGGGTGAAGCTATTGCTCTCTGGATGGTTACTTCCAGAGTTTACACATACTCTTCTGCATCTCCTAGCAGAGGGACTGCTTCCTGGCTCTCTTTCTCCCACCTAACATCTCTGCCCTACAACTAGAGTAAAGAGACTTAATTGGGAGGACATCCCCAAGTAAATCAAACTCTGAGAACCTACCATGTACCAAGTATTGGGCAAAGCACTTAGGCAGAGTTCTTAACTAGGGATCCATGGATAGGTGTCAGGAGCCTGTGAATCTCCCCCAAGTAGCATGCAAAATATATGAGTGGGCAGGCAAATTCCTGGGGAGAGAGTCCACAGTTTCTTCATCAAATTCTATAAGAGCATGTAAGCCACAAAGGTAAAAAAAAGTCCCTGCACCAGGATAATAAAAGGGGAAAGAATGCCCAGGTCCAGCACTCTAGAAATTCACAATCTTGTGGGGGAAGACAAACACAGACATAAATAACTCTGATGCAAGGCAGACTTTGATAAGTGCACTAATGGAGGTTCAAAAAAAAATGCTGTGAGGGAAGGGGGAGCAGAGTTAATTTCAACAGGGCTGTCAATAATCCACCCTCTCCCCCCATCCTGGTTTTGAGATCCAAGTTTATAATGAGGAAAACAACCAGCCTTGCTTCTCCTCAGGTTCAGCCAGAGCCCCTGGCTAGTACCTTTCTCTGGTACTCCCAGTGGAGTTGAGGCAGGCACTATTCCTGCCAGGGAGGTGAAGAAGGGCATTGTTTTCAGGACAATGGGAGGCGATAGGAAGGAGATGCTCATCCTGATATGAGCAATGACCCCGTTCTACATTTTTTCCCTCTTCTACTCAGCTCCCATGCTCTGAATTCCTGAGGTACTAGTAATCCTGACACTCAGTTCATGCTTAATCCTTAATTGTGTCCTTTATCCCTAAATTACCTATTTTAGGGAATCCCTTCTCAGAGAGACCCCTCACTCTCCAAGCTAGTCTTTTCTCTTACCCCTCCATCCAGAAACTTCGTGCCATTACCATATTTCATTTTCTTCCAAAAACTCATCACCATCTGAAATTATCTTTTTTTATGTGTCTATTATCTGTCTTTTCCTCATGAAATATAAGCTCCGTGAAAGTAAAGCCTTTAAGTTTCTGGTTCCCTTCTATGTCCCTAATTCCTACAACACTGCCTGGCACATCCGAGTGCTCATTAAGTATGTATTGAATGAATAAGTGCCTAGTCCCTATCTCCTAGTCCCTATGTATCCAAGGTTCAGAGAGGAAAGTGTAAAGAGAAATGAAAGCACTTTTTTCCCCCCTGAGAACATCTTTGTGATGCTGGGTTTTCAAAATAGCCCTTAATTAAAATGATCATGGCAGAATGTAGCCAGGGAACCATGTGTGAAACCCAGAATTTGAGTATTCTTTCGCCTCTTCGTATATAAACTCTACTGTCCAACTGTCACTTCTGTCTTTGACAGCTCTGTTTTCTTCCGACACCCTTCTCAGCTATGCACTCATCACCCACACCTTAGGTCACTGCAATAACCACCTGAGTGGCCTATCTCCAAGCCATCCTGCAAACTTACAACAACTTAACCTACCTATAATCATAATTCCTAGGACATAAAAGGTGTTCAATAAATGTCTGAAGAATTAGATCAGTGGATATAAGACAACCCTGCCTTCTATTATACCAAATCCCTGCTTTAAAAAGTTTATGTTGCTCTCTCTACCAAGCCCACACTCAGTAGTTTGTCACTCGACACTCCAAGGTGTCACAACCACCTTTTTAACCTCATCTCCTTCATACTGTGTGAGCCTCTGCACTACAACATTTGTGTTCCCTAAACTTTTACTTAGCTTATGCTATATTCCTCCAATGGAAATATTCACCTTTGATTATTAGACACACACACACACACACACACACACACACACACACACACACACACACCAATGATCATAGACTACTGGAGCTGGAGAAGGCCTTAAAAATTTAAGCAGCCCTAGCCAACTTGGCTCAGTGGATAGAGCGTCAGCCTATGGAATCAAGGGTCCTGGGTTCGATTCCAGTCAAGGGCACATGCCTGGATTGAGGGCTCAATCCCCATTAGGGGGCATGCAGGAGGCAGCCAATCAATGATT
This sequence comes from Myotis brandtii, assembly GCF_000412655.1. NCBI lineage: Eukaryota > Metazoa > Chordata > Mammalia > Chiroptera > Vespertilionidae > Myotis > Myotis brandtii. Next base: position 4,128,045 of record NW_005358092.1, read on the forward strand.
CTCTCTCATCATTGATGTTTCTATCTCCCTCTCCCTTCCTCTCTGAAATCAATAAAGAAATATATTTTTTTAAAAAGAACTTTTTTGAGAAATACAGCAAAATACTAAGAAATGGTACATATAAAATCTGACATACTTCTCTTTATTTACATAGTTAACCTCTCCATAATGTAAGGGACATTTTCAGGAGCCAAATAAATTAAGTTGTGAATGTCAGAACAGCAAGCAGATGCTAATACTTTGGCAGCCTCTTAGTTTGGGGCAACTAACAACTTTAGATAATTCAACAAATTAGTTTTAAATTATTAAAAACAAAAGAATACAGTATTTTTAAAAGAACCAAGTTTGAAATAGAGCCAAATAAAACTAGTCATTGAATCAAATGAAAAAATGGGGTAGATGTCTCTCCCTCAATTTCTCTCGGTTTTCCCATTTCTTTGTGTCTGTGCAATTTCCCTGCCGCTGCTGGTGGAAGTCTGCCTGAGATGTGCTCCTCATCTTCCTGACCCTTTCCTCAGGACTTCAACTCAGCTGGAATAAAAAAAGAAAACCAAGAACTGAGAATATATATTAAGACTCTGTCCCTGGTTCATGAAGAAATCCTCAATGTCCTCCCTCCTCCCCCACACCCCCCAAATTGCACCCCACACCCACCGCCAATCTTTGACTCAGAGGTGGTGGTGAGCAGTTAGGAGGTCAGCTGGTTGGTGCGGTGCATGTGTGCATGCCTGCATGTGTCCATTTGAACCCTGGGTTGGCAGGCAGGGTGGAAAGGAGTGGATCAGAGGATTTGTAAGAAGATCTCAGCAGAGAGGCCTTTAATCTTTGAGGCAACTGCTTGTATGGAGACCATGTTGTGAGAGATGACCTTGGAGACCAAGTAGCCAGAAACATGGATTGCTGCCACCTCTCAGTTCAGGCAACTGAGTCTTGAAAGAACAGGGCCAGAATGTCAAAGCTTGACCTACCCCTGAAAGAAGAATCCCATTCCAAAAATATGGAAACTAAAGCCCTCCACAGAAAAGGACCCTCCACAAGTCAGTTACAAAGATAGGCCTGAAACTGAGATACCTACCCAGTGTTCCTGCCTTCCAGTCCCAGGAATCCTCCGAGTACTAAGAGGCATGCAGCAGAGAGAAAGGCTAGCTTTTCCCAACTGCTGAGCTTCTGTGACATGGAACATTCCCCAACTTCTCTCATTCTCAGCAAAATCCTTGCCTTCTGACCTGCCCTTCCCCCCAATGCAAATATTTACCTAGAATCTGAAAGGAAGGATGGAGGCAGTGCTGAACATCAAGGAGAAAAGAGTGGTTAAAGAATGTGTATTTGGCCCTCGCTGCTTTGGCTCAATGGATAGAGCGCCAGCCTGTGGACTGAAGGGTCCCTGGTTAGATTCCAGTAAAGGGCACATACCTGGGTTGCAGGCTTGATCCTGGCCAAGGCTGGGGCACAAGGGAGGCAACCAATCAATGTGTCTCTCTCACATCGATGTTTCTCTCTCTCTGTCTTTCCCCCTCCCTTCCACTCTCTCTAAAAATCAATGGAAAAATATCCTTGAGTGAGGATTAACCAAAAAGAAAAAGAAAAAGAAATGTGTATTTGGTGGCAGGAGCTGACCATGGATGGCCTGGAAACTGCTAAGAAACTGGGCATAGCTGTGTCTTGGTCTGAGAAATTGAAAAAGTATTGGCAAAAGGGCTAGTTGAAAAACATATCTATCCATGCCTGCCTGCCCAGCCATTCCCTAATTCCTACCAGCATTCACTGAGCTCCTAATATGTGCTACTTTTATGTTAAATCTAATTGGGCACTTAATATGTGGTAGGCTCACTAAATCTTATCTATACTAATAAAAGGGTAATATGCTAATTAGACCAGGAGACCTTCTGGACGTTCTTCCAGACAAAGCCATGATGGCAGGGCTGAGGCAGAGGCAGTTAGGGGCGATCAGGTGGGGAGGGGGCAGTTGGGGGCGATCGAGCCAGCAGGGGGGGCAGTTAGGGGAGATCAGGCCAGAAAGAGGAGGCAGTTGGGGGCAATCAGGCCGGCAGGCAGAGTGGTTAGGGGCGATCAGGCAGGCAGGCAGGCGAGCGGTAAGGAGCCAGTGGTCCTGGATTGCGAGAGGGATGTCCAACTGCCGATTAGACATTCCCCGGAGGGGTCCCAGATTGGAGAGGGTGCAGGCCAGGCTGAGGGACACACACACCTCCCCCTGCATGAATTTCGTGTACCGGGCCACTAGTTTAGTTATAAGAAAGGCTCTATAGAGAGGACATTATAACCCTCTTACCCAGATGAAGCACCTGAGGCTTGAAAAGGAAGAAGTACCTTATACAAGGTCTTGCAACTGGTGAGTAGTAATAGAACTTGGATTTGAACCGTGCCCTGTCTTCAAATTCCTTAATTTTTTCCAGGAACCATCAATACTTTTTAGCCCACTTAGTGCCCATTAAAAAAAGTAAATGCTCCACAAACATTTTACTTCATTTTAAAATGAATCACCTCTGCATTCATTCAAGATTTGCAAAGTAAATAAAAATTGAAAAACACACATCACTCAATGTCTTGGGCATTTATATATATAAAATCCTTGGTCACCTGGTATGTCATTTCTCCATTCCCATCCGACCTTTCTTTCTCCGTTTCCTATCCTTGGGCCCTCCTCCCAGGTCCTGACACCATAAAGCACAATTCTACCAGCTAGAGTGGGACAACAGCATAGCCTCTGTTCCACACCACAGAACACTTTAAAAGAAATGGGTAGAAGAGGCAGGTAATAGCTCTTCCTTGGGCTTATTTTCTCATCTGTTAGTAAAGGGACTATAAGCCACAGGTTGGGCAGTGGCCACAGACATTCATGCTCACAGTGTCCCTATGAGTCG
>NW_005358092.1:4130952-4133818 GCF_000412655.1 Myotis brandtii
GGCCCACAGGACAAGCTTGAGCTTCCTGGCCTTCCTGGCAAGTTGCCTGGGTTGTTTCATCAGTAATGTCAGTGGTGCCCCAAGGATTACTGAATTTTCCTTGTATTTATGTCATTGTTTAAAATAAAGGTGGCTTAGGCCCCAACATCTGTCAGTAAATTCCAAGCTTTTGATATTCTTTTCATATACAGAAGGTGGATATTTATTTTTTAATGTCATTCAAATTTATCAATACCTAAATAAACTTAAGACACACACAAAAAATGATTTTTGAGCTTTTTTGTTTTTTTAATGTGCAATTCTTAAGGTATTCCTGGTTATCACTGCTTATTACACTTTTTTTTTTTTCAACAATATCTGGTCAGAGTAGTGGGATTATAGATGAGTGTAAATTTCTCCTTCATATCTTTATGTAAATAATAGCACTTTTATTGATTTATTTTGTGCCATGGTTTGGTTAAAAAAAAAATTAAAGTGGCTTATAAGGACAGAATATAAAGTGACATAAACTAGAAGAAGTTGTGGGGGAAACAAAAAATAAAGGTATAGGGATAAAATTGATACCAAAATATAGATCATAAAATCTTTTACCCTTTTCCCCAGATGAGCCATAAATTGAATTCTGAAGCTTTCAAATGACCAACACAAAGGGAGAAGCATCGACCCACACACTGAAGGGTTGTGGGTTCGATTCCTGGTCAAGGGCACATACCTGGGTTGCAGGTTCAATCCCCGGCCCTAGTTGGAGCACATGCAGGAGGCAACCAATCAATGTCTGTCTGTCTGTCTCTCTCTCTCCCTTTCTTTCTCCCCACCCTCACCCCTCCCTTCCACGCTCTCTAAAAATCAATGGAAAAAATATACCTGGGTGAGGATTAACAAAAACAAAAAAGGGAGAAGCCTGAGTGGTTTTACAACTTACACAGCCAATAAAAATTAAAACAAATCGATTGCTCAAGAGAAGCTAGCTATTTCTAATATTTCTCATACACAGGATAAGCAATATTTCTCAATCCTGTCCTTGCAGCAGCTCTAATGGAGCATTTCTCAGGGCTGTATCTCATAGCATTTAGGTCCTTGGTCTTTCTTTGCCACTTCCTAAGTTAGTATACCTATGCTATGGTAGTGACTGAAAGGAAGCCCAAAGTGGGCTGCTGGTAATTTTCTGTTTCTTCACTGGGGTTCTCATTACATAGGTATGCTCAGTTTGTGAAAATTCATCAAGCTGTACACATATATGTGCACTTTTCTGTACATATAAGGTACTTCAATGAAAAGTTAAACACACACACACACACACACACACACAAAACCAGGGACCATAGGACAATCTGTACCCTTTTCTAAAAAGTTGGTTAGTAGTTAAGAAATTAAAAAAAAAAAGTTAGCATAAAAAATAAATTATATACTAAAAATCACAAGGTAAAAATAATATTCGTTCTTTCTTGTCTTGTGGATACTTCGAACACTAAAAGCAGCACTTGTTAGAACCTAAGAGTCTGTAAAAATTTAAAGATCTATCCGCCATGCTTTGCTCAGAATATATAATATATTCAGCCCAAACTATTTTCACCTCTTCCAATAGTGTTTTGCTTATATCACGTAACATATAAATATATTAATTGTGGATCACAGAGTCAAAGGAGGATTGTCTGAAAGTGCAAAATGTATGGTTGGCCTAATTTAGACCTCATTACCCTTGAATATAAGGGAAAGTGCTCATGGAAAATAAAAGGGTAGATTTTGAGACTGGTGGAACTTTGCAGAAAACTAGACAGTGAGCAGCTAACTCCAAGAACAGCCTCTAGGCCCCATTCCAAAGCAAACTCTGCTCTGATGGCTGCGCTGCGCTGCACCATAAAGCCCAGCACTAGGGGGGCAAAACCAGGCTCCGTGGCCTGGAAAATTACTGCAGTGCAACTACCAGCCACTCCTAAAACCAGCACAGAAGTGGTTGCTTCAAAGACCTTGTGCTGCGAAGCAATTATAACCACACGGGGCTCCTGAACAACTCTCAGCACAGGGAGCAGCAAGCAGCCCCGCACCACCAGCAGGTGAATGGGGCCTCATCCCAGACTGGGGGGCCCTGGGTGGTGGGCGGGATAGAGAGAGCAGCTCTGTGGCTACAGTTCTGGGGAACAGGGACTAAAGAGACCAGGGAAAGGAGACACACTGTCTGGGTAAGGGCTCCTGTTGTCACACACTGCGTCCCTGGTACACAGTGGTCAGTCCGAAGAAAACATTTATAATAAAAAAGCATTGATGGCTTAATTTTTATCCTTTGCATTTGTGTTTAAAGGCTACTGTTTATATGTATTATGGTACCAGGAACAGTAATTCCTAGGTTCTATTCTTAGATTGGTCACTGCTAAAGTATCTGCCAGTGGAAACTAAACTGTCAGGTGCTCAGAAATTCTGAGCTTACCATTTATAAGCAGAAAGTATTTATTTGAGAGCCTAGTACAGTGATGGCGAACCTTTTGAGCTCGGCGTGTCAGCATTTTGAAAAATCCTAACTAACTTAACTCTGGTGCCGTGTCACATATAGAAATTTTTTGATATTTGCAACCATAGTAAAACAAGGATTTATATTTTTGATATTTATTTTATATATTTAAATGCCATTTAACAAAGAAAAATCAACCAAAAAAATGAGTTCGCATGTCACCTCTGACACGCGTGTCATAGGCTCGCCATCACTGTTAGAGGCTGCCCACATTCCTTGCCACATGGCCCCTTCCACCTTCAAGCAAACAGCACCGAATCAAATCCTTCTTGTGCTTGGATTTCTGACTTCTCTGGCTGTGATCTCTCTCTCTCTCTCTCTCTCTCTCTATATATATATATATATATATATAAATTGATG
>NW_005358092.1:4134972-4141686 GCF_000412655.1 Myotis brandtii
TTTCTCTCTCATCGATATTTCTAACTCTCTATCTCTCTCCCTCTCCCCTCCTCTCTGTAAAAACTCAATAAAATACATTTTTTTAAAAAAAACAAAAAAACCTTACAAACTCCTCAATATCTCCTGAAATGTCACCATTTCCATGAAATTAATTGAAAGAGCTGTGTTCCATTACCAGAAGTGTCACAGCAACATCTAGAGCAGTGGTGCTCAACCTTCCTAATGCCGCGAGCCTTTAATACAGTTCCTCATGTTGTGGTGACCCCCAATTTCATTGTTACAAATTGAACATAATTAAAGCATAGTGATTAATCACAAAAACAATGTGTAATTATATATGTGTTTTCCGATGGTCTTAGGCAACCCCTGTGAAAGGGTCGTTCGACCCCCAAAGGAGTCGCGACCCACAGGTTGAGAACCGCTGATCTAGAGTCTACACTTGTAAAACTTAATGACTGTTTCATATTGTAATTATTTTTATATGTGCACCCAAACTACTAGAGAAAGCTATTGAGAGCGCAGAAACCATAACCTTAGTTATTATTATATCTAAGTGATATAGTACAATGCCTTGCTCAAAGTATGTGCTAAATAAATATTTGTTTAAATGAGTGAGTGAACAGCTCTAATTATTTTGTCCAAGGGACCCATTTTTCTATCCGTTAATGATTTTGGTTGCTTTTCTCTGAAGTTACTCCAATTGTGGTTGTATCTTTTTTTACATGTGGAACTGAAATTGCACATCATCCATATCTTAAACTACTGAGCTATTTCCATAAAGATGAAGCAGGAAGCCTGCTCCCCTGTCATTACTTTACCACCCTAGGGTTTGTGACTGCCGTCTCTCCATATACTTCTCCCAGCACCAGACTGATGTACCAGTCACACAGGGACAGGCAAATGAAAGGTTCTTTAATGAAGGGTGGCCTTACAGATGACAGAAAAGCTGGTGGTGGAGTGAGCTGGCAGGGAGGTACTGCTAGAGGGAGGAGGCAGGGTGGCTTGTTGAGGAGCAGAGCCAAATGGGACTCCAGTTGCTGTGGTCAAGGCCACGGGTATAGTCCTGGGAAGGGACATTTTACTACCCTGGTTGCTGTGGATTGGCCAGGGTCTAGAGGAGGGAATGCTAGCCACCCCTTCCTACCTCTCTACTTCCTAATTCTCACCACCCTCCCCACCCCCCACCCCTGCCCCAGCCCCTGCTTTCCCTTCAGATGAATAGCTCTGAGCTGGGAGTAAGACCTATAAGGAGAAGACTTTGATACAAGATGTCTGGGCTTCTTACAAACAAAAGAGGATGGAAGACAAGGAGCCAGAAACCACAGTCACTGTCTAAATCTCATTCCAAAAGAAAAAAGTAGAACACAATGGGATGGCCAGGGTGAAAAGCCACCCTGTAGAGCAGATGGGTTTCAGGGTCCTAAGTGATCCATCAGTGTCCAGGCTTGGACTCTCTTTAAAAATGATGGTTAAGGAGCCCTGGCAGAATGCTCAGTGGTTAGAGCATCGGCCCAGGAACCAAAGGGTCCCCATCAAGGGCATACATGTGCCTCAGTTGCAGGTTCAATCCCCAGCCCCAGTTTTGGGGGGGGGGGTGCGGGGGGAGGCAACCAATCGATGTGTCTCTCTCACACCAATGTTGTTGTTGTTTTTCTCTCTCCCCTCCTCCTACCTCCCTTCCACTCTCTCTAAAAATCAATGGAAAAAATATCTCAAGTGAGGATTTTTTTTTTTTTTAAATGGTGGTTAAGGAAACAGAAAGCCAATTCTGGAATAGGAAGCTGGGAACATTTTTCTGGAGAAGAGTCAGTTTGGAAAAGGAAACAAGGAATAAGGAGACCCAGTCAGAGTTAAGATTCAACTAGAAGGGAAACCAGACAGACCCAAGAATCGATAGCTGAGGATGCGACAGCCAACAGGAGATAGAGTGTGAGATTCTGATGATGGCAACTGCTTCTGGCCTCTGAGGAGAAAGCACATTTGAGGCAAAAGTATGTGCTGGAGGAGGGGGAGGAAGAAGGGAGGTCACTGATTTCAGGGTCATGAAATAACTGCCTTCCTCTGTTTTTAACTGTGCAGAGGATCCCACTGGCCATCACATTAATAAAACTGAGAAGAGGTGTCCTGTCCCAGGGAGAAAAGAAGGAAGATCCCTCCCAGGGCCTCCCACCTGCACTCACTCCAGCTGGGCTCATGCACTTGGCACTATGAAGGGTATGGGAGGGTAGATTCACTGTCTATTAGAGGGGAAAACAAGGCTCCGGGGAGGGAAGAACTGGCGATGGGAAGGCAGGTTTGGGTCACCAGAAGGAAGCACTCTCCTCTTAGAGCTGTGGAACTGCCTTCCTCAAGATGTGTTGAGCTCTCTGGCCTGGAAATAATCAAGAAGGGGAGATCACATAACCCCAATAACCAGGCTGAAAGAAACCTTGGAGGTCACTGGGTCCAACTTCCTCCCTCTACCTGAGAAGCTGCCCTTTTTCCCCTGATTCCCCAACTAGTTAGTGACAAAACCAGAACTGGAACCTGTCTCCCAACTCACAACCAGAATTATTTCAGCTGCCATACAGTGAGCGGTTTCACCATAAACATTTCTACCCTGAACCAGCCCAATTACTGAGCTAGTGATTTCTTCTTTTGGCTACAGAAGACAAAGCACCACACCCAACGCTGGGCAAAGAAGCTGACGCAAGGACCTGTCAGAGAATCTTCTCACCAGTAATTTCATCAGGCACTCCTTCAGTTCCTGAGAGGGGAAAGCGCAGTGATGGAGAAATGTGCTAGAACTCTGCACCTCTGCCCCTGTGCCTTGGAAGGGAACCTGGTGGATTCCGGAGTCTCTCCACTCCTTCCAGCTATTACGCTGACCTTTTACAATCCCTGACACTTTCAGAGTTTTACTTGTTAGTTGCAGCAATAGAAAATTGAAAGTCCCCTCAGATAACCAAGTCTATTGTAAAAAGAGAGACCATTTCCCCTCCATTGTCCTAGAAGGAAACTGAGGCACAGAAAAAGTAGCTTCGGGTAAGTTAAAAGGCTTTAATTGAACTATCGTGCTGCCCATTGTTTCCTTGAGCAAGGTCTGAGGAGTTTGATAAATTGGGCAGAGTTCCCAAGGAGGGCTTCGTTTCAAATACCCAGCTGCAGGGATGGCCATGGCTAGGGGAGGGGACGGCTCAATGAGAAGGTGGGAGACTAGGAGGCAGAGGAAGGAGCTAGGAGGAGTGGCTTGGCATATGGGAAGGGGGAAGGAGAGGCAGGTCTAAGAGGCATTGTTAAAATAAAGAACCGCAGGAAACGCACCAGGAGGCGAAATGGAGAGAGCCCTAGAGAAGGCGGCGAGCAAAGTTTGGGCCGCGCAGATTAGAGCGCGCGGCCTTGGGGAGGACGGCCGAGGGCATCCCAGACACAAATCTACAGCCCGCGCGCGGACCGCCCGTGTCTCCTTCTGGGGAACTGCAAGCCCGGCGCCGCTGGAAGCACCCCAAGTCTCAGCCAGCATTTCTACCGGGCGGGCGGGAGCCTCTCGTACCGTCGCCCTAGGATGGAAGAAGCAAACAGCCTCGAGGATGCCCCGACCTTATGTAGCCCGGCGGCCAGGCCCGGGCTCGGCTCTCCCTCCCCGAGTAGGCAGCGGGGCGGCGCCGAGCACCTGGAGGCGAAAACGAGTTCAAAACCGGGTCTGAGGATGAGGCGGGTCTCCCCAGGGCTGGAGCCAGCGGAACTACCCCTTCCCACCTCCGCGTCCTCTCCCGCCCCTGCCCGATGCTACTTACTCCGGTTCAGGGGGTTCCCGCCGACCTGGGCCGACGCCACCAGTTCCAAATAAAGAGTCCAGAGCCCCACGGACACCACGGCGAGCACTAGCAGCAGCCGGAAGCGCCGCCGCAGCAGCTTGACGGAGCGCAGGAGCAGCAGGAGCAGCGCCCCCTTCCCACCTCCGCGTCCTCTCCCGCCCCTGCCCGATGCTACTTACTCCGGTTCAGGGGGTTCCCGCCGACCTGGGCCGACGCCACCAGTTCCAAATAAAGAGTCCAGAGCCCCACGGACACCACGGCGAGCACTAGCAGCAGCCGGAAGCGCCGCCGCAGCAGCTTGACGGAGCGCAGGAGCAGCAGGAGCAGCGCGGCGAGGCGCGCCAGCTCCCTCCAGGAGCCGCTCCTCCTCCCTGAGTGTCCTCCGCGCCCGGCTCTCCTCTCCACGCCTCTCCCGTCGCAGGCGCGCTGCCTCCCTCCCTACCCGCTCGCTCCCCGGCTCGCACACACTGCCCACCCGGAGGTTCCCTAGGTGCGCGCCAACCCTCCTCTCCTCTCTCCCCCTCCCGCTCCGGCTTTTTCTCCGGCCGCAGCTACTCACCCACCTGTCCCGCCCCCGCTCAGGCCCCGCCCCCAGGGCACAGGTGGGCCCCGCCCCCGAGGAGCCCTGGGAAAGGGAAAGAGTCCCTCTGGCTTTCCAGAGGCAACAGGAGGTGTGTCCAGGGGCTTGTGACTGGCGCCCCTGCCGACTAGAGTTGGGTGGGGTGTAGGTGGGGCGAGTTACGATCGGGACTGGGCATGACTGAGGGAAACAGATACCTCCCTGGCGCTGGATGGTGTTGCTCCCCAAGCAGAAGTGAAGCTGGGTAGATGCCAGATGCTGGTGGGGACTCGTGTTGGGGTGACGCCTGAGATTTTGGCTCCAGGGCCTTTCGTGGCCTACACCGACCCTACTCCCTACTTTAGGTAATAAGAGTAGACATAATGTTAATTGGGATGCAATGGTCACTTAATTCAGCCATAATTTCCTCTTCCGGCTCAGATTTGAAGAGGCTTCCTTCCCAGCCTCAACCACAACTCTAGGAGGCACTGGGAAGTTATATGGCCCCAGAGAGAACCCCACGTAACTTTTCCCAGACCATGATGAAATAGCTGTTGGGGAAGAGTAGATGGTGGAGGGTTCTGAAAAATAATTAAAAATAGCCCTAGCTGGTTTGGTTTAGTGCAGTGGTTCTCAACCTTGGCTGCACATTAGAATCACCTGGGAATCTTTTTAAAATCCTGATTTCTGGCCCCCACCCCATAACAAAGAAACAGAATTTCCGGAGGATGAGGCCCAGAAATCAGGATTTTAAAAAGATTCCCAGGTGATTCTAATGTGCAGCCAAGGTTGAGAACCACTGGTTTAGTGGATAGAGCATGGGCCTCTGGGCTGAAGGGTTCCAGGTTCGGTTCTGTCAAGGGCACATGCCTGGAGGCAGCCAATCAATGATTCTCTCTCATCATTGATGTTTCTCTCTCCTCCTCCCTTCCTCTCTAAAATCAATAAAAAGATATATTAAAATCTTTTTAAAAAGAAAGAAGAAGAAACTCACTCAAGTCCAAAAGTTCATCAAGACATTCTGTAGTAGTCTAGTTCTCTGCCTTCAGGCAGGTAAAACATTATCTAATTTAAATGAGATCATTAAGATCCGAGGAGCAGAGTGAATTGCCTCAGGCCATTCAGCAGATAATAATGCAGTTTCATTTTCCTCTATTACTCCTGCGGAAAAGGATCAGCAGACCATGGAGAAAGTGGAGGTACAAAAGTGTTCCAGATATTTTAAAATCAAATTAATAACATGCAAATACTGTTTCAAGACAAGTTCACAGAATATAGTGCTCTGTTTTCCCTTCTCTCTGCTACCGCCTTAGTTGGATGTTCAATAGTCCAATTGTCTACACTGGACTATTGTAATTTTTCCTCAACTAGCTCCCTGAACTCCAGGCTCCCTCCCCCACCCCAGCCATCCTCTCCACTACTACCAGATAGTCTTTCCTTTTTCTTCTTCTTCTTTATTTTAATCCTCACCCGAGGATATGCTGAGTGACCGGAGATCAAACCTGCAACCTAGGTACTAGTATGTGCCCTGACTGGGAATTGAACCCACAATCTTTGGTGCATGGGATGACACTCTAACCAACTGAGCCACTTACCAAGTAGTCCTTATAAAATTATCTTACACATCCATATGTTGTAGGCAGTTATACATGAGCAGAGCAAGGACAGTGGGCCAGGTACAGAGGTCACCAGAGTGGAAAGCCCCAGGTACCTAGCAATGGACCATCAATTGTCGGGTGGGACCTCATCCCCAGGTAATTTTTCTTCCCCTACTAGCATGTTGCTGGTCATGCAGTTTGGACCCCCTGACCTTTCCTCCCTAGAGATAACATCTAGGCCAGTGATGGCGAACCTATGACACGTGTGCCAGAGGTGACACACGAACTCATTTTTTTGGTTGATTTTTCTTTGTTAAATGGCATTTAAATATATAAAATAAATATCAAAAATATAAGTCTTTGTTTTACTATGGTTGCAAATATCAAAAAATTTCTATATGTGACACGGCACCAGAGTTAAGTTAGGGTTTTGCAAAATGCTGACACGCCGAGCTCAAAAGGTTCACCATCACTTTCCTAGGGAGCCAAGCCAAGGGGTTCTCTCTGCCCTTAGGAAACTTGGCTCCCCTGAGCCTTGCAGACTTCAGCTTCTTTTTGGTCATGAATTGTTTCTGTTCTTTTTCTATCTAAATCGATATCAGAGATGACGGGTTCTTTGCTGCTGAACCAGGTTCTTTTTTTTTTTTTTTTTTTTTTCAGTTGATCAGTGTAGCGAGGTTCTTCTTTTTTTTATTCTTCTGTTACATCTGTATTTATACCAGTTGATTTTAATCCTATCCATTCTATTCCAAAGGTTAGG
>NW_005358092.1:4142879-4143516 GCF_000412655.1 Myotis brandtii
CACTGCTCCTTCTGGAAAGATACAAAACACAACCTCTTCCCCACATCATTACTAGATCTGGTAAAACTCTTGTCTGGTTTGTGTATCCTTCTACCAGGCTGAGTCGGCAGAGGCTATTGTACAGGAGGCCCGATGCCTTTTGGCTGCTGTACAACCCTCTGCATTGTATTTTTTTAAAAATTTAACATATAACATTCTTCTGTTAAAAGATCAATAAGGATTCCCCTAGGTAAGCCCCCCCCCACCCCCCGCATTCAGGACGGATAGGACTCCACCGAAGGGTGCTGTAGACCCCCCCTATAGAGGATAAGTAGGGTAAGAAGGTGGATAGTACAGAACTTAGATTGAGAAGATGTGCCATACTGAGTCCAAAGAAAGAAGACTCTGTATTGATCTTTAGATTGAGAAGATGTGCCATACTGAGTCTAAAGAAAAAAGACTCTGTATTGATCTTTTAACACATATGCTTGCTAGCAGAGGAGTTAAGGTTACTCCCAGTCAGACGGAATATTTTATACAAGAAGTATGTCCATGCTTTTCTGAGGAAGGAAAGGTGCCGGAAAGGTAAATGTAGAGGCATGGGAGAAGGTAGGCCCAAGGAGCCTTATCCTTAACCCCACTGCAGCCTTTCCACCCC
>NW_005358092.1:4144779-4158501 GCF_000412655.1 Myotis brandtii
ACTTAGGATAATCTCCTTCAGTTACTTCCTTGTAGCTTAACAGAACAATAGAGTAGTGACCTTGGAATGGAGATAACAAACGCCCTAACCTTTGGAATAGAATGGATAGGATTAAAATCAACTGGTATAAATACAGATGTAACAGGAGAATAAAGAACAGAACCTGGCTGGAAAAAAAAAAAAAGAGAGAGGGAGAACCTCCCTATGCTGATCAACTGAATGCTGTCTCTGTGTCATTCCTTCTTTGAGACTCTGTCCACACCTTTGGGAACCCCTGGACCTGCTGGGGCTGGACCCCAACACAAAACCAGCCCCAGCTGATATCAGGACCAGCTGCATTGAATAATGACCCCCTGCCCTGGTGCTGGGCCAATCAATCAGTGGAGACCACAACCCTGAAAGGACACACCTGGAAAACTGCTGAATATTCTATTGAGATCTTCCCCTTGGGACCGCCCCTAAACTCTCCACCCTTAAAATCCTTAGGAAAGGGCTGACGTGACCCAGTGGTTGAGCATCGACCTATGAACCCGGAGGTCATGGTTTGATTCCCGCTCAGGGAACATGCCCGGATTGCTGGCTTTCTGGCTCACTGGCCAATCCCCAATGTGGAGTGTGCAGGAGGCAGCCGATTATTGATTCTCTCTCATCATGAATGTTTCTATCTCTCTCTCCCTTTCTCTTCCTCTCTTAAATCAATAAAAAATACATAAAGATAAATAAAACACAAACTGTAAATCTGAATTCAAGGTCTTCCAAAACCTTTTACAACTTTGTGACCATCTGAAACCTGCCTCAGCTATAATGAGCTTATTCACTGCCTTTCAACACATTTTCTTTTCCAGTTGGTCAGGTTTGACCCTTTCTTCAAGTTCCATTTTGGGTTCTGTGAAGCTTTGTTGGACCAGCCCAATCCTGAGCAATCCCACCCTCCTTGGAGCTTTAGAAGAATTTACAGTGACCCACCCAGTGATGTGTACAGACTCACTTTCTTTTTCAGACTCACTTTTGAGTGTAAATCTTGTTATCCCAATTCACTGTGAGGTTCGAAAGTGGGAACTTTGCATCCTCAATATGTAGCATGTCTGGGAGAAAAAATTATTCTCTACCCTTCAAGTTCTTCTGGCTGAGCTAATGACCAAATTAACACAAGACAGATTAGCAGGAGAAAAGACATTAAAGTTGAATAATCTGTATACCTTTTGTATACATGGGAGACACCCAGGAAAGCTGAGTAACCAAAATGGTGGAAGCCACCGCCTTTTAAATGTCACCTTCAGCTAAAGATAAAGATGTTGGGGGTGGAGAGTCAGTTAAGGGAGGTTACCAGGACAAGCACAGTAAGCAAGGGTAAGACTGTTAAGTAGATGTAAGACCATGCCTTCTCCCGTGTTAGTGAGGGCAGGCCTGGTACAGTGAAGGGGACACCAAGGGGATAACTTTTACTTGGTTTTTAGACTTCTCCCAGGTGTGCTCCTTCCTAAAAGTAACCAGCCTAAAATAATCAGTATCCCAGAGTAGCATATTTGGGGGTGGCAAACTCTGCTCCTCTTCATAGCACAAGGCCCATTTGGCATTCAGTAATGTTTGAGGATGAAGGTAGCACTTGGAGTGAACATTCCCCAGAACTTTCAGTGTAGTTGTTTAGCAAAAGGTGAACCTGAAGGACAATTCTCTAATAATAAATAGCCCCAGGGAAATGTCTCTGTGACGTTCCAAACCACAGCTGTGTGCACTTCCCATGCTTTTTCTCTCCAAAAGACCAAGGCAGAAGCAGCCAGCATGCTCAAGCTTAGCTGAGGCAGGTGGGAGGTGACCAGGGTCCCTGTAAATAGAGTCTCTCTCTCTCATTGGGGATACCAATCTGCATGACTGGATATAAGGCTGAGTCACTTTCACGATTTTGTCATGGAAATAGGCCTCAAGACTAGCCCCCGCTGAGAGAACATATGCAATCACTTCAATCAACCAAACCCTTGAAGTATCTCTTATGTGGAAACTAGGGGAGATGTAAAACAGAACATGCCGCAGTAGTTGAGGAGAAAATATATCCCACAGAAAAACAAATCTGACACTTTAAAGGCTGAGTTTCTGGTCCAAAAAGTGAATTCCAAAGAAATTTAGAAAAGGAAAGTGATCACTTTAGAATCAGGGGTCCTCAAACTTTTTAAACAGGGGGCCAGTTCACTGTCCCTCAGACTGTTGGAGGGCCGGACTATAGTTAAAAAAAAAAAAACTATGAACAAATTCCTATGCACACTGCACATATCTTATTTTGAAGTAAAAAAACAAAACGGGAACAAATACAATATTTGTATTTGCATGTGGCCCGAGGGCCGTAGTAGTTTGAGCCCTGCTTTAGATCTTCCAATTCTGTGCCCTCCTCATCACTTGTTATAGCCTTTTTTTTTTTAGTTTAAATGCATTTTCTTTTTAGACAAACTACATGACATATTTTTCTTAAAAACAATGGCTCCACTACAAATAAATCAAGGTCAAAAGAAATGAAGATCTCAAGGTAACATCAGTCCATTTGTCCTAGTCCAGGTGTACAGATGAAAAGCAGCAGCCAGATAAGATGACAGATGATAGATCCAAATTGCCAAATTTGTTAACATGTTCCATTGCTAAACCATCCTTAAAGAAAATCATATATGGAATCACACCATCCTCATGGTGGTCCAGCAGAGCAACCATGCCATGTGGATTCAAGTTTTCACCAATCAAGCACTAGTAGTTTTTTGTTTGTTTATTGATTTCAGAGAGAGCAAGGGAGAGGGAGAGAGAGATAGAAACATCAATGATGAGAATCATTGATCGGCTGCTTCCTGCATGCCCCCTTCTGGGGATCAAGCCCTCAACCCAGGCATGTGCCCTGACCAGGAATTGAATCATGACCTCTGGTTCATAGGTCAACGCTCAACCACTGAGCCACAGCACTGGTAGTTTTTGAAATTAGCAAGGATGTGCTTGATTTGTTCTGAAGCCCCTGGAAAGACTTTGCTCTTTCTGGTCTCTGTTCTTCAAGTGTCCCTTTGATGGATTTCATGTAATCTTTTATATAGTTCATGTAAGCTGGTTTTTTGTGAAGTTGATTTCCTGCAAATGATGGTTCTTGACAAGATCAACACCAGTGATGACTGTGCTTTCAGTACCTTCACCCTTGGGTAAAGTGGAGGCATTTCCACCCATGGGTGAGTCATCCATGTTACCCTCTGTCCTACTGACCATTTCCCCCTCCACTTTCAGACACAGCCTATTTTTGATCTCCCAGATCTTGTAGATGTCAGAGAACATCTCATCACAGCTGGTGAGGTACCGGTAGATGATGGAAACTGGGACACTGGCTTAACAGGAGTCCTGAGCTCGAAGTGAGCGCAGAGCAGCCGAAGCAGCACTCAGGGGGAGCCTTGAACAGATCATTTCTTGTGGCTCTACTCTTTCCCTCTTTTCTTCTCTTTCCTGTTGTGGTTGCCTCCTCAGCACTAAGATACCCCTCACACCCAGATCCTGTGTTCAGACTGCTTGCTCCAAATCCTTTTTTGACTCCTAGTGATTTCACAGCAGCAGAGGATCTGGACTTCTGAGACTCAAATTCCATGCTCAGTCCTAGCTGTCATCCTCCTCAGGTCCAGAGATAAGCATGCGGGTGGAGGTATTCATGGTGACAAATTTTGGTGGCATAATAATACCACCAATGTCTGTTCTTTGTCGTGTCAAGTTAACTGGACACTCACTGGTCGTTCTGATGATTTTCACTGCCTTTTGCTCTCCCACTTTAGCCCTGCCACCTGACTCAGAATGGCCCAGGGTCACATTGTAGAAATCACACTTGATGAGAAAAAAGAATTTCTATCATGTTTTTAGCTTATCAAGAATGCCAGAGTCAGGTCAAACCACAAAGATGGCAGGTCAAACCATAAAGGCTCTTCTCCAAAATTACAGCGGCTTTGTTAGAGAGGTCAAGCGAAGCGTTCTAAAATGGGCCAAGGCCAGCTGAGGTACCAGCAAATTCTGGTTTGTAGAGAATTCAAAGGAAAAGGTGTCCAGTGACCATTAGGTATAGTAGCAGAAGTCTTGTATCCAGAGCACTTTTTATTCTGGTCTATGTGGATATCAGAATATAAGTAATTCTATGAGTCCAGCACCCTTCCCATTTCCTAAAACCTGATGTCTCTGTTATAATGTGACACCTTTGAGCTTACAGAGCATTTTTACACCTATATGACATGTTTTATTTCTCACAACCAAATGAGAATAGCAAACAAAATTCATAAGCTCCATTTCTTAAGATAACCTGCACCAAGTTCACATGACAAGTGAGTGATGGAATCAGAACTAAAACCAGATCTTTATTTATTTTTTTTTTAAAATATATTTTATTGATTTTTTTTTTTACAGAGAGGAAGGGAGAGGGATAGAGTTAGAAATATCAACAAGCTGCCTCCTGAACACCCCCCTACTGGGGATGTGCCTGCAAGCCAGCTACCTGCCCTTGACCGGAATCGAACCTGGGACCCTTCAGTCCCCAGGCCGACGCTCTATCCACTGAGCCACACTGGTTAGGAAAAACCAGATCTTTAGTCTCCGGTCTTCTTTCCATTGTATCCAGAGGTCTCCTTCTCTGGTCATAATCGCTTATGCCCACACAGACCTTCAAGCTCCTTTTTTACTTCAGGAGCCTCTCAGCTAATCAAATGTATCTCATGTAGATACCTTGGTAGTGGAAATTCTGATGATAAGTCAATAAGGATCTCTGGGCCATCACTAAGCCAATGTTTTAGACTGAGACATGGGAGGATTGAATTCTTTTGAGAGAATTTCTAAGAGAGAAAGAATAGTGCTAAAGCTATCCCAAGTGCCATGGTCATGGTCATCTTGGCAAGTATTTATTTGCTGTATCTCTCTTTCTCCCTTCCTTTCCTTTCTTCCTTCCTTTCTTCCTTCCTTTCTTTCTTTCTTTCTTTCTTTCTTTCTTTCTTTCTCTCTTTTCTTTCTTTCCTTCTTTCTTTCTTTCCTTCTCTCTCTCTCTCTCTCTCTCTCTCTCTCTCTCTCTTTCTTCCTTTCTTTTGTTAATCCTCACCCAAGGATATTTTTTCCTATTGTTGTTGTTTTTTTTTAAGAGAGTAGAAGGGAGATAGAGAAAAGAGAAACATCGATGTGAAAAAGACATACCGATTGGTTGCCTCTCACATGTGCCCCAACAAGAACCATCGACCCTGCAACTCAGGCACATGTCCTTGATGGGAATCAAACCCGAGACCCTTTGGTATGCAGGCTGATGTTCTAACCACTGAACACACTGGTCAGGCTGTTTTGTCTCTTTCAACACATGTAAATCATTCATACCAAAAGTTGCAGGTTTCATTGATTTCATTTTACAGATAAGAAAATGGCCCTGACCGGTTTGGCTCAGTGGATAGAGCGTCGGCCTGCGGACTCAAGGGTCCCAGGTTCGATTCCGGTCAAGGGCATGTACCTTGGTTGCGGGCACATCCCCAGTCGGGGGTGTGCAGGAGGCAGCTGATCGATGTTTCTCTCTCATCGATGTTTCAAACTCTCTATCCCTCTCCCTTCCTCTCTGTAAAAAATCAATAAAATATATTTTAAAAAAAGAAAGAAAGAAAATGGGCTTAGAGGTTTTAAATAACTTGCTCAAATGCCCTGGCTGGTGTGGTTCAGTTGGTTGGGCATCATCCCTCCAACGAAAGGTTGCTGGTTGGATTCCTGGTCAGGGCACATGCCCAGGTTGCAGTTTGATCTGCAGTTGGGGTATGTGCAGGAGGCAGTCAATCAATGTTACACTCTCACGTCAATGTTTCTCTCTCCTACTCTCTTCTTTTCTCTCTAAAAATCAGTTTTTTAAAAAGTGATGTCAGTGACTTGTATCTTATATGGGACTTAAACTCAGGCTTCCTAACTTCAGATCCAGTGCTTTTTTTTTTTTTTTTCCTTTGCACATGTTGTTTCCCTGGAAGTTCACCTGGAAACTCTGAGCTCACTCTCAGCACATCTATAACTCATCCAACCACATGACAATTCTTCTCTTCCTCCCTTCCCCTCCCCCGGCCCCCATCAATGCTGCCTGCTTTGCTCTTTACTGAAAAGATATTTTTTCCTATTCCTTCCTTCCATGAGTCCATCTGTCCGGATGATGGAATTTTATGAGCTCTGACCAAGCCTTACTTTATCCATTGTTACAGAACAAAAGGGGTTCATTCACCTGTGTGCATCAAAGCACAATCAAACCCAAACAGGACATTGCAGCCAAGAAAGTAAAGGTTTAGCTCGGCCAGCATGGCTCAGTGATTGAGCATCAACCTATGAACCAGGAGGTCATGGTTCAATTCCCATCAGGGTACATGCCTGGGTTGTGGACTCAATCTCCAGTGTGGGTCATGCAGGAAGTGGCCGACCAATGATTCTCTTTCATCATTGATGTTTCTATCTCTCTCTCCCTCTCCCTTACTCTCTAAAGTCAATAAAAATATATTTAAGCCCTAGCCGGTTTTGCTCAGTGGTTGGAGCGTCAGCCTGCAGATTGAAGGGTCCCAGTTCGATTCCGGTCAAGGTTACTACTTGGTTGCATGATTGATCCCTGCACCCCTGGGGTGCATGTGGGAGGCAACCAATTGATGTGTCTCTCTCACATCAATGTTTCTCTCTGTCTCTCCCCCTCCCTTCCACTTTAAAAACCAATGGAAAAAATATCATTGGGTGAGGATTAATATATATATGTATATAGTAAAGGTTTAGTTTTAAGGAAATGGTGCCAAACCTAGAGTCACCAGTGAGCTTGTGCAAGGGAGAGGAAGGTGGGTAAGTCAGGGAGCTGGATGAGATCGCTTGAATCAATAGGAAAGAAAGGAGAAAAGTCATATTAAAGAAAAGAAATTTCTTCGTGGTTAGACCATCTGCGGTCCTAAATATTTGCATACTAGTTAGGGAAACAAATAACAATTTACCATCCCTATAGAAGATTATGTGCAAGGTTGCATCATGGAGAGTCAAAGAAAAGATGAAGAGGGGCAGAGATGGTATGCTGAAGGGTCAGAACAAAGCACATTGGCTAGAAAAGATCCCAGGCAATTCACCTACTGAGAGTTTAGGACTTCATCTTTCTCCCATGCAAACAAGTTGTTGATACAATTCTCAAGCAAGATGACCCAGACCAGAATTATATGCTTTGAAGCTTAAGTTTGGCATCTGTGGATAGTCTTGCTTCTTTTTCCAGTCTGCAGTGTGAGAGCCTCTAATTATTACCACCTCTCTTCCTGTCTGCATCCCCCAGGGCAGTGGTCGGCAAACTCATTAGTCAACAGAGCCAAATATCAACAGTACACTTTCTTCAAAATAGACTCACCCAGGCTGAAAACCGACTTCTGCGCATGGGCCACGAAGTTTCAATCGCACTGTACGCGCTCCCGCATGTGGTATTTTGTGGAAGAGCCGCACTCAAGGGGCCAAAGAGCCGCATGTGGCTTGGGAGCTGCACTTTGCCGACCACGGCCCCAGAGTAAAGGATTCCCCATCAAGTCAGTAGACAATTATCCAAGTCAAAAATTCACTTTGACTTGTGGGTTTTTCAACTGAGTAATACCAATTCTTTCCCTCCACTCAGGTTTGCTTTGTTGCTGGGAGACCTACAAAGAGAAAGGGTGAATAGCACTCTTGCTTGTTCATTAGCTGGTGCTGAAACAAAGGCTAAATGAGCCTTCCCTGAAGCCCCACCTCCCTCTGACCAGTAAACCCCACTAGAATATCATTCTCACCCTTCTCCAGAAAGACACTCTCTCCTGTTTGCACCCTGCAGTATGCTACTACAAATAATGGTGAAGGGCTTGCAGCTGAAGCTAAGGCATAAGGACCCACAACTCAGAGTAGCTTCCCAAGTCCTGGCACCTGTTTGATGTTAGAAGCTGTGAGGCTCACCACAGCTCCAGGCCCTTGGTCCTTAGTGCCCATACTTTTGAGTGAACTCTTTGTATTTCCTTCTTTTCTCCCAAGAATACATCCCACAAGCTTGGTCCCCACAAGTACAAACACACACAGGTGTACACACACTCCCCTTTGTGAGACTGCACAGATGGTGGACTCAGGGGCAGCTTGCTTGCATGCCTTAGCTCTCTGGCACCACCTTCTGTAGCACTTGAGGGTGTTCTCAGCATTTTCAGGATAAGCTGTAGGTCTCTAGGCCTCTGACTTCACAACTTCTCCAGTCCTTAGTAGGGCTTGTCGGTTCTACATTCTATAATCCGTAATCATGGAAATGTTCTTTTCCCCATTCATATGAGGCTTTGCTTCTTCTTGAGCCCATTCATTTAAGGATGCCTTCCCCTAATAAAGCAGAAATGGAGTATGGATATTCCTTTCCTTGCCTCAAACACAATTGAATGCACTCACCTGCTGGGATGGCTGCAGGCAACCCGCCCAGGGGACAGCAAGACTGGATTAACCTACCTTATGGCTTTGCTAAGGGAGAACAATGATCCTAAAGGCCAGTACATGTGCAGAGTGCCACAAAACAGCTCAAGTGCTCAAACCCAATACAGACTTTCTGAAAACCTTCTTTGTCTAAGTTCATAGGTCCAGGCTATAAACTCCAGTGAGAGAACCCCAGCCATGCCACTTAACACTCAATCACTGTGGCATCTCAGCAACATGTCTCGGTTTCCAGACGGTGATGCTGGGCACTGATGAGAGTCAGAGCTGTTGGTTTCGGGTTTCTCAGTCTTGTTATCTAAGGACCGGCTGCTTGGGATTTGATCAGGGCTGGTTTGGGAGAGAGGCAGACGCCGTCTTTTCCCCAGAACAGACTACTCTTTGAGCTCTGCCGCCACCCGGACTGGGGATGGAAGAAAGAAAACAAAAATCCCCACTGTATGTGGTTGTCCGGAATTTAACTTGGCCCTGGAGAGGGAAAATGAAAAA
Organism: Myotis brandtii; assembly: GCF_000412655.1. Lineage (NCBI taxonomy): Eukaryota > Metazoa > Chordata > Mammalia > Chiroptera > Vespertilionidae > Myotis > Myotis brandtii. The sequence continues at coordinate 4,153,711 of NW_005358092.1, forward strand.
GCAACATTGCTCTTCCACTTTTAACGCCCTCTGCAGGCAGCAAACCTCACTAACGCTGAGGCTGTCAGGACTGAGAAGGGGTTAGGGTCTGGACAAGAATGATTTCTGACCCTCTCAGCAGTGAAAGCGGCTCTCATCTCCTCCCTAGGTCAACACTGAGTGCCGAGTGGGAGTGTCTGATTTAAAGTCAGTTTGCAAAATATAATTGAAATAGAACATTCTCATCTGGCTAAGCTATGAAGAAAGGCCATGAACCCAATTTATTGATTTGGATTTTTTTGTTTGTTTGTTAATCCTCACCCCAGGATATTTTTTCCATTGATTTTTAGAGAGAGTGGAAGGGAGAGGAGAGACAGGGAGAGAAACATCGATGTGAGAGAGACACATCGATTGGTTGCCTCCCACATGCTCCCTGACCGGGCCAGGGATTCAGCCTGCAACCAAGGTACGTGCCCTTGACCAGAATTGAACCCGAGACCCTTCAGCCCGAGGGCTGATGCTCTAACCATTGAGCAACCGGCCAGGGTGAGGAAGCTTTATTTTGTTTTCCTGCTCCCTCTTGTATTAGCCACATACACTGTGTGTGTGTGTGTGTGTGTGTGTGTGTGTGTGTGTGTGTTGCAAGGTGGTCAGGGCAGGTGTTTGGTATCCGAATGGTTTTTTTGAAAAAGCAAAGTGCTGAGTTCTTTCTAAACATTCATATTGCCCCAGCACTTCCAAGTCTTCTGCTTAACAAAGATTCTACTCTTCAACCAGGCATTTTACCCTCCAAAGAGGACTGTCAGTGTAGGTCAGTGAGAGATGTGCATGGGAAACCTTGCATGCTGTCACCCCACATCTTCTTAGAAAACAGTTTACACTCTCCATTTTCCTTCAGAGCATTTAGAAAGTAAACTCAGATACTTCCAATCAGTCTCTGAATTATTTTTCTCATCTAGGTCAGCTACCCTTTGCTATACAATGTCCAATCCCTGTGTTTTGGCTGTCTAGGTTGAATATTTTGCATTTAGGTAAGTTTCCCCTAAATTCCATAGTATTCTCAAGAGACCTTACTCCTGATTTTATTTTATTTTTTTACTTTTTGGTTGTCAAATAATCTTTAATGGAAACATTTTCCTTTGTAGTTCTTAACTAGCTAGCCATTTCACTGCACCACTGTTGATATCATCTATGATGTCATGAGGGTGGCAGCCACAGACTGGGCAGTCCCCAGGATCCCTTTAATGGTCCCAGAGAATTCTCTAGCTAAAAATCGGTGCTGCATCTGTCGGGCAATGCAGACAATCTCATCAAAAGTGCTTATTTCCATTGTGCTTTTTTTTTTTTTTTTTTTTTGCTTCTTTCTGTCTCTTGGCGATTCTTTGAAGGCCTTGATGATCAGGGCAGAGGCAGAAGGCACTACCTCAGTCTGGGCCTGTCTGTTCTGAACGGTCACTTTTACTGTAATCCTCAGACCCTTTCAATCACCGGTTGCTTTGGCGATGTCATCACCAACCTTTTTTGGAGACAGGCCAAGGGGGCCATTCTTGGGGGCCAGGGCAGACGTGGCACCCACTTGACCACCAGTGTCCCTCAGGTATATCAAGGGGGGGGGAAACAGTAAGTGCCTCTGCAGAGCCCCAGCCACAGCCCTCTCCACATCGCTCTGGGCTGGCCACCCACACTTTGCCTCTTCTCTACTCCTGATTTTAGAGACCTTTAGGAAAAGAAACCCCAAATCATTCTCACCATTAGCAGTTGAAGTCATGGAAAAGCATGAGATCCTGTAGAGAGAGGACACGGGTGACTAGTGGAGAGAGTCTAAGTCAGAATCCTGGGAACAGCAACATTGAGGAGACAAGTGGAAGAGAGGTCAAAGATAAGGAGTGGGCATGCCCAGCAGACACAGGAGTCAGATGAGCACAGAAAGCTAAGAAGCAGGAGAGCAGGGACAATGTCCGTGCAGATGTGGACAGGGCAGCACCCCCAAATGCCAGTGCCCAGGAGGTAAGGCTGGGAGACCTGCTGTGATGCACCAGGAGACAAGAGGGATAAACTCAAGAGGGGTCTAGTCAGACTGAGTTGATGTAAAATGCAGAACCCTGAAGATGTTACAGAGGATTTAAGCAGAGAACATGTAGAGCAGCGGTTCTCAACCTGTGGGTCGCGACCCCTTTGGCGGTCGAACGACCCTTTCACAAGGGTCGCCTAAGACCATCCTGCATATCAGATATTTACATTACGATTCATAACAGTAGCAACATTACAGTTATGAAGTAACAGAAAATCATTTTATGGTTGGGTCACAACATGAGGAACTGTATTTAAAGGGCCAGAGGGTTGAGAACCACTGCATAGGGAAGTGATGTTCACTCTACTTCTAAATCTCTCCCTTCCTCTCTATTCCCAATTCTCTTTAGCTCAGGCCTTGAATTTCTGTTCTGGATAGGGACTGTAGCCATCTCCTCTTGTCTGTTTTCTGTATGCAGTGAGCTGTGACAGCACTGTCTTCTCTGTTGCAAATATTATAGTAAATCTTAGTAGCCCAATTAGTGTGGTGTGGGTGGAGAGGCAGTGAGAAGCATAAGACTGGACCAAAAATAACATAGTCATAGGCTATTCTGTTGGGAAAAAAATCACATATATTTCAGTGGATAAAAAGGTGACTTGCCCTAGCTGGTTTGGCTCAATGGATAGAGCGTCTGCCTGGGGAATGAAGGATCCCGGGTTTGATTCCAATTAAGGACACATGCCCGGGTTGCTGGCCCCATCCCCAGTAGGGGGCATGAAGGAGGCAGCTGATCAATGATTCTCATCATTGATGTTTCTCTCTCTCTCCCTTTCCCTTCCCATCTGAAATCAATAAAAAAAAATATTTTTAAAAAGGTGTCTTATTATTAAGTTACTCATATGTAGGCTAGAAGAGAAAATTGAAAAGGCAAAGCAGATGACACTGATGGCTCTTTTGTAAAGATCTTTTGCACCATCCTTTGCTTTGTTCCTGCAGATCCTGAAGTAAATCCTGGTATTGATTGTTCTTTGCCTTAATCTGCAGTATAAGGATTTCCTAGGAAATAAACATTTCATTTATTTGTTAATGTGTGATGCTTCTGCTCCACCCTAACTTTTAAGAAAGTGAGTTTGCACTTCAAATTCTTTCAATGCATGAATAGCACTAAATATTTCTGATGCCGTTTATTCCCATTTTAAGTTTTCAATTCATGCAAAAGGTAATGAAATATTTGACTTCACATTATTGCATTAAATGAAATTCATGTATTTCTTTTGTCCTATATAACATAACTTTGTCTCCTGTCCTTACACTTTCCAAAACATTCCATTCTTCCATGCCTTCATACATATTGTCCTTCTACCTAGAATGCCCAAATTCTTGTCTGACTCCAAATTCACTTTTACAATTCAGCTCAAATATGACCTCATTTAAGTCACCTTCTCTGCTGTTGTGTGTGGGGGTGTTTTGTTGTTGTTAATCCTTACCTGAGGATATTTTTCCCATTGATTTTTAGAGAGGGTGGAAGGAAGGGAGGGAGGGAGAGAGGGGGAGAAGTGAGTGACACATTGATTGGTTGCCTCCTGCATGTGCCCTAACCAAAGACTGTTTTCAAGTTCTCTATAAATTTAAGATTCAGCACAATTTCTAGTACATACAAAACACCTCAGAATAAGATGCTGAATGAAGAAATGAATGGTATTAAATGCATGTTGCACCCAGCTGGTGTGGCTCAGTGGTTGAGTGTCGACCCATGCACCAAGAGGTCGCCAGTTCCATTCCCAGTCAGGGTACATACCCGGGTTTCGGGCTCAATCCCTGGTGGGGGCTGTGGAGGAGGCAGCCAATCTATGTTTCTCTCTCATTGATGTTTCTATCTCTCTCTTCCTCTCCCTTCCCCTCTCTGAAAAATAAAAACATATTTTTAAAAAAGATAAATGCATGTTGGAATCTGACTAACAATGGTGGGCTCTTGATAGGAAGTCAATTCAAGCCAAAATATAGATAATAGTTAACCATTATTGAATACCCACTATATGCTGGGCACAAAACTAAGCTATTTTACCAAGCTTTTAAAAAATATACAACCCATAAAATTCACCCTTTTAAAGTATACAATTCAGTGGCTTTTATTGTTTTGTAACCATCACCATTAATTCTAGAATATTTTCATGACCCCAAAAAGAAACCCTACACCTATTAGCAGTCACTCCTCACTCTAAACCCCTCTCCTCAGCCTCTGGCAACCACTAACCTACTTTATTTCTATAGATTTGCCTATTGTGACTTTTCATGTATATGGGCTTATACAATGTGTGGCCTTCTGTGTCTGGTTTCTTTAACTTAGCATAACGTTCTTAATGTTCACCCATGTTGCAGGATGTTAGTATTTCATTCCTTACTACATCTGAATAATATCCTCTTGAATAGATGTGCTGCATTTTGTTTACTTATTCACCTGTTGATAGACATTTGGGTTGTTTCCAATGTATGGCTATTATGAATAATGCTGCTATGAGCATCTGTACACAAGTTTTTGTGGGCATGTAGATTTTCATTTTTCTTGGGTATATACCTAAGGAGTGTAATTACTGAATTATGTGGTAACTGTTTAACTTTTTGAGCAACTCCCGCCGTGGGAGTGCACTGACCACCAGGGGGCTGCTCCTGCATTGAATGTCTGCCTCCTGGTGGTCAGTGCACATCATAGCAACCAGTCGACCAGTTGTTCAGTCATTCGGTCACTTAGGCTTTTATATATATACTAGAGGCCCGGTGCACAAAAATTTGTGCACTCGGGG
>NW_005358092.1:4159875-4176232 GCF_000412655.1 Myotis brandtii
GAGCAGCTGAGAGGCCGGCAAGGCAGGTGGGGAATCTGGCTTCCTCCGTGACTGAAGCAAGCAAGCCTCCCTGTTCGCATCAGCTGCCTGGCTGCCGGCCGCCATCTTGGTTGGCAGTTAATTTGCATATCTCACTGATTAGCCAATGGGAAGGGTAGCGGCCGTACGGCTAATTACCATGGTTCTCTTTTATTAGATAGGATATAGATGATCTCTAATTCCTTCTTTCTTTGAAATTATGATTCAATAGAGTCGGTGTTTTGCCCAGCATCAAAACAGTAAGTAATGAAAAGCCAATTCCTAAAGTATTAGGACACAAGGAAGAACCATCCACTATGTACATCCCTCTAAAGCTTAGGACTGGTCCCTCTGGGAATTTCTGTCCCAATTTATTAGTGAAAAAACCCTGATCTGCTATCATCAGCTCTCTCTTTTTTTAAGGTAGCATCTCCTACCGACCACTTAATTACCCCTTTCCTTAACACAAATATGAAAACCTAAGTTCTTTCTATTGATTTGTCCTGGGTAAATCATAAGATGCCATACTAAGCTAAGACCAACTAATTTCCCAGAGGCTGTCCAGGTACACACACAATTACTTTGACTCAAATGCATAGCAATTTGCCTAAAAGAGGATATAGATGGAAAAAATGGAAAAGTATTAGTGTCATCATCTTTAATACTATCTTTGCTACCTCCAATACCAGACAACTTCAAGGGACACATTTACGAAAACTTTAATACTTGTACAGGACTGTAGAGACCATGGAACAAGTAAACCGAGTCACTAACAAAGTATAAATGTGCTTTTAACACGAAATTATAGAAAACTCAAAGACAATATTTTCATTTACATATTTTATTAAAAAACAGTTAATTTAAAATATATAAATTATTTTAAAATGTTATTGGTACAATACTGAACTTTTCATACCAGGATTATTTAAGTTTTACTCACTCTTAACCAGAGTAGCAACTTTATTTTCCTAGATACATTTTACTAAGAGCAGGGTCTCTATCGCCCTCTGGTGAAACTTTGAGATTGGGTGTCCATAAAAGTAATTCAGGCCTCCCAACTCTCAAGTGAAGAAAATTACATAGCAGAATTACTGCCTATTCACACTCCTTTGTCTCCTCAAGGAAAGTGTTCCTCCTAATGACACTCAGCCACGCTCATAGCAAACATCCTTCCTTCTTAAGTTTTCACAGTCACTGTTTTCTTAAAAAACAAAAACCTCTCATTATAAATGGGAAAAATATGTGGTCTCTAAGTAATTTAGGTTATAATCCAGACTAACAAAACACACATACAAAAAAGCAAAAACGGTGAATAGGACAGCAAAAATTATACAGTTTAGTATGCAAGAACGGCTTTTTTAGTGGTCCCTGATTCTTCACCCTGTCTTTATAATAATGGGTACCACCATTCTAGTCAACTCTGCCCACAGTTTCTGGGAGAAGATGACATTTTTCTCAGATTTCACGAAAAAGACTCACTACAGACCAGGGCCGTTTCTAAAAGTAAATATCAACAGAGTCTAAGTTCATTCTCCAGACCAAATACTTTGGACTTTAGGTTCTTCAGTTCTCCTTGTATCTTATGTGCTCGTTTATTGCTGTCACGAACCTCACACAGAATGGCAAGATCCTGGTTTGCCCGGGCATTAACTGTTACCTAGAGATTTAAAAAAAGAAGAAGAAGAAGAAATGATTACAGCATATGCCAGAGGAGAGGAATCAGTCATAAAGACCAAACTATGATGGGACATCATAGTTTATGAGACATTTGGTACTCAAGGTAAATTCAGTTCTTAGTTTTAGTAACTAACAAAAAGATAGTAATGTAGAATAAAAGAGACAAATATAAACATCACTGGTAAATTTGTCAAAGAAAGTACCTCTTCTTTTTTACAACCAACTTTGGAGTATAGTGATGATAGGTGGACAACTGATTTAAGTCTCTGTAAAAAGGTTCTTGAGGCAACTTTGTTTCTAAATAAAGCTGTGTATGGTAGGGAAAAATTACTTTATTATTCAATTACTCACTTTCCTTGCTTGTAAAAAAAACATGGTTCTTTTAATCTACTTCTTGAATTGGGAGGGATGAAAATTTCTGTTAATTTTAGCTTAGATGAAAGTATAATGATGCAGTCATTCAATTATTTTTGTCTTCTCTCTAGTGTGTACTTGTTTTAAAAATATATTTTTATTGATCCCAGAGAGGAAGAGGAAGGGATAAAGAGTTAGAAACATCAATGATGAGAGATAATCATTGGTAAGCTGCCTCCTGCACGCCCCACACTAGGGATCGAGCCTGCAACCCAGGCATGTGCCCTGATAGGAATCAAACTATGACCTCCTGGTTCATAGGTGGACACTCAAACACTGAGCCACGCCAGCCGGGCTAGTATGTACTTGTTAAACTAATTTTAGTGAGACTGAAAGGATGCTGACCCATCAGTACCTACTATCAGGGAAACAGCACATCTTTCTTCTGAGGAGCCCTGTTGAGCATGTTTTCTCACTTGTACCCCTTTATCCCTTTTAGTAATTCAGGATTTGGAATTACCTTATAGAGCATTTGTTCCAAGTCTTTCAGTTTCTGCCTGAGAACCTTAATATCTGTTTTAAAGCCTTCTGCTTCCAAGATACGCCGATTCTCCAAGGCCTCATAGCGTTTTGTCATTAGTTGTAAACGCTTCCCCATCTTGTTAGAGCGATCCTAAATACAGGGAAATGGGAAGGCATATGAAGATGAGGGGAGCATTCCCTGAGCCATCAGACTTCACACACTATCATAAGTGGCAGAGAATTTTATACCTTGAAGATCTCTCTCCTCATTCCTTCTTCCTCACGAATCCGGGCAAGTTCTTCTTCTAGGGAAATGCACTGCTCTTGGTACATGTTGGACAGCTTTTTCTCTTGTATTAACTTATCCTTTAGGGACTGCAGGTCAAAAGTGAAAAACAACACTCAGTTCTATAATTTAGATAATTCAAATAGCATTTAGGTAAAGAGAAAAAGGAATGAAAGGATTTCCAGTACAAATGAGTTAAGTAACAAGACAGCAAGGGACTTTGGAGAACATTTGAAAGACGATTCTGTTAGTCTTTTTCTAAAGTATACACAGTAGAAATCCTTTAAAATAAAACAAATATTTTTGGCTCTTTGAAGAATAGATAATGAAGTTCAGAACTGTCCCAAGTAAGGCATAATAATATAGTCGACCCTCCTATCTGCAGGTTCCACATCCATGGATTCAACCAAACAGGAAACAAAAACAAACAAACAAAAGGTACACTGTTGCTGACACATACTGTGTAGTTAGGCCTACTTAACATGTACAGATTCCTCCGCAACCCCCCTGCTCCCCCCCATCATTATTCCCTAAACCAATGATTTTCAACCTCTTCCATCTCATGGCACACATAAACTAATGACTAAAATTCTGCATCACACCAAAAATATATTTTTTGCCGATTTGAAAAAAAAGGGTATAATTTTGGTTCATTCATATCAGATGGCGATTGTTGTGTTGGCTGTTGTCATTTTTTAAAAATATTTTTTTATTTATTTCAGAGAGGAAGGGAGAGGGAGAGTGAGATAGAAACATCAATGATGAAAGAGAATCATTGATCGGCTGCTTCCTGCACACCCCCTATTAGGGATCGAGCCCACAACCTAGGCATGTGCCCTTGACCGGAATCGAATCCGGGACCCTTTAGTCCACAGGCCAACGCTCTATCCACTGAGCCAAATCACCTAGGGCGGCTATGGTCATTTTTTAATTTGACAATCTAAAGGAAAAGAGGTCAGTGCCCTGACCAAAGAGTCGGGTATTGAATATTTTAAAATTCTTGCAGCACACCAGTTGATAATCGCTGTCCTAAATGATACAGTATAACAACCATTTACATAGCATTTACATTGTTGTTTCTTTAAAAAAATATTTTTTTCATTGATTTCAGAGAGGAAGAGAGATAGAAAAATCAATGATGAGAATCACTGATAGGCTGCCACTTTTGCACGCCCCCTACTGGGTATGGAGCCCACAACTTGGGCATGTGCCCTAACTGGGAATCGAACCATGACCTCCTGGTTCATAGGTCAGTGCTCAACCGCTTATGAGTAGAGATGATTTAAAGTATGTGGGAGGATGTGTATAGATTAATACAAATACTATGCTATTTTATATATGGAACTTGAGCAACCATGGATTTTGGTGTCTGGAACCAATCCCCTGCAGATACCAAGGAACTACTGTACATGTTTGGGGCACATTTCTGAAGTTCTTTAAAAAGAAAGAAACATCAACAATACTTATACATGTCACACTGAGAAGTCAGAATGATCTTTAAAAAAAAGCTAAGTAAGATCGTGTTACTTCCTTAAATACAGACCTGGGGAAAGAGCATTCTAGGCAGAGAAAAGAATAAGTTTAAAGGTCCTGGAGTATGGACAAGCAAAAGGAAGAATATAAGGTTAAAGAGAAATAAGCAAGGAGGAAGTGGTACACCAGGAGGTTGAGGGTGTGTGTAGCAACCAGTCATGGAGGGCCACCCTTCCAACCTCCCTGTATACCACTTCCTTTTTAAACATACATACTCCAGGGCCTTTAAACTTGCTCTTCCCTCTCCCTGGAATGCTCCCCCCTAGATCTAACGGCAAGCTAAATCCCATTTTTCAGGCCTCAGTTAAAACACCAGGCTTAAGAGAGTGTCTCGATGCTACTCCATAGAACTAGATTTCCAGCAACTACATATTATCTTCATATAATCCTTTTACTTCCTTAACATCAATTTATCATAATAATTTTCTCTTTTAAATTTTTTATTTTTATTTACTGATTTTAGAGAAAGAGAAAGAGAAAGAAGAGAGAGAGAGAGAGAGAGAGAGAGAGAGAGAGAGAGAGAAACATCTACTTGTTGTTCCACTTATTTATGCATTCATTGGTTGATTCTTGTATGTGACCTGACAGGGGATCAAACCCACAACCTTGGTAATCAGGACAATGCTCTAACTACCTGACCCAGGCTCATAATCTATCCTTTTTTAAAAAATCAAAATAACCATATATATGTAGGAGAGATTTGACATCTCCACCAATAAGATATTCCATTAGCTATCAGAAAGGAACATAAATGTTGGAAAATAAAATCAATATGATTACATTAAAATTTATATTATCTGAGCATCACAGCTACATATTTTTAGCATGGTTCTCTATGAAGCACATTTTCTCGGTACCACTCAGTCTGCATTAATACCAGGTTTGGGCATGTTACCATATACTTTTTTTTTTTTTCAATATTTTTTTTATTGATTTCAGAGAGGAAGGGAGAGGGAGAGAGTGATAGAAACATCAACGATGAGGGAGAATCATCGACCAGCTGCCTCCTGCATGCCCCACACTGGGATTTAGCCTGCAACCTGGGCATGTGCCCCTGACTGGAGTCGAATCCAGGACCTTCAGTCCATAGGCCGATACTCTATCCACTGAGCTAAACCAGCTAGGTCTGGGCTACCCTTTTTTGATTGTTAATGTTTCTGTTTTCTCACCCATTAAGATATAAATGCCATGCATAGCTGGTGTGGTTCAATGGCTGAGCCTGCACCCATGAACCAGGAAGTCACACTTCAATTGCCAATCAGGGCACATGCCCTGGTTGCAGGGATTCTCTCATATCATTGGTGTATCTATCTCCCTCTCTCTTTCCCTTTATCTCTGAAATCAATAAAAACATATTTTTTAAAGAGATGTAAATGCCATGATAGCAGACCTGGTCAAGCTTATTTACTGCTATAGACCCAAAGCCTAGCCCATAATAGGAGTGCCTTAAATATCTGTTGAATGAACCCTGGCTGGTGTGGCTCAGTGGGAAAGCATCGGTCCAAGGACTAAAGGGTTGTGGGTTTGATTCCCAGTCAAGGGCACGTACCTGGGTTACAGGTTCAATCCTTGCCCCAGTCGGGGTGCATGTGGGAGACAACCAATCAATGTGTCTCTCACATCTATGTTTCTCTCTCTCTCTCTCCCCTTCCTTACTTCCTCTCTTCTACCCTCTCAAAAGTCAATGGAAAGGTATCCTCTGGTGAGAATTACAAAAAAAAATATTTGTTGAATGAATGAATAAATCAATTGATTGATCGATCAATCAATCATTTAATTTTCTAAATCTCTAAACACTGTTATGATGAGCTATTCTTTGAAACCTGTTTCTTGAGGTTGTTGCTACATCAGCTCCTGGACTAAATAGATCTTGTATGATAATTCTGGGGTTCTTTGGAATTCTCTGAGTTTTTCAAATTCTTGCAGAAAAAACAAAAAAGAATTTCTGTAAACATACAGAAACTACCTTAATATATTCATTTTGCTTGCGATGACTCTCATGAACAACTGGGCAATCTTTTCCAATTTTATCTTCTTTCTTCTTACACTGTGCCCTGTATTGCTTAATCTTTGAGATCAACTGATCCTTTTCAAGCATCCACGACTTCTCCTTATTTTGGTTTTCAAATCTAAGTTGCAAAAAGTCTTTGGTGCTCTCATAGAGCAGTTCTTGGGTGTGATGGAGACTATGAAAGAAAGTACAAAAGTGGTCATGAAGATGCTTACATAGCACATACGACATAGTTATTCCAAACAAAGAAAAGATATAGATTCTTTAAAAATTATATAATAAGTTATGTAAATTATTATTAGCAGTTTTAAAAAATACAATCTGATTACTGACAACCACAGAGGTTTTACTGAACGAAGTGTAATGTATGTACCCATGCTCACTGTTTCACAAACTGGTCTTTACATATATTTTTCCAAGTACTAATTGCAGGGTATATAGTTATTAGGACTACAGAAATATTTACACATAGCCTGCATAAGTACGGACTATCCCAAGACACTAGACTACGATAAAGAAGTAACTCATAGTGTTCTGACCGAGGGTTAACACAAATTCTAAGATATCAAAAACAGCTTTGTGTTTGTTTATGCTGTGCTCCATATGTAAACTGCACAATATCAAATCTTGTTTTGTTTTCAAGATCAACTTCCTCTCTGCAGTCATCTCGACAACTTCAGGCCATTTAATTTCTCCATTGTCTGAAATTCTTTTTTTTAAAATATATTTTATTGATTTTTTACTGAGAGGAAGGGAGAGAGAGAGAGAGTTAGAAACATCGATGAGAGAGAAACATCGATCAGCTGCCCCCTGCACACTCCCCACTGGGGATGTGCCCGCAACCAAGGTACATGTCCTTGACCGGAATCGAACCTGGGACCCTTCAGTCCGCAGGCTGACGCTCTATCCACTGAGCCAAACCGGTTTCAACCTGAAATTCTTTATCAGTTTAAATCTGGTCTCCTGTGTTATAATTCAACTTGCTTATAAACTGTCAGGTTCTAACTGTCAAAATGCATGTTTTCCAACCTGAGTGAAAGCATATACTTACTTATCATATATCTTTGTCCCACTATCACCAAACTAATAGACATACACAAGGTACTAAACAGATTCCTGGTGATTATTGAAATATAGAAAAATGATGTTTCTCTCTATAACAAAGAATATCCCTAGAAGTAAGCAACCCATTGATTTAATAGCAACACCTAGAAAAATACTGTATCAAATAATCTAGCTGTTTGCAAAGAATATTAAATACTGTGAGACAATCACTATAATTTTCCACAGAACAAATAATGTCAGATCCATTTAGTTCTTTTCATGAGTAAAAGATAAGAGAAAAATGATAGCCTAATGCCAGGCACAAAGTAGAATAACTGTCAGTAAGTTAAAATATATATATTTAGATATATGTATGTGTATAAAGAGGGAGAGACTGATTCAGTTACCACAAGGTTATCTCTTCCTTTCAATGAGTTATTTTATTCTATCTGACATTATGTTCTCAATTACAGACTGGGAAGTATGGTCTTGTTAATGTATCAATGGTTTGAAAGTGACACCAAAAGGGCACTTGGATTTCATGCCATTTAATATCCTTAGGATGACATAATGGAAGGAACTGATCATGTGGTCAGACATGCAGATGATGCTAAACGAGGATGGTTATTAATATTCTGAAAAACAAATATAAAATTACAAATTACTATGACAATTAAAAAATACTGTTCCCAGGAGGAGGAGCCAAGATGACGGCATAGGTAAAAGCAGCTCTTGCATTCTCCCACGACCACATCAAAATTACAACTAAACCACAGAACAACCATCATTTAGGACCACCTCAAATCTGGCTGAATGGAAGGCCCCAAACTGCAGAATTAAAGCAGAAGCCACGTTGAGACTGGTAGGAAGGGGGGAGGTGTGGAATGGTTGGTCACACAGCCACGTGTGGAGTTTTTTTAATCCAGAGGGATATCTTGGCCGCAGAGCCCCCCCTCATTTTCTTGCTCCATTGTAAGGAATAAGGGGTCCCAGTCCCACACCAGACTCCTCAGCCCAGGGTTCCAGTGCTGGGAAGAGAAGTCCCCATAACTCCAGGCTGTAAAAACCATGAGTGACATGGGGGCTGCTGGAGTCCCAAGCAGTACCTCTTAAAGGGCCGGTACACAGACTTACTCTGACTCACTCTCTCTGAGCTCCAATGCTGGGGCAGCAGCTTGAAAGGATCTAGGGACATATGGGGAGGAACTAAATTGTCTGGCATCAGGGCAAGAACTGGGGGGCAGCTTTCTCTCAGACAAAAGTGCTGGCAGAGGTCATTGTCCCTTTGCTGAGACACAGTGCCAACAGGAAGTTGCCATATCTGAGTTTCCCTCAACCTGGCTCACACTGTAAGCTCTGCCCTGATTGGATTCACTGAGACCCTGCCCCACCCAATTTGTAGCCCCACCCAAGCTGTTTGCAGTGGCTTTTCTATATGAATAGCCTGTCCTGGCTCAGGCTTCAGCCTTTCCTAAAATCTTTCAAACAAGCAACAGCTGGTGTCAGTATGTCCCATACCACTCAATAAGAGGCCCCAGGCCCAGCACTAGAAGCAGCCTGCCTTGCTTCACAGCTTGGCCTCTCCAAACTCAATGCAAGTAGCAGCCATGTGCAGATGACCCTGTAGCTCGTGCTGGGTGGCCCCAGGCAGGACACAGGCAGGAGGACCCACAGCCAGAGCACCTGGTGGTCAGCTTCAGACCACAACAGATTACAACGCTACCACATCAACCAGTGACATATTCAAGGGGTAGACTTGATGAGCACCAAAGCCCCACTGAAGTCCTGCTCCATAGAGGCATCTCCTGCAGAGCAGCTCTTCCGCTGCAGTTGCAGCCGGTTCGCACAGCCAATTGGCCTGGAGGTCAATTCCTCCTAGTGATGCCATCAAGCTCAACTACAACAGGACGGTGCACACAGCCCACACAGGGGCGCACCTAGAGTGCCCAACTCAGATGACTGGGGAGGCTGAGCCACTAGGCCCTACAGGACACCTACTACACAAGGCCACTCTACCAATTCCAGGAGACATAGCAGCTCTACCTAATATAGAACCAAATACAGCAAAGCAGCCAATATGCAGAGACAAAGAAACATGTCAGAAATGAAAGAACAGGAGAAATCTCCAGAAAAAGAAGTAAAAGAAATGGAAGCAAGAAAACTACCATATACAGAATTCAAAACAATGGTTACAAGGATGCTCAAGGAAGTTGAGAACTTCAAGGAACTTAGTGAGAACATCAACAACATAAAAAATGATCAGTTAGAAATGAAGGATTCACTAACTGAAATTAAGAATAACTTACAAGGAATCAACAGTAGAGTAAATGGGCAAAGGACCTAAATAGACACTTTTCGAAAGAGGACATTCAGAAAGCCAAGAGACATATGAAAACATGCTCAAAGTCACTAATCATCCGAGAGATGCAAATCAAAACAACAATGAGGTACCATCTCACACCTGTCAGACTGGCTATCATCAACAAATCAACAAACGACAAGTGCTGGAGAGGATGTGGAGAAAAAGGAACACTTGTGCACTGCTGGTGGGAATGCAGACTGGTGCAGCCACTATGGAAGACAGTATGGAGTTTCCTCAAAAAACAAAACATGGAACTCCCATTTGACCCTGTGATCCCACTTCTAGGAATATATCCCAAGAAACCAAAAACACCAATCAGAAAGGATATATGCACCCATATGTTCATAGCAGCACAATTCACCATAGCTAAGATCTGGAAACAGCCTAAGTGCCCATCAGTAGATGAATGGATTAGAAAACTGTGGTACATCTACACGATGGAATACTATGCTGCTGTAAAAAAGAAGGATCTCACTCATTTGTGGAATATAAAAAACATTATAAAGTGTTGAACAAAAATAGATAGACAACCAATAGACACAAGACACTGGCGGGGAGAGGGTGAGGGCAATTGCTGGGGGGTAGAGGAGGCCGGGAGGAGGTCAATGAGGGGGAAAAAAGGAGACTTATGTACTATTTGTAATACCTTAAACAATAAAATAAAATTTAAAAAAAAAACACAGTAGAGTAGAGGACACCAAGAATCAACTCAGCAATTTGGAATATGAGGAAGTAAAAATACCCAATCAGAACAGCAAAAAGAAAAAAGAATCCAAAAAACATGAAGACTAAGGAGCCTCTGGGACAACTTCAAGCAAACTATTCACATCATAGGGCTGCGAGAAAGAGAAGAGAGGGAGCAAGAAGTTAAAAACCTATTTGAAGAAATAATGACAGAAAACTTCCCTTACCTGGTGAAAGAAATAGACATACTAGTACAAGTGCAGGAAGCACAGAATCCCAAACAAGATGAACCCAAAGAGGCCCACACCAAGACACATTATAATTTAAATGACGAAGATTAAAGACAAAGAGAAAATATTAAAAGCAGCAAGAGAAAAGCAGTTAGTTACCTACAAGTAAGCACCCATATGACTGTCAGCTGATTTCTCAACAGAAGCTTTGCAGGCCAGAAGGGAGTGGCAAGGACACTATTCAAAGTGATGAATAGCAAGGACCTACAACCAAGATTACTCTACTCAGCAAAGCTCTCATTTAGAATTAAAGGTCAGATAAAGAGCTTCACGGACAAGAAAAAGTTAAAGGAGTTCATCATCAACAAACCAGTATTACATGAAATGTTAAAGGGTATTCTTAAGAAAAGGGAGGAGGAGGGAGGAGGAAGGAGGAAGGAGAAAGGAGGAAAGAGGAGGAGTAGAAGGAGGAGAAAAAGATCACAATATAAACAATAAGATGGCAATAAATACATATCTATCAAAAACTGAATCTAACCATCAAAATAAATGAACAAGAAATCTAATGAACAAAATTAACTGATGAATAAAATAGAACCAGAGGCATGAAAACATTAAATAGACTGATGAATCTCAGAGGGAATGGAGGAGGAGGGACGGGAAGAGATCAACCAACGAACTTACATGCATACTTGCATTACCCATGGACACAGACAATAAATAGGTTGGTGAATGCCTGGGGTGGGGCAGGATCCAGTGGAGGGAGACAATTGGGGGGAAAAATTGTGGGGGAACATCTGTAATACTCAACAATAAAGAGCTAAAAAAATACTGTTCCTTTAAAAACAATTACAATCCAGTGAAAAGTGAAAATGCTATTATGCATAAGTACAGTATACCTAAGATAGGAAATTTTCTAGCCTGCATTGGTCATAAATCTTAATTTGAATATCTTAATTTGAATATGCAACTTTAATCAAGAACACTTTAAAATGAAGGAAGAGACACTAGGAAAGTTTGAGAAGACAATAAAAAAACAATGAAGGGATGAAGAATATATGAATAATATTACCATGTTTCTCTTTTATTAGATAGGAAGTATTTTAAAATGTAGGAATGTTTAACATAGAAAAGAGATGGTAAGATGCAACTTGATAAATATCACCAAGTATGTTTATTGTGTGCCTATTATGCACACAGGGCAAGACCCTGCAGGAAAAAAGGCATCCTATATAATAAAACCCTAATATGCAAATCAACCGAACAGCGGAACAACCAGTCACTATGATGTGCACTGACCAACAGGGGGCATACACTCAACGCAGTAGCTGCCCCCTGGTGGTCAGTACGCTCCCACAGGGGGAGCACAGAAGCCGGGCTCACGGCTGGCGAGCGCAATGGTGGTGGCGGGAGCCTCTCCTGCCTCCACGGCAGCACTAAGAACCCCTCGGGGGATGTCTGACTGCTGGCTTAGGCCCACTCCCCCTGTGGGACATCCCCCAAGGAATCCCAGACTGCAAGAGGGCGCAGTCAGACTGAGGGACCCCCCACCCCCTAGTGCACAAATGTTATGCACCGGGCCTCTAGTAATTACAATAGGCGATGATAAGTGTCATCATAGAAGCATGCTAATCATTATGGGAATATGGAGGAGGAATAATTTAATTCTGCCTTGGGAAGTCTTCAGAGAAGAAGTAACACTGCATTGCAAGGTATCTACCACATAGCAAGTGTTCCATAAACAACAGATATTATTATTTTGGCTGAAGGACAAGGTGAACTACAGCAACAGAAAAGGAGGTGAGACTGAAAGGTTAATTTAGTGCCAGATGAAGTACCTAATAATTTATGCTAAGGTATTAGGCCTTTATCATAAGCTAAACAGGGAACTATCAAATGTTTTTAAGCACTTGATAAGTTCTACTGCAGGAGCTACTAGTAATAGTGAGGAAGACTATAGAATGAATACAAAGGGACCAATGCTAGGAAGAACACTTAGATTATTTCAACACTATAAACAGGAATATAACTTGAACCAATATGGTAAGAATGAAAAGGCAGAGAATGATTTGAGAGGCTTCTTAGACTTGCACTCAATAGGGCCTGGAATTAGGGAATAAGAGTGAGGAGTTGAAGATAATCCTGAAGTTTCAAGCCTGGGAAACTGGATGTGATGTCATTAAACTAAATGGGAAAGAGAATGAAGTGGGAGGTTTGAGATGGGGGAAGGGGTGCTTGTTGGGGAAAAAAAAACACACAACAGATTGGTTTCATGGTCAATTTGAGGTGTTCAAACATATTCAACTGAAGATGACTTTAGAGCACAGGTCAGGCCACTGGAACCAGACCAAAAAAACGCTGAGAAGGATTAGATAGGTTAGAAAAACCAAAAAAGACAGGTGTTACAGATATCAAAAGAGATTAACCTCAAAGACAGAGTTATGGAAGGTTCCAAATATGCAAAAAGATACTAATTACAATGAGGACTGTAAAGAGATAACTGGTCAGCCCTAGCCAGTTTGGCTAAGTGGATAGAGCATCGGCCTGGGGACTGAAGTGTCCGGGTTCGATTCTGGTCAAGGGCACATGCTCGGGTTGCAGGCTCAATCCCCAGCAGGGGGCATGCAGAAGGCAGCCAATCAACGATTCTCATCATTGATGTTTCTATCTCTCTCTCCCTCTCCCTTCCTCTCTGAAAGCAATAAAAAAATTAAAAAAATAAAATCAGCCGAAACCGGTTTGGCTCAGTGGATAGAGCGTCGGCCTGCGGACTGAAGGGTCCCAGGTTCGATTCCGGTCAAGGGCATGTACCTGGGTTGCGGGCACATCCCCAGTAGGAGATGTGCAGGAGGCAGCTAATCGATGTTTCTCTCTCATCGATGTTTCTAACTCTCTATCTCTCTCCCTTCCTCTCTGTAAAAAATCAATAAAATATATTTTAAAAAATAAATAAATAAATAAAATCATTAAAAAAAAAGAGAGAATCGGCCAGAGAAATTAAGAAGTCAGTGATGACCCTAGAAAGGGTATGCTTAGAAAAGGATGGGGATGAAATCACATTACAGAAAGGTGAGGAAAGGCAGGCAGGTAAGAAACAAAAGCAATGAGTACAGAGACAATGTAAAGTCACGTTTTCCCAGATTCATGAAGGACCAAATAAAAGAAAAGGGCTCTACTATATTGTCAGATAACGTATCAGTGGATAAAGTACAGTTCTTAATCACTAAGATCAAGCTGAAGTACTAAAATGGGTTAAATTAAGCATGTGAAATACGTACCCACCAGCTCTTCAAGAGAAGAATAGCATTCCTAGAAAAGCCTGGATCCCTACCTACCTAGGCGCAGGGGTGTCTGATAAAGACAATTTTTTCAAGGTCCCTGTCAGTTCTATGACACTATGCTGCTAAAAGGACCGTTAACTTTAAAGCCACTCAGAAAAATTTAAAAATCTGTTAGGTACAGCTTTCTTCAACACTCACTTTTTGGTAAGCTCTTTGATTTTGTCCTGATTTCTTTGGTGATGAACCTGTATTTCCTCAATGCGGATCCGTCTATCCTCCATGAGCCCTTCAACTTGCTCTCTAGAAAGCTTGGTCTGTTCTTCCAGCTGAGCCTGCAGGGCTTCCACCTAGACAGGCCAGAAAGGGTGAGGTACCCACTCTTTTTCTTTTTCTTTTTTTTTAATATCTTTTATTGATTTTTAGAGAGGAAGGGAGAGGGAGAGATTGAAACATCAATGATGAGAGAGAATCATTGACTGGCTGTCTCCTGCATGCCCCCTACTAGGGATCGAGCCTGCAACCCAGGCAGTGCCCTTGGCCGGAATCGAACCTGGGACCCTTCAGTCCGCAGGCCGACGCTCTATCCATTGAGCCAAACCAGCTAGGGCAAGGTATCCACTCTTCCCTGCCTCCTCTTAGTCCTTATCTCTAAAAGTGAGCCATTCTCCAGAAAAATTTAAAAAACAAACAACCCCACCTCCCCAAACAACCCTCGCAGGCATTACTCAGTGGTTAGAGTGTCCGCCCATACACTGAAGGGTCTCAAGTTCAATTCCTGGTGAAGGGCACATACCTGGGTTGCAGGTTCCATCTCTGGCCTGGTCGGGTGTGTGCAGGAGGCAACCAATAGATGTGTCTCTCTCACATTGATGTTTTTCTCTCTCTTCCCCTCCTTCACTCCCTCCAGTGAGGATTTACACAAAAACAACAACCCATAAATAAAAAAAAACAAAAGCAGAGCAGCAAAACAAATAGAAGAAAATCCTCAACAGGCACTCCTCTTTATTTAGTGACTTGTAAATGTGGTTAGGCTACACAAGGGCAGACTGTTCACACAGAGCAAAGCATTTGCATCACACAGAGAAAGCATGAAAGCCCAGTTTCCCCTACCCTAAGATTCTCACCTCTTCACTATCTCCTCTTTTAAATTTTTAGCATTGTCTCCTTTTAAATACTCCCTAGTTGCACAGAAACAGAATGATTCTTTTGTTTTTTTCATCTAAAAAGTGGACCAAAATGAGTTTAATGTAATTTCCTTTCTTCTCTGAGTCTGGCTGACTGACAACAAATGGAGATACAGTACTAGCCAAAGACAGAAACTGTCATTTAAATCAATAGATCCCGCCCCCCCCTCCCCCCCAAATAAGGACAGGAACTTGAGCGTAAGTAGATGAAAAAATCATGGCTCAAATGACAGAGTATTGCTAGGTAGTGAGAGGATGATTCGTGACTTTCCCAGATTTAGAACACACACACTCAATAAATTTATATACCTCCCAAAGGCTGATCTATCAGCACAACTGCAACTACTCTGTGTATCCCTCAGGCAACCATAAAGGTGATGCTTTCTGTATGATGGTTTTGTTCTGTAGGGCCTAGCATACAAGCTGAGTGAAATGAAGATTCAGAATAACATCTCTAGAATGGTTAATACAAAATAATTATTTTCTGTAAAGTAGGAATAACCTCAGTTTTCTTAATCACATGATGCCTAGATATAACATGTGTGCAAGGAGATACTTACATGGCAGTGAAGGCATGGTACGCAAAGCTAAGCTCATGGGTAGGAACTGCTCTGATCTGTCAAAATAAATTCTTTACCTGTAGGATGAGTGTTTGTATGTCTCTTTGGTACTTCTCAGAACGTTCTTCCTTCTCTCTCATTGCTGGTTTTCTTTTGCTCACTTTAGAATCTAAAATAGAAAACAAAAATAATACAGATCTTTATTTAGCTTTTGTTTTCCTCTTCAAGTTCAGCATTATTTTTGCAGAGGAGTTCGGTTTCCTTTACCTAAAAGAGAAGGAAAGGTAGAAAAAGGAAAACATACAATAACTTTAGTGCTTAATTTTTCAAATAGGAGTCTCTATAAGGGAACTCCGCTCGGATGTCACCTGGATAATAATATCCATCTATCTGAAGAACAAACTACTAAATTTTCCTTTGAAGCTGTGTCTATTTTCTTTGCAAAATCTTAATCAGAAAGGGCAAGGAATAAAAAAAACAAAATCTAAACATTTTGATTATGATGTAACACCCAGTTTTTAAAATTATTGTTAAAATAAGCAACACTGCACAGCTGGTGTAGCTCAGTGGTTGAGCAATGACCTATGAACCAGGAGGTCACGGTTCAATTC
>NW_005358092.1:4176818-4177821 GCF_000412655.1 Myotis brandtii
GGTCGTTTGGTGTCTGGTCTAATTAGCATATTATGCTTTTATTATTAGAGATACTAGAGGCCCAATGCATAAAATTTGTGCAGGGGAGGGAGGTCCCTCAGCCCAGCCTCTACCCTCTCGCAATCCGGAACCCCTTGGGGGATGTCCCACTGTAATCTGGGACCCCTCACTCCTAACTGCCTGCCTGCTCACTCCTTACCGCTTGGCTTGCTGCTCCTTAGCACTGCCGTGGAGGCAGGAAAAGCTCCCACCACCGCCGCTGCGCTCACCAGCTGTGAGCCCGGCTTCTGGCTGAGCAGCGCTCCAGCTGTGGGAGCACACTGACCACCAGGGGGCAGCTCCTGCGTTGAGCGTTTGCTCCCTGGTGGTCAGTGAGCATCATAGCAACTGGTCGTTCCACTGTTTGATCAATTTGCTTTATTAGGGTTTTATTATATAGGATATTTTAAAAAGCAACACTAAAATTGTACAGAATAAAATTTAATTCCTTGGATAACTCAAGAAGCCCATGCTAAGAGAATAATCTTAAAAGAACTCACCATAAGAAAATTTGTAACTATGTGTGATGATGGATGTTAACTAGACTTACTGTTGTAATCATCTTGTAATATATAGAAATATCAAACCATTATGTTGTACACTTGAAACTAATATAATGTTATATTTTCAATTATCCTATATAATAAAAGGCTAATATGCAAATTGTCCCTTTGACTGGGAGTTCAACCAGGGCCCCCCCTCCCTCCCAATCGGGGGCAGGGCAGGCAGGCAAACCACCCGGCCCCTCCCCCAGGCCGATCCGGCCCAATCGACCCCGATTGGGGCAGACTAGCTGGACCCCACCCGTGCACAAATTCGTGCACTGGGCCTCTAGTATATCAATAAAAAAAAGAAAATTAAGATTTTCATTAAAAGAGAGCGATAAGATGACTGAGGCTAAGTAATACTCTGTGCTTCCAGAAGTTGTCTAAGTCTGTTTTATAACTTGTCACTATAAGCATGT
>NW_005358092.1:4177854-4178991 GCF_000412655.1 Myotis brandtii
TATTGATTTCAGAGAGGAAAGGAGAAGAGGAGAGAGATAGAAACATTAATGATGAGAGAGAATCATTGATCAACTGCCTCCTGCAGGCCCCACACTGGGGACCAAGCCGGAAACCTGGGCATGTACCCTTGGCCAGAATTGAACCTGGGACCCTTCAGTCCACAGGTTGACACTCTATCCACTGAGCCAAACCAGCTGGGGCAATTATATTCTTTATTTCTACTCCATTGAAACATCATGGAGCCCTGGCCAGGTAGCTCAGCTAGAGTGTTGGCCCAATACGCCAAGGTTGTGGGTTCAATCCCCAGTTGGGCACATAAAAGAAGCAACCAATGAATGCATAAATAAGTGGAACAACAGGTTGATGTTTCTCTCTCTTTCTCTCCCTTCCCCCCCCTCTAAAATCAATAAATAAAAATAATTAAACAAACAAACAAAAATATCATGGAAAGGTAAAAAAATACAAAACAACCTCAAGCTTACCAAGAGGCATTATTATAAACATTCATTATCACTGTATAGTAAGAAAAAAATCCTAATTATTTGCACTGTGTTTCTGAATTCTGCACCAGTGAGAATTTATAATATAGTTGGTACCTGCTCTGAAAGCTGAAGATTCATTCTGTTCACAAATATCTACAGTCTGGATAGTCTTTTGGAGAATGCTGACCTGAAAAAGCAAAAAAAAAAGTAAAGAAATAGTCTTTCTATATATGTAATGTTTTACTTTTGAGCTTTAGTGCCACAGATCAGCACTATTCATAAATTAAACTGGTCAAAATTATATACTCACATAGGAATGTCACACATATGAGATCAAAGTGGACAAAGTAACAAACTAGATAAAACCCAGTGTTGGTAATATAAACTAAAAAAAAAAAAATAAAGAAAACCTTCAGGATAATTTAGTAATATCTGGTTTTTTAAAAAGTGGTCTTTGCCTGGCTGGTATGGCTCAGTAGTTGAGCATCGACCTAGGAAACCAGGAGGTCATGGTTTGATTCCCGGTCAGGGCACATGTCCCGGTGGGGGCTGTGCAAGAGGAAGCCGATCAATGATTCTCTCTCATCACTGATATTCCTATCTCTCCCTCCTTCTCCCTTCCTCTCTGAAATCAATAAAAAAAAATATTTTTTT
>NW_005358092.1:4179282-4198315 GCF_000412655.1 Myotis brandtii
ATGTTTCTCTCTCATCGATGTTTCTGGCTCTCTGTCTCTCTCCCTTCCTCTCTGTGGAAAATCAATAAAATATATTTAAAAAATAAAAATAAAAAAAATAAAAAGTGGTCTTTGACAAGGGCCTTTAGGAAAGTAATGGAAACATAGAAGTATACATATGTAGATATGGATAAAGATGCTCACTGGGGCACTGTTTAGAGAAGTAAAAAAAAGGAAATAGTGTATACCAGTGATGGCGAACCTATGACATGCATGTCAGAGGTGACACGCGAACTCATTTTTTTGGTTGATTTTTCTTTGTTAAATGGCATTTAAATATATAAAATAAATATCAAAAATATAAATCTTTGTTTTACTATGGTTGCAAATATCAAAAAATTTCTATATGTGACACGGCACCAGAGTTAAGTTAGGGTTTTTCAAAATGCTGACACGCCGAGCTCAAAAGGTTCGCCATCACTGGTATATACACATATATTCCTATATGAATGGAATGTTTACAATATGGGAGACTGCCATTTTTATAATAGATTTCTGTGTTTATTTTTAATAAAGACCATGCATTATTTTTATAGTCAGCATAAACAAAGATTAATAAAGAAACTTGAGTATTGAAACTTAAGTCTGGCCCTAGCCAGTTTGTCTCAGTGGATAGAGTGTCAGCCCATGGACAAAAGGGTCCCAGGTTCGATTTCAGTCAAGGACACATACCTCAGTTGCAGGCTCGATCCCTGACTCTGGTAAGTGGTGTGTGTGGGAGACAACCAATCAGTGTGTCTTTCTCACATCAATGTTTCTCTCTCTGTCTCTTCCCCTCCCTTCCCTCGCTCTAAAAATCAATGAAAAAAATATCCTCGGTGAGGATTAAAAAACAACCACCACAAAACAACCAATTTTCCTTTCTTATCTCATCTAAAACATCTACTCCTCTGTGCTTTAGAGTTCCAAGTAGTGAAATGGGTAAATAATGCTACTTTCCAAAAATTTTGAAGTAAAAGAATAAGATAAAAAAGCATTTTGTAACTATATAGAAAATGCTTTGAGAACTTATGTAGACATGGGAGTATGATAACTAATTCTCCTTCTAACTTCTTTAGCAAGCACCAAAATATCTCTGATTATGGACCCAAGACCATAGTTTGTTAAAGCCATGTTTACCATGCTATCTATACCAAAGATTACTTACTTTGTTGGGAGGCTCCTTATAAAAATAGGTCACTTCTCCAGTGTCTGTTCCCACAAGGGCCAAGAGATTCTGAATCTTTCTCTTGTCTTCTAGCTCCCTGTAATTCTCATAAAGAGTAAGCACACATTATATCCGGAGTAAGTAAATTTTTTTAAAGGATCTCCCTTCTGACTTACTTGTTTAAATAATGATAACCTCAAACTAAAATTGAATAGGATTTATTTAGACCTCAGCACTAATTTTGAAAACATCAGGTAGTTATACTTAGGAATTCAGAGAGAAGGGGCCAGAAACTAATTTCTTAGTTGGTTCTAGAAAAGCACTGTTGTGGGTGGTAGGCACATTGCTCCTCTTCAGGACTGATATAAGTTCACTAGAGGCTCAGTGCACGAATTTGTGCACGGGGGTGGGGGTGGGGGGGAGTCTGGCTGGCCCACCCTGATCAGGGCCGATCAGGCCTGGCCGGCCAGGTGGAGGGGACGCGGGAGGTTGGCCAGCCCCACCCCCTGGTTGAACTCCCAGTTGAGGGGACAATTTGCATATTAGCCTTTTATTATATAGGATTCTCCTAACTATCAGCCGTACTACAGGCTGATGCTCACAGCTGAATCTTTCTCCAGAACTGACATCAGTCAAGGGGGACTGCCTTAGCCAAAGGACAGTCTGCACCCAGTGCCTCGCTAAGGAGGGGTACAAAAGCCCAATCCCCTTATCTTAATTCAGGATATTGAGATACCCTGTGGCATTGGCTGAGTCAGCTGTAATTGAATCACAGTTCAACTTCTGCCCAAACTTTCCTTATTCCCTCATAAGTAGTTATTCCTGAAAACCCTCCCCAATAAATCTCCTGCAAGTAAATTTCCATTGCAGAGTATGTTTTCCAGGGAACCCAACCTAAGACAGTTTATATCAGACTAGAGGCCGGGTGCATGGATTCGTGCACTTGTGGGGTCCCTTGGCCTGGCCTGTGCCCTCTCACAATCTGGGACCCCCCGGGGGATGTCGGACTGCCAGTTTTGGCCTGATCCCCACAGGCCAGGCCAAGGTACCCCACCAGTGCACGAATCCATGCACTGGGCCGGTTTCAACCCGATCCCCGCAGGCCAGGCCGAGTGACCCCACCGGTGCATGAATCCATGCACTGGGCCTCTAGTATGCATATAAGATACTTGGTTAATCTCTTCCCACCCTCCCCTCTCCCCCGTTCCCTCTGAGATTCATTAGTCTGTTCCCTGTTTCCACGCCTGTGCATTGAGCATCTGCCCCCAGCTGGTCAGAGCGCATCAAGCTACCAGTTGAACAGTTGAACAGTCGCTTAGGCTTTTATATATATAAACAAACTCTAAACTGAGTTTTCAGAGCCAGTGATATAGAGATGATTTATGGAACATAATATTCTTAGCAGCAAAACAGATGGGAGGGCTCAACAGGTAAACAGGGTATAACTTAAACAACTGAAATAAATCAAAGAGGGAGGGAGGCTGTTCATGGTGTCCTATGTAAAATCACAATCTCCATTTTCCACACTTCAGCCAGTTTTAAGACCCAGAGACTATGACCTGAAAGATGAACTGGGTCACCCAGTGACACCAAAGCAAGTGTACATGATAATGATTTCCCTGGTCCTTCCCCAAAGGGCTTATGGCCATTTATTCAAGTAATTGTACAATGGGGAAAAAGAAATACCCAGGCATTTCAAAGATTGCTAGATATATGGTCTGAGCTGACATTGATACCTGGTGACTTGAATCATTATCATGGCACTAGGGCATATGGGAACCATGTAATAAATGGAATTTTAGTCCAGGTCCAGCTCACAATGGGTCCACTGGATCCAGGCTCAATCAGTGATCATTTCCCCCATCTCCATATGAGTAAGTGGAATGAACATATTTGGTAGTTGCCAAACCTCCAAATTGTTTTTTTGGCTTCTGGGTTATGCTAAGTTGGAAGCCTCTGTAACTGCCCTTTTCTCACCCCAAGATGGTAAATAAAGATCCAAAGAATGTACAGGTGAAGGCCTCCATCAAACCCCCTTTCATTCACAAGTATGACCTATGCAAAACCAGATTGATAATAGTAGACAACTACAAAGTAGGTCCCAATTCAGTAACTATGCTCAATGTATTATTTTTGCTATAGCAGATTAACTTGGTTTTAGATATACGGTAATTGGCTACTGATTAAGCTCATGTATTCCTACCCATTCCTAACAGGACCATAAGCAGTTCTCATTTATGTGTGGTGAAAAACAGTGTACCTTTGTAGTCTTTCTCTAGGACCAAGTCTTTTCTGCTCTCTATCAAATCAGTCCAAAGGGACCAAGATCTGACCATCCTATAGATCAGTGGTCGCCAACCTTTCGGACCTCACGGACCACCAGTGGGCCATGGACCACCAGTTGGTGACCGCTGCTATAGATTACATTAGTTCACTATTGGTGATATATTAAATCAGACTGGATAGACAAGAAATGGTGCCCAGCTGGTGTGGTTCAGTAGTTGAGCATTGACCTATGAACCAGGAAGTCAAGGTTCGATTCCCAGTCTGGGCACATGCCTGGGTTGTGGGCTCGATCCCCAGTAGGGGGCCTGCAGGAGGCAGCCAGCCAAGCAATGATTCTCTCTCACCACTGATGTTTCCATCTCTCCCTCCCTTCCTCTCTGAAATCACTAAAAAAAAAAAAAAATTAAAAGAAATGGCAAATGTATTAGAACCTTGGTAAGATACATGTGCTCCATAAGGTTTGACGTAACCTTACAAAGCACATCAGTGAAGTTTTAGGGGTCCACTCTATGCATGCCAGATCATTCCCTTCAAAGTAAAGGAAAAATTACTGCATCTCACACCTACCATCACCAAGAAGGAAGCATAATGCTGAGAACAACTCTTCAGGTTCTGGAGAAAACATGTTCCATACTTTTGAATAATGCTCTGACCCATATATCAAGTGACATGGAAGGTGAGCTTTCAGTTGAAAAGAAGTTCTGCATTAGGTCAAAGCTAGACCTATTAAGGAGATAGAATGACTAATAAAAAACCTGACAAACAAAAACCCTAGACCTCATAGCTTCACTGGTGATTTATACCAAACATTTAAAGGTCTACACCAATCATTCCCAAACTTTTCGAAAAACTGAAAAAGAGGCAACACTTGCTAACTCATTCTATGAATCCAGCATTCCCTTGATACCAAAGCCAGACAAAGATAATGTAAGAAAAGGAAACTACTAATGACCAATATCTGTTATGAACACTGATGAAAAAATTCTCAACAAAATACTAGCAAACAAAATTCAGCAGCATACTAAAAGGATATACACCACGATTAAGTGCAGTTTATTCCTGGAATACAAGCATAGTTCAACATAAAAATCAATCAATGTAATATACCACATTAACAGAATGAAGGGGGAAAACATACAATCATCAATTGATTTAAAAAAAATGCATTTGACAACATTCTATACCCTTATATGATATAAACACTCAACAAACCAGGAATAGAAAAAAAATAACCTCTATAAAATAAAAGCTCTGTATGAAAAACCCAAGCAAGCATCATACTCAATGGTGAAAGACAAAGTTTTCCTCTAAGATCTAGAACAAGACAAGGGTGCCCACATTTGCAACTTTTATTTAAAACTAGAGGCCTGGTGCACGAGATTTGTGCACTGCGGGGGAGGGGGATCCCTCAGCCCAGCCTGTGCCCTCTCGCAGTCCGGGACCCCTTGGGGATGTCCGGCTGCCGGCTTAGGCCCGATTCCCCTAGGGCAGTGGTCGGCAAACTCATTAGTCAACAGAGCCAAATATCAACAGTACTTCTTCAAAATAGACTCGCCCAGGCCGAAAACCGACTTCTGCGCATGGGCCACGAAGTTTCAATCGCACTGTACGCACACCCGCACGTGGTATTTTGTGGAAGAGCCACACTCAAGGGGCCAAAGAGCTGCATGTGGCTCGCGAGCCGCAGTTTGCTGACCACAGCCCTCGGGAATTGGAGACAATGATTTCTTGAATATGACACCAAAGGCAGAAGCAACAAAAGGAAAATATACAAACTGGACCATATGGAAATTAAAATTTATGCATCAAAGAACAATATCAACAGAGTAAAATGAAAGCCCTCAGAATGGGAGAAAACATTTGCAAATCACTCATCTGATAGGGGATTAATATCCAAAATATATTTTAAAATTCTTACAACTCAACAGCAACAATAAAGCAAACAATCCAATTAAAAATGGTCAAATGTCTTGAATAGACATTTCTCTAAAGAAGATATAAGAATGACCAATAAGCATGTGAAAAATGCTCAATATCACTAATTAGGGAAATGCAAATCAAAACCACTTGAGTTTTGATTTGCATTGACCTAATGCAATGATGGCTATTATTTCACACCCATTATGATGGCTATTATTTCAAAAAATAGAAAACCAATGTTGGTATGCATATGAAGGAAGTGAAACCCTTGTGCATTGCTGGTGGGAATGTAAAATGGTACAGCCAGTATGAAAAACAGTATTATGGTACCTCAAAAAAATTAAACATGGAAACAGCATTTGACCCAGCAATTCCATGCTGGGTATTTATCTGATGAAACCCAAAACACTAAATTGAAAAGACAGAGGGAGAACCAAGATGGCGGCATAAGTGAACTCGGTACTCGCCATATTCCACAACTACATCAAAATTACAACTAAAATGCAGAACTATCATTCAGAACCACCTGAAATCTGGCTGAATGGAAGCCCTACAACTAATGAATTAAAGAAGAAGCCACACTGAGACTGGCAGGAGGGGTGGAGGCATGTATCAGGCAAGTCCAACACCTATGTGTGGCATTTCTTTTCTTTTCTTTTTTAATCATATCTTTTTAAAAATATGTATATTTTTTATTAATTCCAGAAAGGAAGGGAGAGGGAGAGAGAGATAAAAACATCAGTGATGAGAGAGAATCATTGATTGGCTGCCTCCTGCACTAGGGATCAAGCCCACCACCCAGCATGTGCCCTAACTGGGAATTGAACCATGACCTCCTGGTTCATAGGTCAATTCTCAACCACTGCTGCACTGGGGATCGAGCCCACAACCCGGCATGTGCCCTAACTGGGAATTGAACCATGACCTCCTGGTTCATAGGTCAATTCTCAACCACTGGGCCACGCCAGACAGACACGTTTCTTTAATTGGAAAGGATTTAAGAATTTTAAAATATATTTTGGATATTAATTCCCTATGTTGTGGAGGCCTCCCCTGAGGAGCAAGGGATCCTAGCCCCACACCAGACTCCTCAGCCTAGGGTTCTAGTGCTGTGAAGAGAAGCCCCCATAATTTCAGGCTATAAAAACCAGCAGAGATTGTGGCTGAGTGACAAGGTGGCTAATAGAGACCTAGACAATTCCTCTTAAAGGACCATGCACGGACATACTCGGATTCACTCCCTCTGAGCTCCAGTGCTGGGGCAGTGGCTATGGGGGATTCAGGGACATACAGGGAAGAAGTGGATTGTCTGGCATTGGAGCAAGAACTTGAGGGTGGCTTTGTCCCAGACAGGTGCTCGTAGCAGTCATTGTTCCTATGCTGAGACCTCCGCCCACTCCCAGAGCTGACTGGCAGGGGCCATATCTGAGTCTCCATCAACCTGGCTCATACTGTTAGCTCTGTCCTGGTGATTCACTGAGACCCTGCTTCACCCAATTTGCAGCCCCATCCAAGCTGTTTGCAGTGGCTTTTCCATATAAATGGCCTGTCCTGGCTCAGGCTTCAGACTTTCCTAAAAACTCTCAAACAAGCAAAAGCTGGCGTCAGCATGTCCCATACCACTCAAGAAGAGGCCCCACGCCCAGCACTAGCAACAGCCTGCCTTGCTTTACAGCTTGGCCTCTCCTGGGCACTTCCAAGCCCAACACAAGTAGCAGCCATGGGCAGATCGCTCTGTAGCTCCTCATGGGTAGCCCCAGGCAGGGCACAGGCAGTGACTGACTTTGTACCTCCAGCAGGGCCCCAAAGCCAGTGCACCCAGTGGACAGCTTCAGACCATGCCAGATTACAATTCTACACATTCACGAGCGACACACTCAAGGGACAGACTCAGTGAGCACCAAAGCCCCACTGAAGAAAGTCCTGCTCCATAGGGGTGTCTCCCACAGAGCAGCTCTTCCTCTGTAGTCACAGCTGGTCCTCAAAGCCAATTGGCGTGGGGATCAATTCCTCCCAGTGATGCCAATACCAATCAAGGCTCAACTACAAGACTGTGCACACAGCCCACACAGGGGCACACCTAGAGTGCCCAGCTCAGGTGTGGAAGCTGAGCCACTGGGCCCTACAGGACACCTACTACACAAGACCACTCTACCAATTCCAGGAAACATAGCAGCTCTACCTAATACACAGAAACAAACACAGGGAAGCAACCAAACTGTGGAGACAAAATAACATGTCACAAATGAAAGAACAGGAGAAATCTCCAGAAAAAAAAGTAAAAGAAATGGAAGCAAGAAAACTACCACATACAGAGTTCAAAACAATGGTTATAAGGATGCTCAAGGAACTTAATGAGAAATTCAAGGAACTTAGTGAGTACTTCAAGGAACTTAGTGAGAACATCAACAATATAAAAAAAGGATCAGTTAGAAATGAAGAATACACTAACTGAAATTAAGAATAACTTATAAGGAATCAACAGTAAAGTAGAGGACACTGAGAATCAAATCAGCAATTTGGAATATGAGGAAGTAAAAACACCCAATCAGAACAGCAAAAAGAAAAAAGAATCCAAAAATATGAAGACTAAGGAGCCTCTGGGACAATTTCAAGCCAACTATTCACATCATAGGGCTTCCCAAAAGAGAAGAGAGAGAGCAAGAAGTTAAAAACCTATCTGAAGAAATAATAACAGAAAACTTCCCTTACACCTGTTGAAAGAAATAGTCTTACAAATCCAGGAAGCGCAGAGAGTCCCAAACAAGAAGTTAGAAATGAAGAATACACTAACTGAAATTAAGAATAACTTATAAGGAATCAACAGTAAAGTAGAGGACATTGAGAATCAAATCAGCAATTTGGAATATGAGGAAGTAAAAACACCCAATCAGAACAGCAAAAAGAAAAAAGAATCCAAAAATATGAAGACTAAGGAGCCTCTGGGACAATTTCAAGCCAACTATTCACATCATAGGGCTTCCCAAAAGAGAAGAGAGAGAGCAAGAAGTTAAAAACCTATCTGAAGAAATAATAACAGAAAACTTCCCTTACACCTGTTGAAAGAAATAGTCTTACAAATCCAGGAAGCGCAGAGAGTCCCAAACAAGATGAACCCAAAGAGGCCCAAACCAAGACACATAATTTAAATGCCAAAGGTTAAAGACAAAGAGAAAATCTTAAAAGCAGCAAGAGAAAAGCAGTTAGTTACCTACAAGGAAGCACCCATACGACTGTCAGCTGATTTCTCAACAGAAGCTTTGCAGGCCAGAAGGAAGTGGCAAGGACACTATTCAAAGTGATGAATAGCAAGGACCTACAACCAAGATTACTCAGCAAAGCTCTCATTTAGAATTAAAGGTCAGATAAAGAGCTTCAGAGACAAGAAAAAGCTAAAAGAGTTCATCACCACCAAACCAGTATTACATGAAATGTTGAAAAGTGGAGGAGGAGGAGGAGGAGGAAGTGGAGAAAGAGAAGAAGGAGGAAGGAGGAAGAAGAAGAGAAGGAGAAAGGAGAAGGAGCAGGAGGAAGGAGGAGGAAAGAGGAGAAAGAAGAAGGAGGAGGAGAAGAAGAAAAAGGAGGAGGAGATAAAAAATAGAAAAATAACATGGCAATAAATACATATCTATCAAAAATTGAATCTAGCCCTAGTTGGTTTGGCTCAGTGGATAGAGTGTCGGCCTACGACCTGAAGGGTCCCAGGTTCGATTCCAGTCAAGGGCACATGCCTGGGTTGCAGGCTGGATCCCCAGTGGGGGGTATGCAGGAGGCAGCCAGTCAATGATTCTCTCTCATCATTGACGTTTCTATCTCTCTCTCCCTCTCCCTTCCTCTCTGAAATCAATAAAAATTAAAAAAAAAAATTGAGCCTAAAAATCAAAATAAACAAGGAATCTAAAGAACAAAATAAACTGATGAATAAAATATAACCAAAGGCATGAAAATATAGAAAAGACTGACATATCTCAGAGGGAAGGGATGAGGAGGCAGGAAGAGATTAACCAAAGAACTTATATGCATAAATGCATTACCTATGGACACAGACAATAGGGTGATGAAGACCTGGGGTAGGGCAGACGGGTGGAGGGGGGCACTGGGAGTGGGGAAGGAAAGGAGGACATCTGTAATACTCTCAACAATAAAGATTTTTTTAAAAAAGGAAAGACATATGCACCCATATGTTCCATTGCAGCATAATTACGATAGCCAAGATACAGGAGCAACCTAAGTGTCCATCAATAGATGAATGGATAAGAAATGTTGTACTATACAATGGAATATGACTCAGCCATAAAAAAATAATGAAGCCTTGCCATCTGCAACAACATGGACCTACAGAGTACTGTGCTTAGCGAAATAAATCATACAGAGAAAGAAAAATGCCATATGATTTCAGTTATACGTGGAATCGAAAGAATAAACAAACAAGCAGAATAGAAACAGACTCATAGATAAGAGAATATTTGATGGTTGCCAGATGGGAGGGAGTTTGGGGAATGGGTGAAAAACAAAGGGATTAAGAAGTACAACTTGGTAGTTACAGAACAGTTATGGGATATAATGTACAGTACAGGGATTATAGTCAATAATCCTATCTAATAATAGACAAACATGGTAATTAACCGTACCTCCGACACGCTTCCCATTGGCTAATCAGGGCGATATGCAAATTAACTGCCAACCAAGATGGCGGCCGGCAGCCAGGCAGCTGAAGCAAGACTGACATATCTCAGAGGGAAGGGATGAGGAGGCAGGAAGAGATTAACCAAAGAACTTACATGCATATATGCATTACCTATGGACACAGACAATAGGGTGATGAAGACCTGGGGTAGGGCAGACAGGTGGAGGGGGGCACTGGGAGTGGGGAAGGAAAGGAGGACATCTGTAATACTCTCAACAATAAAGATTTTTTAAAAAAAGGAAAGACATATGCACCCATATGTTCCATTGCAGCATAATTACAATAGCCAAGATACAGGAGCAACCTAACTGTCCATCAATAGATGAATGGATAAAGAAATGTTGCACTATACAATGGAATATGACTCAGCCATAAAAAAATAATGAAGCCTTGCCATCTGCAACAACATGGACCTACAGAGTACTGTGCTTAGCGAAATAAATCATACAGAGAAAGAAAAATGCCATATGATTTCAGTTATACGTGGAATCGAAAGAATAAACAAACAAGCAGAATAGAAACAGACTCATAGATAAGAGAATATTTGATGGTTGCCAGATGGGAGGGAGTTTGGGGAATGGGTGAAAAACAAAGGGATTAAGAAGTACAACTTGGTAGTTACAGAACAGTTATGGGATATAATATACAGTACAGGGATTATAGTTAATAATATTGTAATAAATGCATATGGTGCCAGGTGGGTACTAGTTTTATTGGGGTGATCACTTTGTAAGTTAATCATTGGGTTGATCACATGAAACTAATGATACTGTACATCAACTGCAACTGAAAAGTACAAAATTATTGTCTTTTAAAAGTGTACTATAGTGGGATGTGAGGGCGATCTGGCTGCGACATCTGTCACCCCATTGATCGCCAGGGTTGATTCGGCTGATCTGGCTGGCTAGGCGGGTGTCCCCCTCCTCCCTCACCGATCCATGTGCGTCCCTCCCGAAGCTGCGCGCTCGGTCGAAGAGGACGACCTTCCCCCCCGAGGAGAGGACCGGTCTTCGGTCAAGGGTATACGAGTAGCTGCGCTCCCCTGCTAGAACCTCCAAACAAGCTCTCAAGGTCCAAAGTGTACTATAGTGGATGCTGTGGAACACTGCCCAGATACCACCTTCAGGACCAAGACCCCTACCCCTCAATTTGTTGAGTCCTTCTCCAGGAATTGCCTTTGGCTGAAGGGGGCTGCCTCTCTCAAGTTTACACCCCCTCCCTGGTGGCAGCCTACATCAAATAACTGATCACTGTGAAGGTACAAAAGTCTGACTCCTTCGCCTCTGAAAGGCTGTTCCAGCCTCAGAGCTCCCTATAGGGCTGGCTGAAGCCTCTGTTACCACTGTAAAGTTATATAAATGTCTAATCATTGGGTTGATTACATGAAACTAATGATACTGTACATCAACTGCAACTGAAAAGTATAAAATTATTGTTTTTTAAAAGTGTACTATAGTGGATGCTGTGGAACACTGCCCAGATACCACCTTCAGGACCAAGACCCCTCAATTTGTTGAGTCCTTCTCCAGGAATTGCCTTTGGCTGAAGGGGGCTGCCTCTCTCAAGTTTACACGCCCTTCCTGGTGGCAGCCTACATCAAATAACTGATCACTGTGAAGGTACAAAAGTCTGACTCCTTCGCCTCTGAAAGGCTGTTCCAGCCTCAGAGCTCCCTATAGGGCTGGCTGAAGCCTCTGTTATCACTGTATCACAGTTCAAATTCTTCCCCTGCTCAAGTCTCCTCACAGATGTCATTCTTGAGAGTCTCCCTACTAACCTGCAGGCAAATCTCCATCTCAGAGTCTTTTTCCTGGAAAATACAACCTAACAGGGTTACCACAGAGAAACTTACCTTGATTTAGAAATATAACTCCCACATTTCCCTTCTCCTACTTGGTACCTGATTCTCAGTCGATCATTTTCTGAGTAGAGGCGCAAAACATGTTCCCGTTCCTGGAAGAGGCAGACTTGCATATCACTTAGAGCTTTCTGCAATTCAGCAATCTCTTCTTCCCTCTGCTGCAAATCCCATTCTAGTTTGTGCTGGAAAAAAAAAAAAGTAGTTGAAAAGATATTGAGCCTCACAGGAGTACCTCTTATTGGATAAGAGATACAACTTCTAAGGAATGGAAAAGTGAGTATTTTAGAAATATTACAATGTGAATGTTTTCACCAATACAGACTTCAAATGACAGCAACAATAAGTTGTATATTGACTTGAGTTTAAAAGCTACAGGGTGAGTATGATATTTGCATATAATGTCAAAGCTCTCGTATCTTCCTTTTACAGACTACAAAATCCAGAATGCCAGATGACTCACCTGCTCTATTCACAATTTTAAAAAAATGCTTTCTATTCAATAAGCATTATGAAATTTTGGAACACAAAGATGAAACGGTATGTTTCCTGCCTAGAGCTGAGGAATTTTGTGGACAGACATGCAAACAAGTAAAATAATTATTTAATGGAGGAATATGCCTGGTAAAATGATAGAGGGGGAAAGTACAGCAGGAGTAAAATCTCTGAAGCCTTTCTGGAAAGTCAGAGACCACCATCAAAAAGTTGAAACTTGGCCGTGGCTGAATGGCTCAGTTGGTTGGGGCATTGTTCCATACAACAAAAGGTTGCGGATTTGATTCCTGGTTCAGGGCACATACCTAGGTTGCGGATTCAATTCCCAGTCAGAGCACATATGGGATGCAACAAATCAATGTTTCTCATGGGTGTTTCTCTCTTTATATCTCTCTCTCTGTCTCATTAAAATCAATAAAAAACATATCCTTGGATGAGGATTAATTCTCTTTCTGTCTCATTAAAATCAATAAAAAACGTATTCTTGGATGAGGATTAAAAAAAAGTTGAAACTTGAAAGATGAAGACTGCTAGAGACAAGATGAGGATGGGTACTCTCAGGAAAGAGAACAGTAAATACCGAACCATCAAAAAGTCTTAAATGTTTGGACAACTACAAGTATTTCAATATTACTGAAGTGAAAAGTGAGAGGCAGGCTGAAGAGGTATGAGACTGGAGGCTGGGATACTGGTTAAAGAGGATATTGCAATAATGCAGGTGAGTTATAATGAGAGTTTTAACTAGGGTTGAGGCAATATGATGAAGATATAATGGATTAAGGGATATTTAGGAAGCAGAATCAATAGAACTTACTAAATAATTGAATACGGGGGCTGGGCATAATTACAGGCAATCATACCACTGAGTAAGACACAGAATAAAGAAAAGTTAAGAGGTAAGAAATGGAGGGAAAGAAAATGGTAGGGGTATATGTGGATGTGTGGATAGAGTTGAAAAGGGAGGTTAGTTCAGATATAAACATATTAACATGGAGTTTAGGAGAAAAGACTTAACATTAGCCATTTGGATGTTATCATTCCTGAGGTGGTATGGATAAAAATAAGACCATTTATGGTGGAATGTGCAAAAACGTTGGCATTTAAGATTAAGGAAGGGGAACCATTAATGGAGACTGAGAGCTGAGATAAAAATGGGAAAAGAAAAATGACACAGAAATCAAAAAAGAAAGTTTCCAGAAAGCAGAGATCAATAGTGACAGATACTACAGAAGTCACAAAGAGAAGAGATCATTTTGGCAAATGGGTATTAGAGACCACAAGAGTAGTTTTAGTGGAACAGTAAGGAGAGAGACAAAACTGCAGTCACAGAGTCATGAGTGGGTGATAAAGTCAAAACTACTCCAGAAGTGGGGCTAAGAAAAGAAAGAGCTATCTACACAAGAGAATAGAGGGGGAAGCACAGCTCAAGAATGGTGTTTATCATATAAATTCTAGACCTCCACATTATGGAGGAGTTCAAACGTCAATCCTTCTAGAAAAAAAAAGAAGAAAAAAAAGAATGGTGGTTTTTTTTTTGTTTTTTGTTTTTTTTAAGTTGGGAAAGACTTGAGTATGTTTATATAAACTACTGGGGAGAAAAAGCCCATGTTAAGCAAAAGGTTAAAAATAAAACACAAAGAGAAGAGAGATGATGAAGAAGGGTTTATTAGGAAGAAAAAGGATGTGGGCCAAGGAGAGTGTTGAATCAATTCAGCCCAAAGAGGCAGAGATATCTTATCCCTGAAGTAATAAGTTAGAAAAGAGATGGACACAGGGAGGTTAACAGTGTGGATAGGTGGGAAGGAGTCATTCACGATAGCTGGTTTTTCCTCTGTGAACCAGGAAGCAAGACTGCTTGAGGAGAGACGGCTAAGATGGGGCTACAGGCTGGAAGAGAGTAGAGAAGATACAGCAGCACAGGTGGGGAGGGAGAAGGAACTGATTAGGGATAGATAAGGAAATTGCTGTATAGTGACTGAGAATACAGATGAATTTGTTTACCATGAATTTATTTATTTATTTATTTATTTATTTATTTAATATATTTTATTGACTTTTTTACAGAGAGGAAGGGAGAGGGATAGAGAGTTAGAAACATCAATGAGAGAGAAACATCGATCAGCTGCTTCCTGCACACCTCCTACTGGGGATGTGCCCGCAACCAAGGTACATGCTCTTGACCGGAATCGAACCTGGGACCTTTCAGTCCGCAGGCCGACGCTCTATCCACTGAGCCAAACCAGTTAGGGCAACCATGAATTTATTTTCTAACAATTTGGGACCTTTTCTAAGACAGTGATTCTTAACTAGAGGTGATTTTTCCTGTGCCCCAGGAGAAATTTGGCAATGTCTGCAGGCACTTTTGATGGTCACAACTGGGGGTGTGGTGAGGGTGTGTGCGTGCATATGTGGGCTACTGGTATCTAGTAAGTAGAGGCCAAGGATGCTACTAAGCATCCTACAATTCATAGGATAGTCCCCACAGTAAAGAATTACCAATGCCAAAATGTTAATAGTGCCAAGGTTGACAAACCTTGCTCTAGGAGACTAGATTCCATTATAGCTAGAGCTTTAGTTATGCACATGGAGCAAAAGTATAAGCAAGGGGTCATGTGCAGGCAGTACAGTTATTACCAAAGTGAAGTGTGACGGGGTTCAGGTTAGAAGGGAAGGACATGATGTTAGAAACTGACATGCAACATTTGGAAAACTGAAAAGTCAAGCAGCCATGGAGATAATAATAGTCAGGTGTACAGGGCTGAAAGAACTAGAAGTATAAGAGAGACCAAGACATAAAAGTTTAAGATTTTAGAGGTGGAGCAGTTTGGGGGTATTATGGTCTAATGAGGTACCCAAAGGGTAGGTAGCGAGGCTGGGGTAGAAGGGAATTGAAAAATATCTGTTTGTGATATAAGCTGTCACTTTGAGATCTTCTCTCAGTCATAACTACACTTCATCAGAGTCCTAAAAGGAAATGCATCATCTCTTTTTACCTGTCCTTCACAAGCTTCTTTGTACAGCTCCAGTTTCTTCAGCAGGTCCTCATTTTCTGCCTCACACTCAGCCATCTTCTTTTGATAATATTCCAGAAGCTCCTGAGAAGGGCAGAGAACAGCCAGACGATCTTCGATGGAAGGCAAAGGAGTTGACTCCACTGAATCTGAGAAAGACACGCCCTTCCACCTGGTAGAACCACTGAAGCTATGCGCAGCACCATGCTTGGGAAGGATTCTTGACCTATGTGAAATTAGAAAGGACATATTCATTAAACTGTTTAAACATATATAAAACAATTTCTTAAATAAAAAAACAGGTTTATGTTCTTAAAGTGTGTATAATTCATGAATTTTTAAAATTCATGTTTAAAAAATGGAATATAAAGTAAGACCAGATAGTAACAGTTAGACATTTTAATACGATAAGATATACACTAACAGGAATAATTATACACTGCTGGTGAAGTGCAACTTGGTGAAACTACAGATAAATGAATTGGCGGAATCTAGTAAAATTGCAATTCCTCTTGTTCTAAAGAAGCTCATGCACATATGCACAAGGTGACACATAAGAAAATGTTCATAGTAACATTATGTAAAGGATCAGCATTAGGAACTATAGCCAAGTTACTAACCATACAACCACATCGAATTCTAATCTCTACCACTGGAGACATTTGAATGACACAGACCATGACTATTCAAGTTCTAAGGGTAATCAAAGGTTGAACAAGAAGCATTTTTCAGCCAAAACAATGAAAGTTAGAAAATAAATGATGCAGAAGTGAAGAAACCCTCATGTGAAAAGTATTCCATTTTGGCTAATTGACTGCAATTTATAAGGTAAGAAAAAAGACAGCAGAGTGGAGAAACTTGATACTAGAAGTCCAGAGTTGTAGTTAATGATTATGGTCAGCACTTTTAATAAGTGAGCATGTATAGAAGAAATATTAAAATGTACTTTCAACTAATATGAAGAAAAAAAATCTAATATTATCTCAATCATTAAAAGCTCGTGAGAGGACTGGCCAGTGTGGCTCTCAGTTGGTGGGTATTGTCCTGTGTATAGAAAGGTTGCCGGTTTGGTTCCACCCCCAGTAAGGGTGTGCAGGAGGCAGTTGACTGATGTTCCTCCTCTCTCTCCCCTCCCCTTTTCCCCTCTCTCTCAAAATCAATTTTAAAATTAAAAAAAAAAAGCTAGTGACAAAAATAGTATTTTACTTGATGTTTCATGTTTCCAAGGCAGCTGCCTAATAACTACTCTGGGGAACAGGTTAATAGATGAACTAAGAGGCATTCCTGAGATTTTGCAGATGAGACTGTGGCAGTGAGGATGAGGAAGATGTGTCATGTAGCAAGGTGACGGCAGAACCAGAATTCCCAAGTCCCCTGTGTATGCTGGCTGTTTCTTCTGTAATCCAGGAGGCACTGGCACCTACTAGGCCCATTCAAACTGTCCGGATTCTGGTATTATTATTTCATATGCACTACTTAAAAAAATAAAATAAATGCACTACTTTTTAATCTAAATTCCACATAAGAAGAATAGAGAAATGAGTCTAATATAGTTCAAATCCAGAGTTTGGAAGTATGTTGCCAAAACTCTTCTAGTTCCTAAACTAACTTGCACTAAGGCTACAGAAATTTTGAATTTTTTAAAATTAAATTTATTGGGATGGCACTGGTTAGAAGTCTTGATTCTTTTTTAAAAAATTATTTTTATTTTTGTTAATCCTCACCGGAGGATATTTTTCCATTGATTTTTTCTTTTTTTTCTTTTTTAGGGAGAGTGAAAGAGAGAGGGAGAGACAGAAACATCGATGTGAGAGAAACACATTGATTGGTTGCCTTCTGCACAAGCCCTGACCAGGGCTGGGGAGGAGCCTGCAACCCCAGGTACGTGCCCTTGACTGGAATTGAACCCAGAACCCTTCAGTCCACAGGTCAATGCTCTTCCACTGAGCCAAACCGGCCAGGACTTGATTCTTTTAAAAAAAAATATATTGTTATTGATTTCAGTGAGAAACAGAGAAGGAGAGAGAGAGAATAATGAGAGAATAATTGATTGGCTGTCTCTTGCACACCCCACACTGGGGATCAAGCCCACAACCTAGGCATGTGCCCTGATCGGGAACTGGGCCATGATCTCCTGGTTCCTATGTTGACACTCAACCACTGAGCCACAATGGCGGGACAGTCTTGATCTTGAACAACTCAAAAAATAAGCAAATGTCTTACTTTCTGCAGACAGGGGTACATGTTGGGGTAAAGTTCATGCTGTCCTTTTCACACCTGTCAAATACATAAAAATTCAGAATGAGAGGGCAGGAACAGAACAAAACAGTATAGAACACACAGACTGGATCCCTCTCCAACATTACACGTGCCTGCTGGTAGAATGTGATGTTTTAAAATGTAGTACTATTCTTTAAAGTAGTTCTGAATCCTGAAGTTCTATGACTCTTGAATTTTCATAAGGTATTCTTTGTTATTATTTTCAAATAAAATAAATCAGAATTTTATTATTTTAAATGGATAAGCACAAAAAGAAAACCCTCCTGAGTATGAAGGTTATCTGCAACAATGCAAAACAAACTTACAATCCTTTTGCTGAAATTATAGGACAGGGAGATGCAAAAAGTTTATAATAAGCAAGAGATAGAAAGTGGAAATTAAGGTAGAGGACCCATTATGCTAAATTTAAGATAAATACAAAGCCATTGATATTATCTTTATTTAGTGTGTGCTGTAGCTACTGTTTTATCTTAGAGAAAGAAAAAAATATTACTTATAAGCTTTAAAAGGTTCATTCACAATCCCCATTCCAATTGATGATAGATCTTTTTTTTTTTCTTAGAGAAAGTTTATTTATAAAGTTACAGAGGTAGCAGAAGTGAGCCAGCTAGGCTGTGTAGGCTCAGAAAACAAGTTATAGAAGCAAAACAGAGCCCTTGAAAGAAGAAGGGGAAAGGAAAGGCACTGAGTGCTACTGAGAGGGAGAGCTGCTGTGAAGACAGATCCTAAATTCCTCTACTTTGAACAATCTTATCACAGAGATTTACAGGGAGAAAAACCTCAGGGAAGGAATACCAAAGTGAGGGAGGGAGAAGGAAAAGAGGGGGAGGAGAGAAGGGGAAGAAAGAGTAGGGGAGAAAAGGGGAGAGGCAGTTGTGTTTTTTTTTAAATTAGCTTTGAGGAAAGCTTTCTTATCAAGCATGCTTTATCAACCCATTCTGATTTTGAGCCAGTCTAGAGATGATGTATCCCTGGCCAGTGCTGGTCAGTGGTTAAGCACTGACCCATGCACCAAGAGGTTGCTGTTTTGATTCCCAGTTAGGGCACATACCCAGGTTGCAGGTTTGATTCCCAGTTGGGGTGCAGAAGGCAACTGGTTGATGTTTTTCTGTCACATTGATGTTTCTCTCTCTCTCTCTCTCCCTTCTTCTTTCTCTAAAAACCAATGAAAATATATTAAAGAAAAAAAAAGAGATGATGTAATGTCCTGTTCTTATGTTCTACCTTGTATATATCTGCTTACCATCTTCAGTCCTTTGGGGAAGATTTTTGTGAAAAAGAATGAAGAGATAATCACTATTGTTAATTCT
>NW_005358092.1:4199244-4217326 GCF_000412655.1 Myotis brandtii
CTATCACCACCATATCTAAAATCTGACAACCACTCAGATTTTATTTATTTAAAATATTTTTTTATTGATTTCAGAGAGGAAGAGAGAGATAGAAACATCAATGATGAGAGAGAACCATTGATGGGCTGACTCCTGCATACCCCACACTGGGGACCGAGCCCACAACCCAGGCATGTGCCCTTGACCAGAACTGAACCTGGGACCTTTCAATCCGCAGGCTGATGCTTCATCCACTAAGCCAAACCAGCCAGCGCGCGCCCCCCTCCTTTTAAAAATATATTTTCATTGATTTCAGAGAGAGGAAGGGAGAGGGAGAGATAGAAACATCAATGATGAAAGAGAATCATTGATCGGCTGCCTCCTGCATGCCCCCTACTGGGGATTGAGCCTGCAACCCGGGTATGTGCCCTGACCTGGAATCAAACCAGGGACCCTTCAGTCCCAACGCTTTATCCACTGAGCCAAACCAGCTAGGGCACCATCTCCCTTTTTATTCTCTTGTTTAAAAGATTACTTTCCTTCTTCAAACTTACGTTCTTCTATAAAACTTCTCCAAATTGGACCAATTTGACTCTAGTAGAAAATAACCTAGAAAATAAAAATGGTAATTGGGTTGGTATGATAGATACAGGTGACATTTTAAAATATAGTTTTATTGAGATATAATTCACATTCCATACAATAGAGTCATTTAAAGTGTATCATTCAATGATTAGTATATTCACAGATAGGCCCAACCATCACCAGTCAATTGTACAACATTTTTATCACTTAAGAAGGAACCCTATATCCTTTAGCTATCACCCCTGTGCTCCACCCAGTCCTCCCCGAAGCAACCACTACCCTACTTTCTGTTTCTATAGACCTTCCTATTATGGGCATTCATATGAATGCAATCATACAGTATGTGGTCTTTTGTGACTGGCTTCTTGCACTCAGTATAATGTTTTCAGTACTTGCTGTAGTCAGTACTTCATTCCTTTTTATGTCCAAATAACACTACATTTTATGAATATGGGTGACATTTTAAAGATAAATATCACTGTTCTAAAACTAATTAAGAGTAACTTAGAACTTTAAAACAGTCTTCCAACAACCTGCAATCTCTTCTCCCTCATAGACAGTCTCACTCCTTCTGGGCTATTGCAAATCTACAAAAAGTTGTTTGTACTCACATTTAATTTTTTTTTTTTTTATAATCGCTAACAATCTAACTTCTTCTACATCTGTTCTTGGTCAGCAGACATACAATTTAATAAACTTCGTTGCTCTTTTGGGTTCCTATCTATCATCCAACAAGTCCCTTCTTGATGTGTATGCTTAATTTGTCAGTGTTGATCACCCTTTTAAAAAAATATTGCTTTGTAGTTGAGAGCGTGGATTCTGAAATCAAACAGACTTGAGTTTGAGTCAAAGGTCTGTCCCTTTTTAGCTGTGTGACTTCAGGCAAGTTACTTAATCTCTCTAAACTTCAGTTACTTCTTAGAAAATGGGGAGAACAGCATGTTTTTTATAGGTCAGTGTAAAGATTAAATGAACTAATGAATGAAAGGGCTGACTGAGCACAATGTCTGGTACACAACAGGCACTCAGTAACTGCAGGTTATTTTTACTGAAAATGTTCCTCCCTTGGTTCAAAGGTTCTGTCCTCAACTTTCTTTTTACTACTTCTTCTATCTATTTCTTTGGAAACATCATTATTTTCACTGCTTTTGTGATTATCTCTGTCATTAAAACACTACCTGGAATAGAATAACAACTACTTGTTAAATGAACAAATAGATCTCTTTCAATCTCCTAATTTGAGTTTCCAACTATGTAATGGACATTTTCATGTTTATGTCCCATTGGAGCTTGAAATGTTTAACAAAAAGAGAAAAAAAAATCACTCAAATCATATATT
Source organism: Myotis brandtii (assembly GCF_000412655.1). Taxonomy (NCBI): domain Eukaryota; kingdom Metazoa; phylum Chordata; class Mammalia; order Chiroptera; family Vespertilionidae; genus Myotis; species Myotis brandtii. The sequence goes on from NW_005358092.1 coordinate 4,201,148, forward strand.
TTTTAGCACCTCAAAACGAACACTTCCTAAACCTAATACATCATCTTTTCCATCCAAACATGTTCCTTCTGACTTTCCTATTTTAGGTACTAAATTCAGCATCTTCCAAGCAACCTGAACTTGAAAATTTTAATTCATTATTTTATTACTACTTCTCTTGACCCTCTCATGCAACCATATAAAAATCATCTATATCCTATCTCGACAATAACCGTGCTAATTCAGGATCTCCCTATCCTCTTATCCACTCTACTACAATGGCTTCACTGTTCTACACACACCTGGTCTCCCCTGGACCATCTTCTTAAACATCATAAAAGTCATCAATAGCTTCTCACAGCCAAATGCATTAAATCAAACTCAGCCTAGAGGTCACTGCTTTCTTCATAAGGACCAAACCTATCTCTCCTGCCTTATTTCCCTATACTCCCCCTAAGCATATCCTTGGTTTCCAGATAGCTCGCCTCCTCGCCTCCAGTTCCTCCAACTGGAAGAGAGCTCTCTCCACTTTCATAGTTTCACTTAATGAAATCCAGTCTGTCCATAAAAACTCCAATAGTACCTCCTTCATCTCTTTCCTGAGTCTCTCCATCCAAAATGATCTATCAAAATTATCTAACTGCAAAAGGACTGCAGTTGTAATTCTCTAAAAGTTAACATATTGGAGTTCTTTGCTGCTATCATTTCTTCCATGATAGTGCATGTCCCTTGCAGGTAGAAACTCTGCCTCACTCTTCATTGTACCCCCCCCCCCAAAAAAAAACCAACCGAATGCCCTTGCCCTTGCTTGATGGGTTTCAGCTAGCTTGTATTCCTACTCCTCTGTGACATCCTTGTTTAGGTGTGTTTTTTAGAGCCTATCTACTTACAATTAACATTTGTTTAGCACTTTGACATTTACTTTATCTAAGCCCACAACAACTCTGTGAAGTACTTTTTATTATCCCTTAATTTAACAAATGAGACTGAAGCTTAATTAGACTAGCTTGGCGTGAGGGCATACCGGAACCCATCTCCAGGACGTCCTAATTCTGTACTCTTTTTTCAATTCCATCCCGTTTCCAACTCCCTCGTCGCTATAGCTCCTCAGTGCTCTAGCACCCCGAAATCTTGGCATCTTGTAACTTTCCCCTTCCGGTCCCCAGCCCTCCTGACGACCCCCTTCCCCCCCATATTACAGGCTCAGACCCCTCTCTTCCGCAGTTACTTCTCCCTCACCTGGTTTTCCTCCCCAAGACCCCTAGCTTAGCCCCCTCCCCGGAACCCGAAACTGTACTCACGCCACGCTAAGCCACCTGGTCGCAGAACCCAACGGAAAAACAAAAGTTAAATAGGGGAGCGTCGCGGCGCCACCGAACGTGCACGAATTCGTCCAATCGCCCACAACTTTACACACCAATGGGTGTGCGCACCAATAGGAAGGTTATTCACATAGGGGCACGCCCCACTCCACCCTTGCCCGCCTCTTACCGCGCAGAGATGCTGGGAAATGTAGTTTATTTCTGCACGTTGCTCTCTGGGCGGAGGATGTAGGGAGCCTATAACCCAGCTCTCCCGGTGTGATGTTTGAGGTCAGAACCAACTAGTTCTGGGCACTCCAAGTTTATTTTTGCTCAACGACTTGGTTTTCATGAAAAAATGATGCAGAAACGCGATGCATAGTCATGGAAAGGATCACAGGATTATTATGTGTTGTAACGTACAAGAAGGTGAAGATAAGATAGTTTCTCCTTCAGTGCACTGGTGTCCTGAGCCAACAGAGGGCCTGTGGCTCAATTTGTACAGTCAGGGGATTCTGTATATAAATGCTGTTATTTTTGTTAGATAGCAGATTCCTGAGATGTGAAAACTTGGCTTTAATAATATAAGCTAGTTAAAAACCCAATTGTGGTCTCATCTTTCCAGAAGAGAAGGTGTCCCAGGAGTAGAGGAAAAGGAACTTAATTTTCTTACTTAAAAAAAAATTGATTTGAGAGAGAGAAACATCAATTTGTTGTTCCACTTATTTATGCATTCATTGTTTGATTCTTGTATGTGCCCTGACCAGGGATTGAAGCCACAACCTTGGTGTATCAGGACAATGCTCTAACCAATGTTTCTGGCCAGCGGAAAGAAACTTTAGTCTCAGAGCTGCAGCTACTGTTATGGAAAAGCTGAGACTCTTCACTGATATAAGACCTAAGGATGTCTAAAAGAAGCTTGCCATCGTCTCCTAAACCTGACTTTTCCCCTTTTGTGATCTTCTTTATTAGTTACATCAAGATCTTCCCAGACACCTTGGTTCAATATATATTTCTCTCTTTTGGCCCCTCCATTTTTTTTTTTTTTTAATCCTCACTCCAGGATATTTTTTCATTGATTTTTAGAGAGAGAGTGGAAAAGAGAGGGAGAGACAGAGAGAAACTTCGATGTGAGAGAAACACATCGATTGTTTGTCTCCTGTTTGTGCCCTGACCAGGGCCCAGGCCTGGGAGGAGCCTGCAACCAAGGTACATGCCCTTGACTGGAATCGAACCTGGGACCTTTCCGTCTGCAGACCGATGCTCTATCCACTGAACTAAACTGGCTAGGGTGCCCCTACATTTTTAAAAACCAAATCATGGTGATTATCTTCATGTTGGTTATTAAATATATATCTTCCTATTTATTTCCACTGCAGGTTTCATTACCTTTCACTTGAACTACTAAAATAAATATTTTTTCTCATTAACTTTGTTTTAATGAGTTTCAAAAATCTGTGACAGATTTTTGGTCAAGTTGTTTCCATTAAAAAGTACTGATGTTGCCCTAACTGGTTTGGCTCAGTGGATAGAGCGTTGGCCTGCAGACTCAAGGGTCCCAGGTTCGATTCCGGTCAAGGGCATGTACCTTGGTTGCGGGCACATCCCCAGTGGGGAGTGTGCAGGAGGCAGCTGATCGATGTTTCTCTCTCATCGATGTTCTCCATCCCCAGTGCTGGAGGCAGATGATCAATGATTCTCTCTCATCATTGATGTTTCTATCTCTCTTCTCCCTCTCCCTTCCTCTCTGAAATCAATAAAAATATATTCTGTTTAAAAAAGTACTAATGTTAAAAACTAATAAAAGCTGCCACACACAAAATACACAAAACATTCTTCTTTCCTTCTGAAGGTTTTGCGATGAATTGTAATCATTAACCTGTCTTATTCTATTAAACTTAAATGGCCAACCAAGAGGAACAGTTCTGAGACTGTTCTTCTACCACTGATTAAGACTCGGGTGGCGGGTATTGGGATAATATTCATTTAGCCTGAGCTTTCTGGGCAGACTTGGTGACTTTGCTAGCTCCAGCTGCCTTCTTGTCCACTGCTTTGATGGCACCTAAACCATTAGTCAGACAACCCCCGAGGGGTCCCAGATTGGTGCAGGCTGGGCTGAGGGACACCCCCCCCCAAGTGCACAAATTTCGTGCACCAGGCCTCTAGTCTATTCTATAAAAGATGATTATTTAAAAATAAATAAACAAATAAAAGATGATTTTTTAAAAGCACACTTCTGGACATGTCACACTCCTGGTCATAAACTTTTGGTGATTCCACACAGAGTAGAAGATGAAGTCCAGATAGTAATATGGCATTCAAACACTGCCACAGCCAGACCCATTATTTCTATTATTATAGATAACTAGTTATTTCTGAATGTAACATGGTACTTTTCAGCTTTGTCTAATACTCTTCCTTTTATCTGCTTTGACCCTTTCCATTAATTTACATCCAGAAAATTCCTACCAAAGCCAAAGCAAATACTGTCTCCTTGATTGAAAGTAACCTCTTCTGCTTTGATATTTATGTAGCAAATTGTCATTGTATTATTATAGCATAGCTTATACCCAAATGTCATCAATATTTCTATTTAATTTTTATTTATTTATTTTAGAGAGAGAGGGAGAGGAAACATGAATTTGTTGTTCCACTTATTTATGCTTTAATTGGTTGTTTCCTGTATGTGCCCTGACCAGGGAACAAAACCAAAACCGTGGTGTATCAGGATGATGCCATAACCAACTGAGCTACCAAGCTGAGGCAAATGTCATCAATCTTGAGTCCTTCTCTGATTACCCTATCCTCCCTTACCATCCTCCACTCCCTCTACTCCCTCCCTTTTCTACTTTTATTTTTTAATATTTTTCTTTTCTACTTTTAAATAGATCTTATCAGCACCTAAAATAGTAAATTTTTATTTGCTTATGTTTATTATATTATCTCCCATCACCACTAGAATGTAAGCTTCATGAGTGGAGATAATTTGTCTTTTTGTCATATATCCAGCATCTAGGAGAGTGCCTGACACATAGCAGGTACCTAACTGGTTTTGGATGCATGCATAACATTTCTCTCTACATGTGTATTGCCTCCCCTATTAGATTGCTTTCTTTTCATTCTATATCTAGGTAATGTGTCATCATTCACTCAAATGCCAAAAGTTAATTCTCAACCCATCTGTCTCTTACAATCACCTAATAACAGATTGATAATTCTTTTTAAAAATATGGAATGCTTCACGAATTTGCATGTCATCCTTGCTCATGAGCCATGCTAATCCTCTCTGTATCATTCCAATTATTTTAGTATATGTGCTGCTGAAGCGAGCATGATAACTTTTTTAAAAAAAATCATTCCATTGGCAGAGGATGAATTAAGAACAATGCTGGCCCTGACCCAGTAGCTCAGCTGGTTAGAGTGTCATCCTGATACGTCATGGTTGCAGATTTGACACCACCACCCCCCGACCCAATCAGGGAACATACAAGAATCAACCAATGAATGCATAAATAAATGGAACAACAAGTCAATGTTTCTCCCTTCCTCCCCTTCTTTCTCTTCCCCCTTCTCTCCTTCTTCTTCTCTCTCTCTAAAATAATTTTTTTAAAAAGAATAATGCTGGAAGATTTGGGAGGTTACAGTGATAATTCATGTGAAGCTAAAGGCCTAAAAAGAGTGTCAATGATGGGATTATGATGAAGGAAATGGGAAATATTTTAAAGTTCCAACTGACTGGACCCAGGACAGGGAAGCTAGCTAGAGTAGCTGACACTAATCAGAATGAAAAATACAAGAGGAAGAATATATGTGGAGGCTGTGAGAAGAGCAGCTTGGGGAATACTAGCTTGATATATTCTCTGGCCCCAGGGCTTTACTTTCCTACTCAGCTTAGTTCTGGGGTGCATAACATTGACTGTTCTTGCCAATCATCTCATCTCTTTTCCTTTGTCTTCCTGTTGTAATTGTCCTGATAATCCCGTCACTTGAGATTATTCTTACCATCTGCCTTCTATGTATGCTGCTGGAGAATGGCTCACATTTGTGGAAAATTATACTGTTACTGTGACAGTCAGTCGGAGTGCGGGGGAGCCTCCCCATTGGCCAAGATGATGACAGGGAGAGGTTTTTACACTGAGCGCCAAAACCTAGAAATATGAATGGACAGGAGCCCCATGTGTGCCAAAAGCTAGCAAGATAATTGGATAGAAAAAAAGCTCTCCCCTGCCTATCCCTATAAGAATGGTGGGCTTGAGCAGGAAGAGAGGTAATCTTTGAGTCAGGAGTCCACTATTCTCCTAGGTCATGGCACCTGAATAAAATCTCTTTCCTTTTGCACCAGAACCTGCCTCAGCTTTTGGCTTTCATGGAAGGCAGCTGAACCTGTGTTTTTTTGTTCAGTTACAATACCACTATACATTTATGTTCTCTAACTTCAGTTAAACCCTCAGAAGTAAAGAACAACACTTCCTGCCCTAACTGGTTTGGCTCAGTGGATAGAGAGTTGGCCTGCGGACTGAAGGGTCCCAGGTTTGATTTCGGTCAAGGGCATGTACCTTGGTTGCCGGCACATCCCCAGTAGGGGGTGTGCAGGAGGCAGCTGATCGATGTTTCTCACTCATCGATGTTTCTAACTCTCTATTCCTCTCCCTTCCTCTCTGTAGAAAATCAATAAAATATATTTTTTAAAAGTTAAAAAAAGAAAGAAAGAACAACACTTCCTAGGTTCCTAGGATATGTTTGTTCCTTCTTCTAATTTCCACAGTCACCATTTTGGACACTCACCATTTACTTCAAGCCCCTAATGCAGCCCTTCCAGTACCTCCCTCTTTGTTTCTCAAAGGCACCAACTGCCTCAACTGTTTGTCTTCTTACCCACTTACTTACCATCTCTGTACTTGTAGTTCCTTCCTTCTTTTCCTTGCTTTGCAGACAGATGTGTTCCTCTTCTCATCATGCTCTCTTTCTTTTATCTCTTCAGAGACTTTGATTTTTCTCTTATATACTCAATGTCCATTTCTCCATTAGTTCTTCCTCCACAGCACTTAGATGTACTCATTTCTCCTAGCTTGTAAAAACTCTCTTTTATTCTCCTTTATAATTTCCATACCCCACCTTTTCCTCTACAGCCAAGGAATCTTCAGTGTGTGCTTGGCTCCTTTTCTTCACCTCCCATTCACCCCCAATTCACCAGGAACTGCATTTTGACTCCGTAACTTTATTTAAATTGCTCTATGACCTACTAATTGCTCAATTTAATGATCACTTATTATCTGTCTTATCTCACATGATCTCTTTCTGGCATTTTATGCTGTTGCCAATTTTCACCTTTCTCCAAGCTTTACTCACTTGATGACTATGAAAATACCCTCAAATCTCTCCCTTTATTCATTCTTAGAATCATGTACTAGGTTTTTTTTTTCTAGTGAAAGAATCATTACCTTTCTGGAAAAAAAATTAACTTTTAATTCGTTCAATACAAATAACTAAAGAGTAAATATCTGGCTTCTCTTAGTTGTCGGGAGAAATCATAGGGTTCACAGAAACAATATATCTCAGAGCAAGAATCAATAAAATTGAAGTAGCACATATTTAGTATGCTCCTATCTTTGCTTAATGCTATATTTAAGAAGTAATAACTATTCTCTGAGAGCACACAGAAAAACAGACAAAGCACATACAAATACATTAAAGGAAATATGAGTATACAAAAAGTAGATGCCTATCCAGGGAATCTACACCAAGAAAACAAAGAAATAATTAGTAACCATTATTTTAATATTGAAAACCACTGTGCAGAGAGAAGGTAGAAGAATGCTATTTACCATCTCCTCTCCATAATTATTATTTTTATTTTTACTCTCATATCTAGGTTGGTACATAGTAGAGAGAAAGGTCTGTGTTGTCTGTCCTCTATAAAGTCATATGTGGTATAGAAAATTATTGATAATGTCTTTGGAATAAATTTGGGCTAACATAAATCAATTATGAGAGGATACTTCACCCATTTTTTAAATTTAGAAGCTCTTGGTACATTACAAACTACACAAATATTTTGGTAAATATAAATTTAGAGATTCAAGTGACATGTTTTACTTAGCTAAATTATTTTTTTACAGTACATTTTGAAGTTCCACTAGTTACTCATATGGAATAAATTCAAATTGTCATTTACCCCCATTTGCAGTAGGGGATATAAAATTAAACACCAAAACTGAACCATAATCCAGAAAGATAGCAAAGGACCTTGTAAACTGAAAAATACAGACTATTTTCCTTGAAGCAGTAATAAGATGTTCTTTGATACATATCCATGGACTGCTGAAACAATTCATCATGCACTTAAATTCATTGGTAATCTTGTGTCTTGCCTTCCAACAGCCCTTTATCTCCTCAGTATAAAAGAAAACTTGATTAGGAATACATTAAACTAATAATGTAAATAAAATTCAAGTAAATAATACTAATATGTTGGGCAGACATAAGCTGTGGGCACTTTGAGGGAAGGTAGACATAAACTAAATATGAATGTTCAGATAACCCGATTGGAAAGTAGTTGTCACTTTAAGGGAGGACAACAGACAGTGATAATTCACAAATAGTTTCTGTAGACCTTAATTTTAGGTACAAATATATTTACTCATTATCTTGAAGAAAAGATAAAATAACACTATCAATTCATATGAAGAATATGCAAAGGTTTAAATTGTTTTCAAAAATTATGGAACTTTAAAGAAATGGTGAAGTCAATGATAAGAAGGAATTATCTATGAAAGAAATAGATAATCAAACTATAGGATCAGTCTAATAGTCTAATTAGTCTAATTAGTATGAGATAGTATTCCAGAAGAAGAGAAAGAATGCATATACAGAAAAACTTTGGTTAAGAGGCTACATTTAGAGAGGCTGGATGAAAAAGTTGAAGGGATTAAGCAGTATAAATTAGTAATTACAGCATAGTCACAGAGATGTAGATTATAGCATAAGGAATAAAGTCAATAATCTACACTAATAAAAGAGAAACATGGTAATTAGCGTACGACCGCTACCCTTCCCATTGGCTAATCAGCATATCCTTATGCAAATTAACTGTCAGCCAAGATGGCGGCCGGCAGCCAGGCAGCTGGAAGCGAACATGAGGCTTCCTTGCTTCAGTGACTGCAGACTCCAACAGGGAAACCACTCTGTAAAGTATATGATTTTCTAACCACATTTTTGTACATCTGAAACTAATATAGAATAATATTAAATGTAAATTATAATTGAAAAAAAAATTTAAAAGTAAAAAAAAAAAAGAGTACATTTATACCAGAATTTTGAACATAGTGACTAACAGATCTTTTATTTAAACATTAAGATATATAAAAGAAAGTTATAAAGGAAGGGATTTGTTCAATAATTCATGGTGGCATTTCATAAGAATTTGGAGATAACATAAATCTCAGGCCTACGTTACATTCAATGACTCTGGTAAATAAAATGATCTAAAAAATTTTAATGCCATATTTCAAATGATTTTTTAATTAATGTCATGATAAAGGAAGAAGGAATATTTTAAATCACAGCTTTCCAACTTTATCTATAAATATAAAAGGCTAAGTGACTGACTGTAGGTCCATCCAACTGTCCGAAATAATTTTATAATACTATATTATATATACTATTTTGACATGTAATTTTTTGTAGTAATGTAATTACCTCACGAATCTTTCTTCTAATTAATTTCCTTTCAATGTGCACGAATCCGTGCACTGGGCCATAATAGTTCATAAAAATTGAATCTCTCTCTCTCCTATTCTGATTTGTCTCCTATAAAGTAGATAAAGTCTGTTTTTCCAAACCCCACTTAAAAATGAGTCTTAAGTATATCATATGTGTATTCATATTGAATTTCTTGACTTTTACTTTCGGTAGTTTGTAGTACTAATAACCATTTTTGTCTGTTTTCTAAATGCTAAATCTAGCAATAAGGCCTTTCCCAAACCTCATTCTGACACACATTAAGAAGCACTGATTTAAAGTGATGTTCAAACATAGCACTAAGTGAGAACTAAATAGAAATGTTTACTGAATTGAATTGTTGAACTTAACTGAATTCAATCACAGGTCATCAAATGCAAAATAAACTCATTATTTTGGCTTAAATGAATTTAAAAATTTGTTAAAGAATATATGAGAACTTATTGTATTATAGAAGAATCTAGTAACTATACAGTGTAAAATTATTATATTTATTTTAATGTTACAAAATCATAACTGACTAAACAAAATCTACTCAAGGACAATGTTGATTATCATTTTAATGTAACAGAGTAAAAAAAAGTTTATTTTAAAGCTTTACATTCCACATTGCCAACCTTTAAGAAATTATAATTATCTGACAAGGCAAAATATTTATTTATTTTATGTTTTTACAGAATATTAGCATTTTTTTTTGTAGAAAAAATAGACACATTTCTGTCTCCATCAAGGTGTCACAAGAAATTAGGTAATAAAAGCAAAAATGCAAATCCTAAAGTCATCTAGTGCTTTTCTTCTAATTCCAAATAGAAAACAACAATGAAAAAATGTTCTCAGATTTTTAAATCTCTCTAAATAATACCCAGGTGCAAGAAAGCTATAGATTTCTCTCATCTCATTTTTAAGTTTAATATTCTAAAAAAGTATTTCCTCCAGGGAAAACTGATCAATTACAGAATTTAATAACACAATTCCACTTTACCTAGTCTTAAATTCATCCTTGAGAGACAGGATTGCTCTTGTTTATATAGTACGGTAGTAGCTAGTCTAGTATTTTAAAAACATTACCGTCCTTTATATTAGAGTGCCTTCCCTAGTAATCTCTGAATAGTCTGAAATAGCATATTAATCATAAACAATATGGTTTAGTAGATAAATACTATATGGAGACTAATACAAAATCCTCTTTAAAAATAAAATATTTAGCCTTTTGTACATCAAATTAGAACCTGAAAGGTCAAGAATGTACATAGTTTCAAATATACAAACTATGTACTAAAGTAATAAATATAAAATGTCTTTTAATTCAAAGCTCTGTGGGTGCTGCTGTCAGTGGGAAGTGTGCTGGAGACGGGGTCTCCACACTGAAGGTTGTTCCTGCCTGTTTCTAGTAGGCTGTTAGTTTTTACCTGCATTTTCTTTACAACTGGCACCACACTGTGGCACAGATTAGTGGAGGACAATGGTGAATTGCTCCCAAATTCTGTCTTAGCCTTGTACAGTAATACTCAAATTTGCAGCCAAAACACTTCCAGGGCCTGATTCTGGAGCGGGCATCTCCTGCACATCCTCAAGCTCTCTCCAACATCCCAGGACTCTGATGACATCAAGTTTACACATTGGACATGTGTGATGATCCAAAAGCCATGGGTCAACACAAATTCTATGAAAAATATGCTTGCATGGCAAATTTTGAAAACATCCTTCACTTTAAATTTCTCAATACACACTGCAAAATTCTCCAACGTTGACATTGATTCGCTTTTCTCCATGCTTTGGAGTATGATGTGGAAGCTGGCCAATAACTTTCTTGTTTTTTTCTATGCTCTGACTTCCAAACTGTGAGCCAATATATAGAAAACACTGTATAAAGTAAAATATTAGTGAAAAGACTAAATATTTAAAATATATTTCCCCCTTTTTTCAACTACATATTTGTGTGATTCTGGATTTTCTTCATATATTTCAACCAAAACATATCACAACAGATTGAAAGCAGAAACAGATATGAGAATCCAGCTCAATCTTACTAAGTTGAACATTTAAAAAATTTTCAAAAATGTAAATAAATGCCATACTTCTCATTACATTTTGAAAATATTATTATTTTATTTTTTATTTTTTTATTGTCTAAAGTTTTACATATGTCTCCTTTTCCCCCAATTGACCCCGCAGCCAGCCATTCCCACCCTGGCAAGCCCCCACCACCCCAGCGTCTGTATCAGGATAAAATTCTTTTTTCTAAGTTGTTAACAGGTATTTTAACATTTGTTAAATATATAAAATAACACTTTGTTTATCTACACTTTTAAAATCACTTCCCTTATATTACAGGAGATTCCAATACAAAATAAAAATGAACATTGTAATGTCTAAAGGCTGAGATGTGTATCCTTGGTTTGAAATTTCAGCGAAAGAGTTATATGGGAACGGTAGATATTTTCAATGATTGATTTGGACACAAATATATAATGCTTAAAATAAAAGTTTTTCAAACAAAACACTTCCATTCACCACAAGATAAATACAAAATAAATTTGTTCTTAATTTTTTTAACTTTATTTTTATTGTTTACATTATTACAGATGTCCCCATTTTCCACCCCTTTGCCCACCTCCACACAGACCTGCTCCCCATCTGGCCATCACCATATTGTTGTCTGTGTCTATGGGTTATGAATATACAGTGTGTTCTTTTGTTACTCCTTTTACCTTCTTTCATCCAGTCTGCCCCCTCCAAATCCCCTCTGACAGCTGTCAATGTGTTCCATGTGTCCATGCCTCTAGTTCTATTTTGTTCGTCAATTTATTTTGTTCATTAGATTCCACATGTAAGTGAGATCATATGGTATTTGCCTTTCTCTGACTAGCTTACTTCACTTAGCATTAGAATCTCCAGGTCCATCTATGCTGTGGCAATTGGTAAGAGTTTCTTCTTTGTTATAGCTGTGTATTATTCCATGGTGTAAATGTGCCAGAGTTCTCTTTATCCACTCATCTACTGATGGGTACTTGGGCTGTTTCCAGATCTTGGCAATTGTAAATAATGCTGCTATAAGCATAGGGGTGCATATATTCTTTCTGATTGGTGTTTTGTGAATCTGAGGATATATTTCCAGAAATGGGACTGCTGGCTCAAAAGAAAGTTTCACTTTTAATTTTTTGAGGAAATTCCATATTGTTTTCTGTAGTGGCTGCACCAGTCTGCATTCCCACCAGCAGTGCATGAGGGTTCCTTTTTCTCCGCATCCTCGCCAGCACTTGTTTGTTGACTTGTTGATGATAGCCATTCTGACAGGTGTGAGATGGTATCTCATTGTTGTTTTGATATGCATCTCTCAGATGATTAGTGACTTTGAGCATGTTTTCATGTTTCTTGGCCTTTCTGTATGTCTCTTTCGAAAAGTGTCTATATAGGTCCTTTGCCCATTTTTTGATTGGATCGTTTGAAAATATTATTATTAGTAAAGTATATTTTATTACCATGTATGATGGCTGCTTGGCCAGAGTGGCTCAGTTGGTTGAGCATTGTCCTGTGCACTGAAAGGTTGCCGGTTTGATTCCTGGTCAGGGCACATACCCAGGCTTTGGTTTGATTCCCAATCAACTGATCGATGTTTCTCTCTAAAGTCAATGTTTCTCTCTCTCTCCCCTTGCTCTCTCTCTGGTGAGGATTAAAAACAACAATAACAACAAGAAAAAGAACCACATGCATGATGGCTAATTTTATGTGTCACCTTGGAGAGTGTTTTTGAGTGAGGTTTACATTTAATTAATGAATTTTTAGTAAAGCATACTGCCCTCCATAATGTGGAGGGCCTCATTCAATCAGTTGAAGGCTTAAATAGAAACAAAGCCAGCCTCCCCAAAACAAGATGGAGATCTGCTGCAGACTGCCTTCCGATTTTATCTGTACTGTCAGCTCTTCTGGGCCTCTAACCTGCCAGCCAACACTGCAGATTTTGGACTTGCCATCCTTCCTACGTATGTGAACCAATTGCTCATGATAAATTTCTTTCCATCTATGTACACATCCTATTGGTCTTGTTTTTCTGGAGAATGCTGACTAATCCAACATGTAATGGGTTTATTACTTTTATTTTTAAATGAACATTTTAAACACTTAGTTTTAATGTCTAACATAGTAAATATCTATACCATATAATCCATATAAACAAGATCTTATTAGGGTTCTCAATAATTTTTAAGAGTGTAAAGGGATCCTGAAACCAAAAAGTTTGAGAACCGCTGGTAAATTATATTTAAAATACAATGGCCTTTCTTTTTTTAAAAAAAATATATTTTATTGATTTTTCACAGAGAGGAAGGGAGAGGAATACAGAGTTAGAAACATCGACGAGTGAGAAACATCGATCAGCTGCCTCCTGCACACTCCCTATTGGAGATGTGCCTGCAACCAAGGTACATGCCCTTGACCGGTAGTAATTTTGATTTTTTTGCTTTTTAAAACTAGCCCTCCATCAATGAATCTAAATTTATGAAGTTTTATTGCATCTTTAAAAAATCCAGAGACCACAGCCTAGCCAATGATGACCACACTTTTCATTTTATTCTATTCTAGCACTAAGATAAATACATAATACTCCAATATTATTTATTTTCTCTAAAAGGTTCATTTTAAGAACTAACGAAATAATGAAAACACCTTTAAACTACAGCTATACTCAACTATTCTGCCCCAAACCCAAATACCTGACAGTCAATTTAACATCATGTGTGAAGAATGCCCTCAGAAGGGCTGATAAAACACAAGTTTTGGATCTTTGCAATAGTGATTCAAAGGGGTGGGTATGAGGGTAAGGGTAGCATCTGAATCTGAGGTGGGAGCAACTGGAGAAGGTTTTTTCATCCCCAGCAGATACTTACTGCCCTTCTCTTACAGACTCACTGCTAGTGTGACTGCTACAGATTTCTCAGGAGTATCAAGGCAAATAAAAATGAATGAGAATTGCCCTGGCTAGCGTGGATCAGTGGTTAGAGCACTGACCCAGGCACTGAAGGGTCTCGGGTTCAATTCCCGATCAAGGGCACACACCTGGATTGTGGGTTCGCGCTCTGATCCCTGTGTTTCTCTCCCTGCCCCACACTCCACTCTCTCTGAAAAGCAATGGAAAAAATATCCTCAGGTGAAGATTAAAAAAAAAATACTGAGAATCGTTACTTTATAATTTTATATGCTACTAGGAGGATAGTTTAGATAATAAGTATAACTTTAAAGAATAATAGGAAATCAACAGGAACAATACAAACTTTTGGGAGTTTGTGCTTGTACTGAGGGTCTATCAGGGCCTTGCTGCTCTAATAATGTTAAAGCAAAACCATTATATTTTAATTCAATGTTTGATGAAATGAATTATTTCACTGTTACTTGTTTTAGTTAGAATTTCATTACTTTTTCCTTTTTGTGTGAATAACATGGTTGTCCAAATTTAAGTAGTAAAAAATCTCAAATTTTGTTGTAAATCATAATTGTATGCAATGAATCACATCTTTCTTTCTCTATATCTTTGCAATGTAGTATTGTTGCTCTTCCTGTGAAGAAATGGAGTTAATTTACCACCCTCTTGCTTCACTAATAGAATGTCATAGAAGTGATTTTGAACATTTTGGAGGCTAGACTTTAGATCTAGGATTCCACTTTCATACTCTAGGAACACGAAGACCACCATGCCATAAAAAAGCCCTATAACCCTACCAAGGATGAGAAGTCACGTGAATTGAGACCTCCCAGATAACAGCCAGCACCAACTGCCAGCCATGTGAGTGAGATCATCTTCATCCTCCAACTCCAGTCAAGCTGTTAGATGACTATAGCTGCATGAGTGATCTCAGGCCACGCCATGAGAACAGATTGCCAACTCACAGAATAGTAATAATAAAATTATCATTTTCAGCCACAAAGTTTTGAGGTGGTTTGTTACACAACAAAGGCTAACTGAAGCAGAAATATCCCCTCAAAGTGTTTGTGTATGAAAATTAGATTGGTGGGTATAAGTAACTGGGCATCAACTTTTGGATGCTATAATCAAATGGAGGGATATATTACATCCTAGTAGAGTCTCAAATACAGTTTATTAAATGTAAACGTAAGATGAGGCAATGAAACACAAAGTGAATCTATTAATTCATTAATTCAACATATATTTATTGCACACTTTCTAAACACCAAGTACTATTCTAGGTGATGGAAAAGACACTGCCCCTGCCTTTGTATAGTTTATAGTCTGAGGAAGAAAGTAATTAAGTAATTTCAAAAAGTTTGATAAGAAAGCACAGGTTGCTGCTCACTAAACAAACTTAGAGCATTAGGGAAGGCTTTCCAGAGGAAGTGATCTTTAAGCTGACAGGTGAAGGATGAGTAGAAATTTAGCCAGAAAGGGGTATAGGAAACTGGGGTCAGAAGACTACAAATATGCTCCAACAAAGGAAACATTACCTATGAAGGCTCAGAGGTGAGAGAAAACATGGTGCATTCAAACCACCACAATAATTTCTGTGTAGTATGTATATGAAAAAGCACAAGAGATGAAGCTTGGGAGTAGAGCAGCAACTAGTAAAAAGTTTGGAACTGTTGAGTTTGGAGATGAAAAATGACATGACTGCTTTTAGATGAAGCATTATGACAACTGAGTAGAGAGGGATTTGACAGGTGCAAAAACTGAGCTATTATCAACAGTTCAGATGAGAAAAAATTTTAATTAGGAAAGTGATAAAAGGGATGGAGCGACATGGATGGATTTAAGATTTTTAGGCGATAAAATCTCCAAACTTGATACATCTATAATAAAAGCATAATATGCTAATTAGACTGGATAGCCGAAGGACCTTCTGGATGTCATTCCAGACATCCTTCCAGATGACCTTCTGGACGAAGCTCGGGTTGCAAGGGCCGAGCACCTTGCACAAATTTCGTGCATCGGGCCTCTAGTAATTATATATGGATAGTAAAGAAGCAGGAGTGCCTGGCAGGTGTGGCTCAGTGGTTGCCAGTCACCATTGGATTCCCAGTCAGGGCACATGCTGGGCTAGTGGGCTCCACCCCCAGTAGGGCGTGTGCAGGAGGCAACCCATTAATAATTCTCTCTCATCATGGGTGTTTCTATCACTCCCTCCTCTCCCTTCCTCTCTGAAGTCAATAA
>NW_005358092.1:4217353-4218638 GCF_000412655.1 Myotis brandtii
AAGCAGGAGTTAAGGATTATTTTTATATTTCTGGTTCAGGCAACTGAGTAAATGGTTGAAGTCATTCATGGAAACTGGAAACACTGAAAAAACACTGGAGAACTCACTATGAGTTTAAGGTACTTTACGTTTACCACGTGGAGTTGTCCAGTAAGTAGCTAGATACAACTCGGGAGAGAAGCCCAGGCTGGAAATACAGATTTGAGAGTCATCAGCCATAGTTGGCAATTTTGGTCCCGGGGAAGCTCAGAGCCAACAGGGAGGAGAACTGCCCTGGGAAGCTAACTAAGTCTTCCTTCAACAAATATTTGATTCTAAGAAGTACACTCTCATGGTTTCCTTAGACATTTCTGCGTTATTCTCCACAATTTGGAGGAAGTGGAGATGGATACAGGCAGAGAGATTTTTGACAGGCAGGGTCAGAACAGTTGTCATAGCTTTTACAGCAAACTGAGAAAGGATTACGGAGCGTGCGGTGCTAGAGGAAAGTGGCCGCTGTTGAGATAGATGACTTGGGGGCTGGCAACAGTTGGAAAAGCAAGGTCAAAGCGGTTGCTTCTACGTGAACAAAAAAGCAATTCTGCCAGCCGTTAGGATTTGGGGCATGGGTTCCACCCAAACTTGTCACGGAGATGGGGCGATATAAAGTGGCCGAGATTATTATAAGAGACCCTAAGAGTCAAAGGGCTAAAAACAAGAGAATCTGAAAAGATTAGTTACTTGGGAAAAGACAAGTGAACCAGCAGCGAGGCGGGGTGGCTGAGGTTAGGTCGGGCTGGTTTTTCCGTCCATTTATACACAAAGGGAAACTGGTTTGCCGCCCCCTCCCACACACCGGAAGCAGAACCTTTGCACTTCGGCGCATTACACATTCCTCCGCGCCGGAAGAGCGCGTCTCACCTCATTTCCGTGTGCTTCCCCCACCCCCCAGGAGAGATCATGGAACCTCCCAGGCATGCCGGTTGAAGTCGTAGGACAGCGCGGAGTTTTCACGGACGTGGAGACCAGGAACAACACTGAACTGCCGGGAAAGGGGGGAAGAAGGAAGGTCGTAGGACGAGGCGTCGTGCTGCTGCGGAGGGATTCTGTTCTTGGCGTGGCGGAGGGATTTGACAGCACGTTCACTTCCGGAAAAGTCCCAGCTCTGTGAGGCGAAGCCCCGAAGGAAACAATAACAAACGAAGGAGGAAGCGATTCTGCGGTTCCTGTGTTGAGCAGTTCTGGTCCCAGAAGATGCGCTTCGGCCCCCGTCAGGGAACGTGAGAGAGTTCGGTGGGCTTCAGCC
>NW_005358092.1:4218706-4222905 GCF_000412655.1 Myotis brandtii
TACGCGGCGGAGTTCGTGCCGCCGCCGGAGTGCCCGGTCTTTGAGCCGAGCTGGGAAGAGTTCACCGACCCGCTCAGCTTTATCGGCCGCATCCGGCCTCTGGCGGAGAAAACCGGCATCTGCAAAATTCGACCGCCCAAGGTACCTGCGTCTGAGGAGAGGGGAGAAGAGGAGAGTGGGGGAGTCGATGCATTCGGTTTAGTTTTACTCTTCCGGTCCTTCTGTCTTTCCACATTCGCCCTCCTTTATTTCTCAACAACTAGAAGCTCAGTTTCTGGATGTTTTTGCCTTGGTTTCTTTTGCGGTCTGATGTACGCTTGTCTGAACACGGGAGTGGAGTCCTTGGGGCCTTTCCGCTTCGAACTTGGGAACTGATACGTTTCTTCCTGGATTGTGGGCAAGGGTAACAAAAGGCTTTAGGTTTTTTCGTTGGCCGATGAGGTGTTCGAAGTATTAATGGCATGATGTGTCCTACACTCCTGTACAGTCATTACAGAACGAGAGTAACAACTCCTCCGTCGGCTGTTTCTTTACCCAAGCCTTATTAATGCTTAATTTATTAAATATTTGCAGGCCTTGTCTCACGGCTAAGGTTTCTTAAGCAGTAATCTGAGCTCTCGTCGTCCCCCTAGGACGGTATCACCAAACAAGAACCCCAGCCTAATTACTGCTGCAATGAAAAAGTCTTCCCTGGGGAAGAGAAGGGGCAGCATTTATTTTTTAAATGTAGAGGTTTAGGAAGAGTTCTCAATGATAGACGTGGAAGAAAACGAAATCTTCTGATGCTAGGAACGGTGGATTAAAGATTTACGAATCGCAATTACTGCAAATAACCAGCTTTGCTGATAGGTTAATTACATCAATCTTTAAGGTAGAGAAAGCCGTTACTCCTACCCGTTTGAGGCAGTTAATGCCCCGAGACACGCTGAGCGATTTGTTCAAGGTCAGTAGAGTCTTTACCCATTAGACCAGTGCTTTTCCAATGATGTTCCTGGTGCACCGGCACCAAGGTCAGCCTGATGCGTGTGAAAATGTAGGTCCCTCGACCTCATTCCCAGGCGAGAATCAGTGTCTGTATGTGGAAGACCTGATAGAATATGCTTTTCTAGCAAGTACTCGAAAATGATTCTTAATGCACATTAAAGTTTGGGAACCATTGCCTTAGTGCTTCTTAAAGGAAAACCTTGCTTTAGGTTTTGTCTACTAATAATACAACTAAAATGTTAAGTACTGTTACCCGTGTTGCATTTTAAAAAGCATCTAGTCGCACTACAGACTACCATGGTGATGTGCACCCCAGTGAATAAAAAGAGATAAGGTGGGAGGGAGGAGAGAGGAGCTAATATAGCACCTACAAACTATTTCATTTAATATTCTTTGAAGCTCTACTAGGAGGTAACTAAAGTCTCATTTTACAGATGAGGCAGGTCTGGGTAAGTTAAACAACTTACCAAATGTATGATTTTGGGCAAGTTGCGAAGTAGATTTTGAACATAGACCCATTTGTTTGCTTCTAATATTCAGACATGCTACTCCCATTGTGCTAAATGAATTTAAGATTATAGACTATCAATTGCAAGTAAAGCATTAACAGATAGTTGCTATGGTGACTGATGATACAGGCATTGCCATCCTCCAAAAGCTTCATTTAACATTTTTCTACCAAAATTACCTTATATTGACAAAACCTTAAGCACTGCAGTTTTTCCTAAACCATATTTTTTACTGTTGCCTTCATGAATTAGAAATTCTGTTCAAGGTTCCTTTTGGTAAAACAAAACACAAGTTTTTTTTATTACTTAAAACAAGGTTGAAATAATAGAACTTCTCTTTGTATGTCACCTTAATAAAAATTTAATTTCAATGAACTTAATTTCAATACTGGTGGATTTCTTTAGTTTCCAAGGTAAGGTAAATGTTTTTGATTACTCAGATTTTCAAATAGATTTACTAATATTTAGGCCAAATCAGAGTATATTTTCTAGAACCCTACTTGCATTGTGCTATCTCATTTAGTTATACTGCATCTCCAATCTGGAAATTGTCCTTGTTCTATGGGTTTGCTTTAAAAAAAATTGTTTGGATGCCCATTTATATAACATAGACTGTAAAGTGCTGTGTCACATTATACATGAATGAAAAGCATATCCAGCCCTAACCGGTTTGGCTCAGTGGATAGAGCGACGGCCTGTGGACTGAAGGGTCCCAGGTTCGATTCCGGTCAAGGGCATGTACCTTGGTTTCGGGCACATCCCCAGTAGTGGGTGTGCAGGAGGCAGCTGATCGATGTTTCTCTCTCATCGATGTTTCTAACTCTCTATCCCTCTCCCTTCCTCTCAGTAAAAAATCAATAAAATATATTTAAAAAAACAAACAAAAAACATCCAATTATATAAGTACTTAAAAATTATTTTTAAATCTTTAATTGTACTCTTTGTTTCTTTCTAACTCTGCTTTCTTTTTTATTTGTAAACTTGAATGTTTATTAGACATTGTATTGAGATACATGAGCTCACTGCATTGTACTTGACTAATTGGGGAAAGCATAATGTGGGATGTAAATAGTGGTACTTGTGAGATATGAGGATTTATAGATAAAATTTTAATACTAAGAATATTAGAGATAAGTAATTGGAAATAAGTAATATTTTATTTCACCTGACTGTTGTGGCCCAGTGGTTGAGCGTTAACCTGTGAACCAGGAGGTCCTGGGTGGATCCTGATCTGGGCACATGCGTAGATTGCGGGCTCAATCCTCAGTGTGGGGTGTGCAGGAGGCAGCTGATCAATGATTCTCTCTCATTATTGATGTTTCTATCTCTTTCTCCCTCTCCCTTCCTCTCTGAAATCAATAAAAATATTTAAAAATATGACTC
Organism: Myotis brandtii; assembly: GCF_000412655.1. Taxonomy (NCBI): domain Eukaryota; kingdom Metazoa; phylum Chordata; class Mammalia; order Chiroptera; family Vespertilionidae; genus Myotis; species Myotis brandtii. The sequence continues at coordinate 4,221,583 of NW_005358092.1, forward strand.
TTTCTGTCTGTATAATAAAGAAGACTTATTAGTTGTTTGTTCTCTTGTCATCATGATTTGTGATAACTCAGCCCTTAAATTAAGGGGAGGAATAATGCATTCCTTGCTTATATACGAATATATTTTAAAATAAAAATCTTTCTATTTAGGATTGGCAACCTCCATTTGCATGTGAAGTAAAAAGCTTTCGTTTCACACCCAGAGTCCAGCGCCTGAATGAACTTGAAGTGAGTATTGTATAGCCATTGCTGCCTCCTGATTCATTTTTTTATGTTAGGGCTCTTGGTGGAGAACTTTGAGAAGTTCATGTACCAGTGCTCAGAGCTAATGTTAATTGGGATTGAATGGAAGGATGTTTCTGATTAAAAAAAAAATGTTTCAGGTAGTTAATACTGTTTTTCCACTTAACTGGGATTATGGGCAATTATCTCTAGCCATATTTTTCGTAGTTGAAATATCCAGTTTAGTTAATTTCAGAAACCTGGAATTCTTAAGTTGTACTTTATTCAGCACTTGTTTTAATAAAAATTTTTGTTACTGTTAGAAGATCGGAAAATAGTTTTATAAATTCTATCAAAAAACCTAGTTTTCAGAAGTCCCACCCCCCCTCCTTTGGCTAACAGTACTTTTCCAGGGGAATAAAGTTTTAATTAATTTTTAAATTAAAATCTTAAATTAATTAAAGTTAATTTGATTTGTTAAGATGTCCCTTTAAATATTACTAATCTCTATTTAGATATTGTTGTTCTTGTCTCCCAGATTTTTAGGAGATTCTTTAGTGTGATAGAAAACTGTTTCAAAGTACAAAAGAGAGATCTTAGCTAAGGCTTAATATGTCATGTGAGGCTTTTTTCCCCTTGATGCTCCTAAAACATTTTCTGAGATTTTAATATATATCTTTCTCCTGTACGCTCTTGTAATTAGATACTTGATGAAAGATTTTAATATCAGTGAGGTAGAGAATTGGTGTTCCTTAAGCATGTTATCTACAGATGAAATGCCAGAATGCTTAATGAAACAGAATAATTTGATCTAAATTTTCTGGTTAGCTTAAATTTAAGCCATCTTCACCCAGAAAATTGCTTTGGTTGATAATATGAAAATCGTTCATATATATTAGTAACTTTTTTGCCTAAATCAGGGGTCCTCAAACTTTTTAAACAGGGGGCCAGTTCACTGTCCCTCAGACCGTTGGAGGGCCGGACTATAGTTTAAAAAAAACAACTATGGCCGAAGCCGGTTTGGCTCAGTGGATAGAGCGTCGGCCTGCGGACTCAAGGGTCCCGGGTTTGGTTCCGGTCAAGGGCATGTGCCTGGGTTGCG
>NW_005358092.1:4222960-4227525 GCF_000412655.1 Myotis brandtii
ATCAGGGGTCCTCAAACTTTTTAAACAGGGGGCCAGTTCACTGTCCCTCAGACCGTTGGAGGGCCGGACTATAGTTTAAAAAAAAACTATGAACAAATTCCTATGCACACTGCACATATCTTATTTTGAAGTAAAAAAACAAAACGGGAACAAATACAATATTTGTATTTGCATGTGGCCCGCGGGCCGTAGTTTGAGGACCCCTGGCCTAAATGAATAAAGTTTATTAGAAACATTTTGCTTCTTTATTATTAGCTTATTTTACAAGGATGGACTAAGCAATAATGAAAAATCTGAATTTCTTTTGAGAAATGAATACCTTCGTTTAGTGCAACACATTTATTTTCAACCATAATGTGCTTCTTATTTCTGATTTCTGTATTTTAATAATCTTAGGCAATGACGAGAGTGAGACTGGACTTCTTGGATCAACTAGCAAAATTTTGGGAACTTCAAGGATCTACTTTGAAGATCCCTGTGGTAGAGAGAAAAATCCTGGATCTGTATGCTTTGAGCAAGGTGAGGCTTTTACTGGGATTAGAAATTGGGAAATTTCTAAATTTATTAAATTATTTATTAAATTTGGAATTTTAAATACACTTGATAGGAAAGGAAACATCACTGCCTATGTAGGATTTGTTTAACAGTGAAGTGCAAACATGGATAGAAATGAGAGATCTCAAAGTTATCTTTAAAATCTATTTCATAGTTTCTTATGAGATTCATACTTAATGACATTCAGATTAGTAGGCTCTCTTGTACACAATAATGGAAAAGAAGTGACACCAACCTACTAATAATTATCTTGTGTTGAGTGTATAATGTATTGTGTTGAGCTTGTCATTTTTTCTACTTCTTAATGTAAATTTGGTATATTAAAGAGATTGATATTATTCAACATTCTTATGTGTGGTGCATATCGGTTGTATTAATACCTCTAAATAGTGATAATAGTTCACTGAGGCCAGCATTATCCAGTGGAATGAATAATAGCTCACAAACGTAAGGTTAAAGTGCTTAGACTAATTTTTGCTTAAACTTAGGATAACTTTGTTTAACCTGGTAAACTTAGATTAACTTCACATTCTCTAATGTAAAGAAAACTAACTGACCTGCAACAGGATTTATAGTAATTATCTTGAAGACATATTTTGTAATACAATAATAAAAATTTATGATTGCTCTAATTTGTGAGTGAAGACAGCTTGATTATCTGAGGAATTTTGCAAATCAACTTATTTATTTTTTAAACAATTTTTAAAAATCTTTACCTGAGGATATGCTTATTGATTTTAGAGAGAGGGAAAGGAGGAGAGAGAGACAGAGACATTGATATTCATTTGAGAGAGAAACAGTGATTGTTCGGTTGCTTTCCTGTGTACGCCCAGATCAAACCTGCCATGTAGGTATTTGCTCTTACTGGGGAATTGTGTCCTCAGTCTTTTGGTGTACAGGACAATGCTCCAACCAATTGAGCCACACTGATTAGGGTTCAACTTATTTCTGTGGCCTTTTATATCCTAGTGCCCCACTGCACAGATTTGTGCACATTGGAAGGAAATTAATAAGAAGGTGACCAGTGGGGCAGGACTAGGCGAGATGGGCTGGATGCCCTGGAGCCAACCTCCCGTGGTTCCTCCCTGGCCGGCTGCACCTGGGGTAGCACCGTGGCTCAAAGGGCGTCTGCGGAGTGAGCAGGGTCCCTCTAGCAGGTGGGGTCTCTCGGCCTGGCCTGCAGCGATCGGGCCAAAACTGGCTCTCTGACATTCCCTGAGGGGTCCCAGATTGCAAGAGGGCAGTTCTTGGGTGACACACCCTGGAATCTGGCTCCCTCCTCTCTGGTTCCGGGGTGCATCACCCGAGAACCGCCGCTGCCTGGTCACCGCAGATCGCAGCTCTTGTGTCGAGCGTCTGCCCCCTGGTGGTCAGTGCACATCATAGCTACTGATCGGAGCATCTGCCCTTTAGTGGTCTTTGCACGTCATAGTTACCAGTTGGACGGTCGCTTAGCCCTTTATATATATAGATGATTGATGTACTATTTTGAAATAAAATTTTTTTTCTCATTTGAGTTACCGAGTTAATTTTGGAAGATTTCACTTTCAAGAAAAAAGTGAAAATAATGATATTTAAATTATTATTTTCAAACTATGTTTTTATTGATTTTAGAAAGGAAGGGCGAAGGGGAGAGAGAGATAGAAACATCAGTGATGAGAGAGAATCATTGATCAGCTGCCTTCTACATGCCCCCTACTGGGGATCGAGCCTGCAACCCAGGCATGTGCCCTTGACTGGAATCAAACCCAGGATCCTTCAGTCTGCAGGCTGACGCTCTGTCCACTGAGCCAAACCTGCTAGGGCTAACTTATTTTTTACGATACATTTGAAAATTAATATCAGGTCAAAATTCTCTAAAAATTTTGTTTTATGCCAAAAATTCTGGGAAGTATAATCTTATGCTAAAATGTAGTTCTAGGTTTGTTTTATCAGTCATGTAATGATGTCAACAACTAAGCACTGTGCTGAGAATTATCTAGTTCAGGTGTATGAAAACCTATGATACCAGTGGGTAAATATAGTGAATTTGAGGGATGGGTTTGTATCTTGTAGGGAACCATTCAGATAAAAATAATTTGTTTCAAGAACTTTCTTTTTTAACAGTTAAAAGGTAAATATTAAGTTTAAGTTAGATGGTAAATTAGGTTGTATTCTTGGTTTTATACAGTAAAAGGATTTCAAAATTAGGAAGGGGCTTTGGAGCTAAACTAATCTGAATACCTAGTTGTTCACAATTCTGTGTAACATTTTTTTTTTTTTTTTTAAAAATTTTTTTCATTTTTTTTTAAAAGAGAGGAAGGGAAAGAAAAAAAGAGGGATGGGTTTGTATCTTGTGGGGAACCATTCAGATAAAAATAATTTGTTTCAAGAACTTTCTTTTTTAACAGTTAAAAGGTAAATATTAAGTTTAAGTTAGATGGTAAATTAGGTTGCATTCTTGGTTTTATACAGTTAAAGGATTTCAAAATTAGGAAGGGGCTTTGAATACCTAGTTGTTCACAATTCTATGTAACATTTATCATCTGGATTGTTTAACTGTGTTTTGAAAAAATCCAATTCCTTTTTGTTCAAAGGGAGAATATAGCTAATAAAGTATATCTTGTTTAAGTACTTACAGAATGTATTGAAAATATGTTGATTAAAGGTTAAGTTTGATTGTCCTAGGGTTTATTGGAGTCTTGTCTTTACGTCCCCATGGACATCTCTGTGTAACATTTATCATCTGGATTGTTTAACCGTGTTTTGAAAAAATCCAATTCCTTTTTGTTCAAAGGGAGAATATAGCTAATAAAGTATATCTTGTTTAAGTACTTACAGAATGTATTGAAAATATGTTGATTAAAGGTTAAGTTTGATTGTCCTAGGGTTTATTGGAGTCTTGTCTTTACGTCCCCATGGACATCTCTTTCCCCTAATCTTTGAGAATGCTTATAAAACTGACTTAAAGATAAAAGGCAGACAGCTTTTGATTTATAGATATTTTGTTTATAATACTTTTGTTCCCTAAATGTCATAGATTGCTGCCTCTCACATGAATATTTTTTCTTTACATTGAGGTGTAACTTGGAGCACAGTGCACAAATCTTAAATGTCACTGGGTTCAGTCTTTATCTACACTCATGGAACCATCATGCACATCAAGATATAGAACATGTACAGACAGCATTCTAGTGGGCTCCTTTATCTCCTTCCCATTCAGAACTCTCCCCCAAAGTAACCACTATTCTGATCTCTATTATTGGGTGGTTATTTCATTAGCATGACATTTTAGTTTGTAGCAAGAGGCTCAGGCTGAAAACTACAAAAAACATTGAGAGTTCTGATATATATATTTTTTCCTTTTTTAAATCCTCATCCGAGGATATGCTTACTGATTTTAGAAAGAGGGATGGAGGGAAAGAGAGAGGGAGAAACATTGATGTGAGAGAGAAACATTGATCTATTCCCTTCCCATATGTACCCCAACTGGGGGATCAAACCCACATCCTAGGTATGTGCTCTGACTGGGAATCGAACCCACAACCTTCCCATGTACAGCAACTGAGCCACACTGGCCAGGCCTGGAGTTCTGATATTTTTAGGATGTTAGGTATGCTCTTTAAAAAATATTTTATTTTTTGGCTGACAGTTGATGAACACCGTTTGAGCTTGTGTTATACACATGATTTTGAAACACTTTGATTTTGACAACTTTTTAATGGGAAGCAAATTTTCAGTCTTCTGAATTATTAAATTGTCAGTGTGATGGTTCCCTGTTTTGGTTAAATCACTTTGTCTTTCTCCCTTATTTTTGACTAGAGGCCTGGTGCACAAAATTTGTGCAGGGGGGGAGTTCTCCTCAGCCCAGCCTGCACCCTCTCCAATCCAGGACCCCTCGGGGGATGTCCGACTGCCGGTTTAGGCCCGATCCTGGGGGCAGTCAGACATCCCTCTCACAACCCTGGACTGCTGGCTCCTAACCGCTCACCTGCCTGCCTGCCTGGTTGCCCCTAACTGCCCCCCCCCTC
>NW_005358092.1:4227899-4239050 GCF_000412655.1 Myotis brandtii
CCCACCTTCCCCCCTCTGCCGACCTGGTTGCCCCATGCAGCCTGCTGTTCAGTCGTTTGGTCCTCCCTCACTAACCCCCCTGCCAGCCTGGTCGCCCCATGCAGACTTCTTGTTCAGTCGTTTGGTCATCCCTCACTAACCCCCCTGCCGGCCTGGTCGTAGGCAGCCATCTTGTGAGGGCGTGAGGGTTAATTTGCATATCACCACTTTATTGTATAGGATAATAAAAAGTGTTATTTGGAATGTCTGTATTTTATTGGAGTTTTACCTTAACAATTTCTGTTTATAATCAGTGCATCAAGGAACATTTATTCTAGCCCTTAAACGTTTTTTAAAAATTTATTTTAAAGACTAGCATTCTGCCTTCTCCATTTTCATTCCCATTTCCTCAGAGCTAATCACTTTCAATTCTTTTAGCTGTTTCCTATTTTAATCTTTATATTTCAAAATAAAATGTTCATTATGCTACTTATTCATTTTTTAGTTTTAAATATTATATACTGATTTTCTACTATTAGAAGTGGGGAATGGGTGTAAGAAATCTAAATCCTCACAAATTCCAGGTCCTCTGTTCCCTTCTAGTGTAGTTAGATCAATTTTTCTTTCTTTTTTTAAAAAAAATAAATCTTCATTGTTCAGATTATTACAGTTGTTCCCCTTTCCCCCCCCCATAGCTCCCCTCCACCCCTGTCCTCATCCATAGGTGTACGATTTTTGTTGCCGGGTCAAAGGTCATACACATGGAAACTGTAGCTATTTCCATCCACAACATGTCCCTGTGCTCGGAAAGGTCTCTCACGACTGTTCACGCTCTACTCAGAAAGGGTACGGAGCCACGTAACGGCTTTTAAAAATAATGTATCCTCTTATGTTTAACATGAGGATTTCGCTACCAAAAGTGAGGAGAAAGCAACACTACAGCTGCTCTTGCCCCTCTCGCCCTTTGGGTGATAGTTGTGCGTGGGGCTGCGAGCTGGTTCTCGGGCCGTCAATGAAGCCGTCTGGGCGGCTCGCGCAGTTCCGCCGGCTTCCCAGGGGCCATCGCAGCCTCACGCAGCCTCTCGGGGCGTCGCAGCCTCGCAGGGGCCGTAGATCAATTTTTTATTAATCAAAAATTATTACTGTGACTATAAATACAAATATTACTTGTATTCCAGCCTTATGACGTGCTATGATTGTTTCCTTATACCAATTTTTATTTTCTTTGGAGTTAATAATCTCCCTTTTTCCATTTTGTACATTTTGTTCATAACTATCAAAAACATATTTTCAGATTTTTCAGAAGTGTAAATCTCTCAGTATGCTTTTAACCATCAGATAATCTGTCAGTTTCATTTTCTTGGAGCCATTTCTCTGGAGTTTTCTTTCCTGCTCCAGTGCAGACTGGTTGTTTCTTAAGGTCAGCTGTCAGCCTGGAACTTCATTTCACTATTATTCTGGAGATTCCCTTTGCCTCTCCATGTTTCAAGTCTGTTTTACTTGGTTTACTCCTATTTTGGTGAAACATTTCTTTTCTAGTTTAGTGAGCAAGAAGGTAAATTTTTGGCTTATTTAAAAATGTTCTAAAATTTTATTGGTGGTTTGGTGGGGTTTAGAAGTCTAAATTGTAAATCATTTTACTTCAGTATTTTGAAAATATTACTCCATAATCTTCTCTGGCTTCTAGTGTTGCTGTTGGGAAGGTGCTATATTAATTCTTGTTCCTTTCTATATGATTTTCTTTTTCTTGAAGACATTAGGACCTAATCTTTATTCCCGGTGGTTTGAGATTTCACAGTGATACTCATTGCTATGTGTTTATTCTTATTCAATATTTTTATTGTACTTGATAAACTCTGTAATTTGAATTCATGTCTTTGATTTGTTATTACTTCTCTTGTATTAGTTTTAAAAAAATATATTTTTATTGATTTCAGAGAGGAAGGAAGAGGGAGAGAGAGAGATGGAAACATGAATCATTGACCAGTTGCCTCCTGCATGTGTCCTGACCAGGAATTGAACCATGACCTCCTGCTTCATAGGTCATTGCTCAACCACTGAACCACACTGCCTGGGCTTGGACAATTTCTTCCATTTGAACTTTTTTATTAGTTGGATGTTGGACTAGTAGCTTAATGTTAAAATGTTAGACTGATTAGATTATTAGATTGATCCTATAGTTTACTTATTTCTTTCTTAGGGTAGAGTCCCTTATTTTTGAATTCTCCTGAGAGTAAATCTCTAGTCTTCTGCTGGTTGGAGAGGGATAGTTGCCTGGCTGTGCTTTTAATACTGGTTTTCAGCCAATCCTGTTCTTTGTTCATTGCCATCTCTAATTTTAAAGGTACTGATGCTCCCATTTCATAAGCCTTTTCAAGTTCTATGTTGCAAAAGCTTCTCCTTGGCTTTCTTCTTTTGCAGATGCTTGGTTTTTTTTTTTTTGCTTGCTGGGTTATAACATGTACAACCTGCTTTCTCTTGGCCTGTCTGTCCTCTTAGGATTATGCCTTTGTGTTCCTTTGCTGTCTTTTTAGTGAAGTTTTGATAGGGAGCTTTTAAGTGTAATACTACTATTATTTCTGTTATAATTGTCTCTTGTTAGCCAGACTTAGTTTGTCATTGGACTGAAGTTTTGGCTTTGATTGACAGTACTCTTCAGTCAAGTTTTGATTAAAGTCTTCTCTTTGTTGTGTTTAAGTATATGCCATCTATGTTTTTATAGGGCATGGTTCTTAAGTGATATTTTTCTTGTGACCATTGTGATATATTGCATTGCAAATGTTTGAAATAAATGGTTTACATTTTGAAGTTACGCATGGTAATCCTTGAATTTGTCAGCTGAATAAAAAGAAGTGTAAGGCTTTGTGTTTTTACTAGGTGTACCGGTTAATAATGGTGGATTTTGTGATCTAAGAAAACACGATAATTTCAAGAGAAATATCAAAAGTGTTTTATTCAAAGTAATGTCCATTGCTAGGTATAAATTTCCCCCATCTTTCAAGTAATTTAATTTGTGGATACCGTCCCAATAGAACTTTTCTTGTTTTGAGGCAAACCATTCAGAGATCCAATTTTCCACTTCTTCCTACGTTGTGAAGTGCTACTCAGAAAGTGCGTGTGCCATCTATCGGAACAAGTGGTAATCTGAAGGAGCAAGGTCTGGTGAATACAGCGGATGGGTTAATACTTTGCAGGCAAGATCTTTTAACGCGTCTTTAACTGGTTTTGAAGTGTGTGATGGTGCATCATCATGAAGCAAAATTACTTTGCCGTGTCTTCTGACACATTCTAGTCGTTTCACGATCAAAGCGTGGTTCAAACTGATTATTTGTTGTCGGTAGCGTATTAAGGGTTTCACCTGGTTTTAGAAGCTCATAATACACCACACCTTCCTGATCCCACCAAACGCAGAGCATTGTCTTTTTTCTGAAGCGACTTGGCCTTGCAGTCAATGTTGATGGTTGACCTGGATTAACCCATGATTTTGTGCATTTGGGATTCTCAAAATAAATCCACTTTTCATCGCCAGTCACAATTCGATGCAAAAAAGACTTTCTTTCGTGCCGTTGAAGCAACATTTTACTGATGACTTTTCGGTTTTCCATTTGTCTTTCGTTCAGTTGATGTGGCACCCATTTTCCTTCCTTTAAAATCTTTCCTATTGCTTGTAAACGATCGGAAATGGTTTGCTGAGCACCGCTTAATCTTTCTGCAAGTTGTTTTTGAGTTCAACACGCATTTTCATCTAATAATGCTTGTAATTGTTGGTCTTCAAACTTTTTCGATTGACCTGGATGTTCTTTGTCTTTCACATTGAAATCATCACTTTTAAAGCGTTTAAACCAGCGTTCACAAGTATCTTGAGATGAAGCACGTTCACCATAAGCTTCCTGAAGTATACAATAACTTTTTCTTCAAAATAAAGTAATGAATTAAAACTTCCCGCAAATGCTCTTTTTTTTGGCACAAAATTCAACATTTTTAAGCGTAAAAATATCTATGATGTTAACACCTTCAGCAAATTTGACATACGAAGTTTTGAAGCTTGCTGTCAATACAACAAAATAGCATACATATCAAATCGCATATATATAGCCCTAACTGGTTTGGTTCAGTGGATAGAGCATCGGTCTGCGAACTGAAAGGTCCCAGGTTTGATTCCGGTCAAGGGCATGTACCTTGGTTGTGGGCACATCCCCAGTAAGAGGTATGCAGGAGGCAGCTGATCGATGTTTCTCTCTCATCGATGTTTCTAACTCTATCCCTCTCCCTTCCTCTCTGTAAAAAAATCAATAAAATATATTTTTAAAATAGCATATATATCAACATATGTGTAACTCCATCTATTGAAAAAAAATCCGCATTATTAACTGGTACACCTAGTATATAGTCTTAGGGCTGGTTAGATTGTTAGAGTATTATATGCATGAAGCCAAACTCATGGCTTTTATTTCTGTGTGAGATAGCTTTGTCTTATTCTTTGGCCAGACCCTGATTCTGTTGAGTGTTGTTTTCACAGCTAGCTATGTGCCAGTAATCAGACTGGTTGGGAAAGCATGACTGGATCTGTGCATCATTACTAATGGAAATTTAGCTTGAAGTGCTTTGAATGCAAAGCAGATTATTATGCAATGGTGATCATTGTATTGGATAGTAAAGATTATTGAGAGGGCTTCTATTCTCCCACTTCCTTTACTAGTCCTCTCCACTTGCTTCAGCCAAACTGGCTTCCTTATTGTTCCTCAAACACTTGGCATGCTTCTTAACTTAGGGCCCTTGCTCTGGCTACTCCCTCTGTATCTTGCTAGGGTAACTGCTTTATTTCCTTCACATCTTTGCTCAGATTTCAACTTTGTCATGAGGCTTTTTGTGACTAATTAATACTTCAATTTACCCTCATTCTGCTCCTTGCGAGACCTTTTAAATGCTTTTTAAAATTTCTTCTACAGGATTTATCACTTCAAAATTTACATATTATGTTTATTGTGTGTCTTCATCCACTAGAATATAAGTTCCGTAAAGGCAAATATTTTTGTTTTACTCATAGACATATCTCAAGCACCTAGAATAGTAGCTGACAGTGTAGAAGCACTGGAAAGATTTGAAAGAAAGGCATTTTAATTCATTCATTTGCTTCCAGACAACCCTTTATCTAAACCACCCTCATTGTCTTCTACACTATAAAATCTGAAAATAAATTTTTTCTCTTTATAATTTTTCTGGTTAGCTCTTAAAAGAAGAGTTTCTTTGTGGGTATGATAAAAGAAGCTGAAGAATTAGAAATGTGTTCAACTCTGCATATGAACTTATGTGTGTTCTACCAAGCTTTCAGATATTTCACGAGTGGAAAACTTTGCTTTGGCTATAGGTTTATCTTTGTCTTCAATTGTATCCTAGATCACAAGAGTTGAAAACATTTTCTTCACTTATTTATAACATATGCACCCCTCTTCATTTTTTAAGCACCTTAAAAAAAATTGATTTTAGAGAGAGGAGGTGGGGGAGAAACATCGATCTGATGTTCCACCCATTCACGCACCCATTAGTAAGTTCATTGTATGTGTATATCACATTTTTTAATCCATTAATCTTTTGATGATTGTTTCCACCTTTTGGCTATTGTGAATAATGCTGCTGTGAACATTCGTATGCAAGTATCTGTCTGAATCCTAGCTTTCAATTCTTTCGGGTATATACCTAGAGATGGAATTGCTGGATCATGTGGTAATTATTTAATTTTTCTCCTAACTCTTGATACAGTAAAATATAGTAATGTATATTCAAAAAGGAAAATTACTTTGAGTTCAAATAACTATGTCACAGTCCTTTTTATTACGTTGTCAGTGAAACTGGAAACTGCCTGTATTGCAGGGGTGGGAAACCTTTTTCTGCCAAGGGCCTTTTGGATATTTATAACATCATTCGCAGGCTATACAAAATTATCAACTTAAAAATTAGCCTGCTCTATTTGGTCAAACATTTAGTTAACTCACCCCTAATGCCTTGGCAGGGCCAGACCAAATGATTTCTCAGACCTTGTATGGCCTGGTGGCCGGACATTCCCCACCCTTGTTTTATAGAGTGTGAAAGATGTACAATATCAGCTTCTGGAAGATAGGGGGCCTTGGTACATGTATATTATATACAATGCCAGGTTTGATGTGAGCATTCGGCCAAATTGGCCAGTTTATCTCATTACTTCCTACATTATTACATTCTATGCTACATTTCAGTAAATCTAATATTATAATCCGATCTTTCCATGTTATTCCTTTATAATCTTCCATGTAAAACTTTTCTCCTTTTGAAAAATTATAGTCTCTTTTTCAAAATAGCCTCTGAATCCATTGTTTGCTTGACATTTTTATTAAAATTTAAAATTTTTTGGTACATTTTCTAATTTCAGGGATTATGTTTCTTTTGTACTATATATAATATTTATTCTCATGTCTATTTTTGGTCTGTATTATTTTATATTTTGAGGTCCTTGAGGATATGGAGTACATATATGTGCTTAGTTTTCTCAAGGTATATAATGTACAAAGTGTAAATTCATTAAATGTTTTGGAATGCCTGGTTCATTTAAGGTAGGTACAATAACAATTAAATAATAAAGTTTAAAACTCCCAAAAATCATTGTCTCATTCCATACTTTCAAATGTTGACAAGTTTTAGTTTTGTCAGATATTTATTGGAAGGAAATTTGAACTCTAGGCCCAGAATAATTTTTGTATTTAGCAAGTATGATGTAGAGTCAGAGTACATGAATCTTTCGTTTCCTAAGTAATTTTTCTTTCTTTTCAGATTGTTGCCAGCAAAGGAGGTTTTGAAATGGTCACCAAAGAAAAGAAATGGTCTAAAGTGGGTAGCCGCTTGGGATATCTCCCAGGAAAAGGAACTGGGTCTCTTTTAAAGTCACACTATGAAAGAATTCTCTACCCATATGAGCTTTTCCAGTCTGGTGTCAGCCTTATGGTGAGATGCATCATTTTTTTTTTTTTTTGGGAGTGGATAAATCCAGTCTGCTATGTATAAACTTTAGACTGTGTTCACCATAAGTTAGCAGTTGACTGTGCATAGAAAGTTGAAAAAGATTTCTCCATGTACCAGAATTTTGGGGAGCAAGGTGTAGTTTAAAAATCAGCTATTTTTGGTGGTTTACAAAATAAAAGCTAATGGGAATGAAGGCTCTTTTTCTTATTTAAAATAAAGTCCTGTACGCTTTTTGAAAAATTCCTTTTAAAAAAAATATTTTTATTGATTTCAGAGAGGAAGGGAGAGGGAGAGAGAGAGAGAGATTAAAATATCAATGATGAGGGAGACTCATGACTACTTCCTGAACGCCCCTTACTGGGGATCGAGCCCACAACCCAGGCATGTGCCCTGACCAGGAATCGAATCCAGGACCCTCAGGCCGATGCTCTATCCACTGAGCCAAACTGGCTAGGACAAATTCCTCCTCTTTGTTTTATGTATTTTTTAACAGCTTTATTGAGGTATAATTTACATACCATAAAATTCACTCATTGTAGGTACTCCGATAGTAAGCTTTAATGAATTATACAGCACAATCTAGTTTTAGAACACTTCCATCAGCCTAAAAAGTTTCTTTGTGTTCATTTATAGTTGGTTTCTACTTCTACCTCCAAACCTAGACAATTCTTGACCAATTTTTTGACTCTATAGTTTTGCCTTTTCTAGATATTTTACATAGATGGCAGCATACAATATGATTTTGTGTCTGGCTTCTTTCACTTAGACCAGCAGTTCTCAACCTGTGGGTCGCGACCCCTTTGCGGGTCGAACAACCCTTTCACAGGGGTCGCCTAAGACCATCGGAAAACACATATATAATTACATATTGTTTTTGTGATTAATCACTATGCTTTAATTATGTTCAATTTGTAACAATGAAATTGGGGGTTACCACAACATGAGGAACTGTATTAAAGGATCGCGGCATTAGGAAGGTTGAGAACCACTGACTTAGACTAATGTTTTTAAGGTTCATCCATGCTTTAGCATGTATTAGTACTTCATTCCTTTCTATGGTTGAATGATATATGGCTATACAGTGGGGCCTTGACTTACGAGTGTCCCCACTAACGAGTTTCTCCGAGATACGAGCCGTCTCTCGGCTGATTTTTTGCTTTGAGTTGACAGAGTAATTTGTTAACGAGCTCCTTAATGAGCTCCGTCACGCAATGAATTAAACTCGTAAGTCAAGGCCCCACTGTACCACATTTGTTTATCCATGTACTAGTTGATGGACAGTTGGGTTCTTTCCAGTTTATGGTTATTATGAATAATGCTGTGAAATCAAGTACAAGTCTTTGTGTGGACATATATTTTCATTTCTCTTGGGTGGATACCTAGGAATGGAATTGCTGGGTTATATGGTAAGTTTATGTTTAACTTTTTAAGAAACTGCCAAACAGTTTTCCAAAGTGGCTGAACCATTTTACATTTGCATCAGTAATGTAGAGGCTTCCAGTTTCTCCATGTCTTTGCCAGCAGTTGGTATTGTCAGTTTATTTGATTATAGCCATTTTAGTGGGTGTGTAGTGGTATCTCATTGTGATTTTAATTTTCATTTCTCTAATGACTAATGGTGTTCTGCATCTGTATATCTTCCTTTATGAAGTGTCTGTTGAGATATTTTTTATTGGGTTGTTTCTCATCTTATACTTATTCTGAGTTCTAGATACAAGTTCTTTATCAGAAAATGATTTTACAAATATTTTCTTGTTGTCTGTAGTTTATCTTTTCATTTTACAATGGTGTCTATTTCTAGAGTAATTTATCAACTTTTTTCTCTCCCCATTTGTGGATGGTATTTCTGTTATAACTAAGAAATCTTTTCTTGACCCAAGACCACAAAGATTTTCTTCTTTATTTTCATCTAGACTTTTTAGTTTTAGCCTTTTGTTGAAGTCTTTGATCCATTTTGAATTCTTTTTGTGTACAGTATAAGGTAAAGAAAGGCATATACGTTTTTTTTGATGGGCACAGGGTGTATGAATATCGAATTGTACTAGCACTATTTGTTTAAAAGACTACCCTTTACTCATTGATTTCCTTTGGCACCTTTGTTGAAAATCAATTGACTTTAAATATGTGGGTTTATTTCTGGTCTCTGTTTTGTTTTTTGATCTATATATTTACCCTAACACCAATACTATGTTGTCTTAGTACTAAAGCTTTTTAGTACATTCTTTTTACATTTTCTTTTCTTTTTTATTGAATTTACTAGTATGACATTGGTTAATAAAATTTATAGTAAATTTTGATACCCAGTAGTGTAAGTCCTCAAACTTTGTTCTTCTTTTTTCCATAATTTCTAAAAACTTTGCATTTCCAGATAAATTTTAGGATCAGCTTCTCATTTTCTACAAAAGCCTGCTAGACTTTTGATAGGGATTATCTTAAATCTATAGATCAATTTGGTGGGAGAATTGTCAACTGGTTTCATGGAGTATTAGGGATTTATTGGAAATTTACTATTTTTCTTGAGTCTCAAATCTGATCTCTTATCAGTGAATCTGCTCTCTTTCTGTGCTCTGATTCTTTAGGGTGTACAAATGCCTAATTTAGATCTTAAGGAAAAAGTGGAGCCTGAGGTTCTTGGCACTGAAGTCCAAACTTCCCCAGAGCCGGGCACAAGAATGAATATTCTGCCAAAGAGAACAAGACGTGTCAAGTCTCAGGTATCCATTTCCATGGGCCATTTTTAACAGGAATTTTAAATGCATAACTGTGCATCTGGTTATGGGAGGTCATTCAAATACTTTTATTCATTAACATTTAAATAGACCTATCTTTAAATTACTTTTGAGATGAATGGGGAAGAAATTATAAAATTCAGTGTGATTTGATTTAGAAAGCTTTTTGGTAATTTTTGAATAAAAGCTTTTTGGTAATTTTTGAATAGTTTTTGACAGGAATGGCAAATTACAGGGTGGTTCTGGATATTGTAGGGTCAGTTTTCCAGACATGCTGATGAAATGGTTAGCAGAAATGAGAGGAGTAGGAAAGAGTGGTCTTGTATTTCACTTGTCATTCCTTTAAAAACCAGAGTATAAGTTTCTTAGTGTCTTGATCATTCCAGTGTAACTTCTATACTGTTCTTGTAACCTAAAATAATTTCAAAGCCTAATGGATGCATCAGAGAAGTGCCCTAATTTCTTTTGGTCTGCTCTTCCTTACTATTCCCATTTCTCTGTGGTCCCAAAAGTTGTATATTTTTTAGAATTCTTACCCGAGGATGTGTTTTTATTGATTTTTAGAGAGAGAGCAAGGGAGAAACATCGATGTGAGAGAAACATTGATTGGTTGCCTCCTGTATGCGCTCCAACCGGGGCTCAAACCCGCAATCTAGGTATATGCCCCGACTGGGAATCGAGCCACCTGGCCAGAGCCCCAGAGTTGTCTTTTTTAAGGTTTTTGTTAAAGACAAGTCAGTAAGCTGGGATAGTGAGGTGCCCTTAGAAGTCTGAGATGTGGTCCATTTAAATTAAACATAAGAGTAGATCAAAATACAGCTTAATTGGATCTAATCATTGACTTGAACATATCTAAAAAATAATGTGTTGAAAGAATAGGAATGGTTTACACTGAAAGTGGGAATCAGAGAAGGAAGATAGTTCATGACAAGAGACACTGTATCAAGAGACACTATCTAGGTGGTAAGGAGTCTTGTCACTGTAGAGGTAGGCTAGTGATAACTTTATCCTGCCTTTTTAGAGCTCAGGGGACATCTCTCTTTCATACCATGTCTCCTTCCATTGTTCTGAGTTTATGCTTATTAAATAACCTCCTGATGTAATCAATTAGTGTCTTGGGTATTTTGATAGTAGAAAGATAGGTGTCTTGGATGGGAATATGAATTTAATGGAAATTGTTGGAAGGTGATAGTCCCATTATAGATTAGTAAACTCTGGTTTAGTAATTAAGTGATTTTTCTTGCTATGATTGATATCAGAAGTTCTGATCACTTTGGGGTCATGATTTATTTTAAGATCTGAAACACTTGAAGAATAGTCTTGTTGACATGATGACTCAACTCTGAAAAGTTGCCCCGGGTGGCCCTGCCCATCTAATCAATTGCCAGCTTGTGATGAAATCCCTTTTGATGTTTCTTCTAAAACCATGAAAAAGTTCTGCTTACTTTTA
>NW_005358092.1:4239518-4244243 GCF_000412655.1 Myotis brandtii
GGGCCTCAGGCAGTTGGCGGGCCGGCCCCGCCCCCTGGTTGAACTACCTGTCGAACTCCCAGTTGAGGGGACAATTTGCATATTAGCCTTTTATTATATAGAATATTCTCAGTCTGCCTCATTTCTAGTTTTCTTTCTCAGTAAGAAAGAAAAAGGCTTTCTGGTAGAACTCTTAACTCCTCGCCCCATACACAAAACTGTTGGTATTTATTTTTAATCTTTGCCTGTCTGGATGGGCAAAGTGTACCTTTCTCTCTAAGGGTATTCTGCTTCCATCCTTTTTAGCTTCTTTGGTGATTTCAGTATATCAGTAGTGAATTCTTTCTCTTCTGCCTCCTTTCCTGCTATATATGTGTTCAAGTCTCTATCTTAAAAACAAAAACAGTCTTTCTAGATAGTGCCTTGCTTATTGACTCTTCAGGGACAAGTTTCTTGAAAAAATAGTGTATATTGTTTCACTTTTCTCAATATCTGTTTAATTTTTATATGTTGTAATCGATTGACTTTGAGCCAAATAAGTTTGCTGAAACTGCACTGTCCAAGTTACCACTGAGTTAGTGATTGTCAAATGCGGAGGCCCGTTTTCATTTCTTATTCTACTTCATCTCTGGTCATGTATACATTTAATATGGTAGTTGATTTCTCTTCTTGAAATTTGATTAATTTTATTTTTCTTTGACTTTTGTGACATCTCTTGGTTTTCCTCTTCACACTGACCACTTTTCAGTTATCTTTGTAATATCTTTTCTGCCCCCCGCCCCCTTTTTTTGGGGGGGGGGTGTTAATCCTCACTTGAGGTTACTTTTTCCATTGCTTTTCAGAGAGAGTGGAAGGGAGGGAGGGAGAGAGGAGGAGAGAGAGAGAGATAGAGAGAGAGAAACAACATCAATGTGAGAGAGACACATCGACTGGTTGCCTCCCGGACTGGGGAGTGAACCTGCAACATAGGTATGTGCCCTTGATCGGGAATCGAACCCATGATCCTTTGGTGCAGGGGCTGATGCTCTAACTGCTGAGCACACTGGCTAGGGCTTCTCTCTTTGCTCTTTACATGCTATTTTTAGTCCTTTCCTAGCTTTATTCTCCCATGTGATCTCATCTGCCCTATGATTTCAATTAATACTTATACACTGAGGAATTCTAAATATGTCTTGAGGGTATGTGTGCACATGTGTGTATGTGTATGTGTGTGTGTGCACGCACGTGTGTATGTGTGTACACGTGCTCCTTGGTGACCACAGTTCAGGTATGCTAAATTCAATACATCTCAAACATTATCATCTTTTCTAAATCTGTTTTTTCTTTAATATTTTCTATCCTGGCGACATTGATAAGCACAGCCATCAGTAGTCTCTCAAACAAGAAACAAGTTATGAAAGTTATCCTTCTCCCCTTTCTTATCTCTATCACATTACTTGCCATACTCTAATTGTTTGTTGTTGTTTTTGTTAATCCTCACCCGAGGATATTTTTTTTATGGATATTTTTTCCATTGATTTTTTTTAGAGAAAGTGGAAGGGAGGGAGTGGGAGGAAGAGAGAGAGAAACATCAATGTGAGCAAGACCCATGGATTGATTGCAACCCAGGTGTGAGCCCTTCACCAGGAATTAAATTGAACTGAGATCCTTTGGTATGCAGACTGGTGGTCTAACCACTGAACAACCAACCAGGCCTATACTCAAAATGATTGTTTTTTCATCTGTGATTCTCTAGAGCAGGGGTGGGCAAACTTTTTGACTCGAGGGCCACAATGGGTTCTTAAACTGGACCGGAGGGCCGGAACAAAAGCATGGATGGAGTGTTTGTGTGAACTAATATAAATTCAAAGTAAACATCATTACATAAAAGGGTAATGTGGGCCAAATAAACAAGGTTTAAGTTTATGTGGGCTGCAAAAAACTAAAGCTTCAATTTTCATAGAAACGTAGGTTTATTTCGATAGAGACATGCTGAATTCAAAGAGCTGAAATGAGTAATCGTTAACATAAAATAATAGAACACTTTAATAGAAGTTAATATTTTTTTCTTGAACATTAACTTATCGGACACTGAATAACTGCACAAATTAATAAGCGTAACACAAATAAACTTACTTTGTTATCCAAAAGCGAAATATTTCCTGTTGCGCGCACCAAACAAGTCAGTCCAAGACTAATGACGTGGCAGTCGGCTGCTAAAATATTCGCTGCTAGTATTAGTGGAGAGAAATGGTGCGCCTGCGCATAAGGTGCGCAAGGTAAATGAATGCAACACGATTATAATAATCAGTCATTAGTTAACGTTGTAGTTCGTTATTAATAATTACGTATAGCAGGATATTGTAAAAATTAAGTTACAAAATTTTTATTAAAATGTTTCTTACATACTGTTATATTGGCTGGGCCGCAAAAGTATTTGTTGTGGGCCATGAGTTTGACATGCTTGTTCTTCGTGTGTGCCTTGAAAGCTGAAATTGCTGTTTGTCTTATCAAGAATTAGCAAATGATTTTTTTTTAAAGTACTTTTATTTATTTCAGAGAGGAAGGGAGAGGGAGAGATAGAAACATCAATGATGAGAGAGAATCATTGATTGGCTGCCTCCTGTACACCGCCCACTGGGGATCGAGCCCGCAACCCCGGTATGTGCCATTGACCGAAATTGAACTCAGGACCCTTCAGTCCCCAGCCTGATGCTCTATCCACTGAGCCAAACTGGCTAGGGCAAGAATTAGCAAATTCTTAACACCTTTACACAGGAGAATGAAGCCCATTATGCCAATAAGTCCCATTAATGGTGACACTAAGTTTGAGCCAGATTTCTCCATTATAAAGTACTTACTCTTTTTGTAATAAAAGAGTAAATCATGATAGAGTGTGAATAACCTCTTTTCCAGTTATGATTTATCCAGTAATCTTAACATTGATTGGTGATCTTTGCTTGAATTAGTTATTATATTGGTGATTGCAAAATGGGTGGTTTTTTAGTTCTGTCATTCCTTGTATATTTATAAGTTAGCCTTTTCCTTTAAAGAACAACCCATACTTTTTCTTGAGCTATATTTTTCATACAGTAAAATGTGTATATATTAAATCTACATTTTGATGAATTTTTATACCTTTGGAACCATGACTGTCCCTCTTTTATATCACTGTAGATTATGATTTTTTTGATACATGTCTTATAACCTTTTACTTGTTTTTTTAAAATAAATATTTTTATTGATTTTAGAGAGGAAGGGAGGGGGGGAGGGAGAGAGATAGAAACATCAGTGATGAAAGAGAATCATTGATTGGCTGCCTCCTGCATACCCCGCATTGGGGATCAAACCCAACACCCAGGCATATGCCCTGACCGGGAATGGAACTGTGACCTTCTAATTCACAGGTTGACCCTCAATCACTGTGCTACACTGATTGGGCCCTTTTATTTCTTGTTTCAAATTTGGCTAATGGGAGCATCTTTAAGCTGATTCATGATGTCCTCTTGACCATGTTTCCATCTGTTTTTGAGCACTTATTTAAGCACAGAAAAGGCTGGTCTTGCCAGCTTTAGACCTGGAATCAGCCATTTATCCAAAGAATCCTGGTTAATTTTAGTGGGAAATGGTATTTAGAAACCAAGATCTCAGCACAAAGTGTGTTTGTTCCTACTAGGATACCATTGTTTATAGGCTCTTTTAGTGGTCAGGGCTGGGAAGTAAATTTTAAAGACATTATGACTTTATATTTTGAGTTCATACTGATAATTCCACTTCTAATCCAATATCACAAAGTTCTTTTGGTTTTTGTTGTAGTTCTTTTCCTAGCATTTTCCGTTGGTAACTTAATTCTTTTATTTTTATTCTTTTGTTTTGATTCGTATGTTTAACACTAAAGTTTCCTGTGATCACTGCTTTAATTTGTTCCAGAGATTCTGATATTTAGCCTTTTCATTATCATTTAAAAAATTATCATATTTTAATAGAAAGTTAAATTCTAGGTGGAAGGGCCTTCTGATTTTTAATTTTATTTCAATTGTTTTATTCCAAGAAGATTAGATAATGTGTTTTTGTTTTTATTTCTGCTTTTTGGAACTCTATTGCCTATCTATAAAGATTGTTGTTAGGATTAACTGAGTAAAATATTTTGATATGGCACACACTGTTATCTTTTATTATTATGTATACTTTACATTAGTGGGGGTAAAGGATGTGTAGTGTTGTATTTAACATTGGATTAACTGTAGAAGTTGATAAGTATAGCCAACGTTAGCTTACTTAAAGTTTAAAGATAAATTTTAGAAATGCCATATGTTTGGTTTGATTCTTATACGATCCTTTATTAGTCTAATCTGCATATGTCAGCTGTTGTGTAGCCATAGATTTATAGAGTAGTCTGTATTATATCCTGGTTTATATTTATTTTTATTTTATTTAATTAATTACCTAATACCTGCAGTTTATTTTATAGGAAAGTTTTTTCTAAGAGTGTGATTATCTTTTTTTAAAAAAATTATTTGTTTCAAGTATTAAGTATGTCTCCTTTTTCCCCCATTGATCTCTTCCCGGTCGTTGTCACCCCCCTACTGCCTATGTCCATGGGTTCTGCTTATATGCATGCATACAAGTCCTTGGGTTGACTGCCCCCTCAACCCCCGCGCCTTCCCTCTGAGGTTGGATGGTCTGTTTGATGCTTCTATGTCTCTGGCTCTATTTTAGTTCATCAGTTTATGTTGTTCATTATATTCCACAAATGAGTGAGATCAT
>NW_005358092.1:4244271-4246183 GCF_000412655.1 Myotis brandtii
AGAGAGAGATAGAAACATCAATGATGAGAGAGAATCATTGATTGGCTACCTCCTGCACTGCCCCCCCCACTGGGGATTGAGCTCCCAACCCGGGCATGTGCCCCGAGCGGAAACTGAACTGTTTCATAGGTCAACTGGTTCATAGGTCAACTCTTAAACATTGAACCATGCCAGCCGACCTTGACTAAGTATATTTTAAATTAATTTTGATTATTTACTTAGTGTCCATTCAAGATTATGGTTCATCTAAATCAGCGGTTCTCAACCTGTGGGTCGCGACCCCTTTGGCGGTCGAACGACCCTTTCACAGGGGTCGCCTAAGACCATCCTGCATATCAGATATTTACATTACGATTCATAACAGTAGCAACATTACAGTTATGAAGTAGCAACGAAAATAATTTTATGGTTGGGTTACAACATGAGGAACTGTATTTAAAGGGCCAGAAGGTTGAGAACCACTGACTAAATTCAAGGTGTAACGGCGGTGTCTGTCAGGATGCTCTCATCTTCAAGTACTAGAATACCAAACGACAGTAGCTTAAACTTTAAAAACACAGTTTTCACATAAGGACATATTTTTCATATAAAATTTTCAGAGATATAGGTAGTTCTAGGATTGATAACACCAACTGCCCATTATCTTCAAGGGCCCAGCCTCTTTCCATCTTTCTGCTTTGCTTTCTTCAGTGTATGGATGATACATCTCCTGATTGCAGTGTGGCTGCTGTATAGTTCAGCACCATGCTTTCACCAGCTGAGTTTCCTAGTAGTAGGAAAGGAAGTTGGGGCAAAAAGGCTTACTTTTTGAGAAGATTTCTCTTTTATTAGAAGACTAGAGGCCCGGTGCATGAATTCATGCATGGGTGGGGTCCCTCGGGGTGGCCTGCGGAGATCGCTGCCCAGCCTGCGCCCCCAGCCTTGCAGCCTCAGCTCACCCCCAGCCTCGCAGCCCTGCAGACCCGCCTGGCACCCCGCCTTGGCCTGGTGTCGCCCCCCCACCTGCTCCACCATCCCGTCTGTAGGGACGATCGGTCAGGGCTGGGCCCCCCGCCCGGCTCCCTCAGTGCCTGGGAGTCAGGCGGCAGCCCCGCCCCCCCTCTACCATCTGCGGGGTGATTGGCAGGGTGATTGGGCACCTGCTCACACCGCCTTGGCCTGGTGCCGCCTGCTAACCTGCTCCACCATCCTGACACAATCCTGCTCTCCTCAGGGCCCATTGGGGCTGGCAGCGCCTCCACTGCTGCACGCTGCCAGTACTGCATCGCCAACCCCCGCCATGTTCCGCGTCGCCCCCTGGTGGTCAGCGCACGTCATAGTGAACGGTCAAACTCCTGGTCTCCTGGTCGAACTCCCGGTCCAACGACCGCCCAAGGAGACAATTTGCATATTAGGCTTTTATTATATAGGATGAAAATCTTTCCCAGAGGCTTCCAGTAGATTTTCCTTCTGTCTTATTGGCTAGACCAAGATAACATTCCCATCCCTAGCTAGGTCATCACCAACAAAGAGAAATGGCATTGACATAATTGGCTTACAACGTTTATAATCATCTGTTGGGATAGGCATTTTGCTTCCTAATCAGAGTTGGTGTTCTTAGCAAGTTAGAAGTGGGGCTTACTATGGAGTTATTATCTACTAGAGGCCCGGTGCACAAAAATTTGTGCACTTGGGGAGGGGGGAGAGGGGGTCCCTCAGCCCATCCTGTGCCCTCTCGCAGTCTGGGACCCCTGAGGAGATAATGACCTGCTGGCTTAGGCCTGCTCGGGCGGATCGGGAGGTTGCGATGCCACCCCTAGTCACGCTCAGCAGGGTACAGATTGGGGGGTTGGGGCACCGCCCCCTGTCGCACTCAAGGCACGGTCAATAGGGAAGTTGCGGTGCCACCCCCTGTCACGCCGCAAGCAGGGCC
>NW_005358092.1:4247309-4257508 GCF_000412655.1 Myotis brandtii
TTTCTGGGGTTTTGTTTAGCTTCTATATTTGCAACATAGTTGCTTAGAGTTGCAGCTGAGAGGCCGGCAAGTCAGGCGGGGAACGTTGGAGTCCGCCGTCACTGGAGCAAGCAAGCCTCCCTGTTCACTTCAGTGTATGGCTGCCGGCCGCCATCTTGGCTGGCAGTTAATTTGCATATCTCACTGATTAGCCAATGGGAAGGGTAGCGGCTGTACGGCTAATTACCATGTTTCTCTTTTATTAGATAGGATATTATAACCAGTTATTACCACTACTGCCTGTCTCTGGACAGAACCTAATTGACAACTGTGCTTTTATGAAAGATATATTTTCTTTTGTGGAAAGGAATCCGGGTGTTGCATAGTGTTTTGATGACGAGTGCTTAACTGTTGTAATGAGGCAGTGATTGGAATTAGAGAAGAAATTAAATAATTGTTTTCTTTATTTTGAAGAGGACCTTGAAACTTTATTTCTTTGATAAGAAATAAATGTGTGAATCAGAATAGACAGACAGAATAACTAGACTAACATGTCTCATTCCTTATTTTTAGTCAGAATCTGGAGATGTGAATAGAAACACAGAACTGAAGAAACTTCGAATTTTTGGAGCTGGGCCTAAGGTCGTGGGCCTGGCAATGGGAGCAAAAGATAAAGAAGGTAAAAATCTATTGTTTGGTCATGAAAAGAAATAAGGTATAACAGTGTGGTTATAACAAGATTCAAATGATATTTGAATTGCAGTCTGCCTTGGGATTTTCCTAAGACTTGTAAACTTACAACTTGGTTCCTAGAGAAATCTTTTTTTGTGTCAGATAATCTTAAATTTAAGGTGTGAGGAGCCATATTAGGTTGAATTTTTATAATATTTTGGGGGAGAAATTTTCCTCCTCCATGTTTTAATATTTGGCACAGAGATTTATTGTAGTTTCTAAAGGCTAGTTTATGAGAGAATGGTGAAATTAATGGTTCTCACCTGGTGATCTAAGTCTTATAACTTTTAAATTCTAAGAGAAATAGAGGATTCTCTGGCCTTTAGTATCAAAAGATAGTGGGGAGAACTTATGACTTATATTCTAACTATAATTTTGATATTTTTCTGTAAGCCGTGATATATTATTACACTTAATTTAAATAAACTCTTTGAGGAAAGCCTGTTAATCTCAGCTTAGCATGTTTGAAACTTTTAATTAGTAAAATTACTAATACAAAGATCAAGTTCCATCTTTACCTGTAGGTATATGTCAGTTTTAAAACTCAATTTAACAAAGATTGCATTGGAGCTCTTTTTAATGTGTAAGAATTTAATGAAATACTATACTCACAAATCATATTAACTTTACATTTTATGATATTATTAATTAACTCATAATTCAGATTGTGGACTGAACTCTGGAGGATTACTCTCAAAAAGTTCAGTGTGATAGGACAATACATGATAATGTTTTAAGAATTAAGCATTTTGATTATCTTCTCCATTCTTTTAATTATTGTATTACCTGGCAGTGATCATAAAACTAGTCTCAAATTAGTACATATGAAGTATATGATAAATACTTCATATAGTCAGTATAGAATTAGTACTTAAGATCTCTGGAGTGTGATTGCCTGGATTGGAATCCCAATCTGCCATTGATGGGCTGTGTGATTTTGGGCAAGTTATGTAACTTCTTTGTACTTCAGATTCTTTATCTTCAATCGGGGATAATAGTTTTTTACCTCATAGTGTTGTGAGATTTTAACTAATTTAAATAATTTTAAATAGTGTCTGGTCCAGAGTAAGCTCTCAACATTAGTTTTTGCTATTATTATATAACTATTTTTATTTTAAGATGAGGTCTCCCGAAGACGAAAAGTTACCAACAGGTCAGACGCATTTAACATGCAAATGAGACAACGGAAAGGAACTCTCTCTGTTAACTTTGTAAGTGTTCTGAGATGTGTCAGGAGGGAAAGGATTTACTTTTATTTAGTTTTGCACTTTTTACTTTGCTCTAGTATCTTAGCATGCCATTTAGTTAATTAATTTGGTTAGAAGACTTAATGGTGAACCTGAAGTTGCATCTTTGGTTATGTAATGCTAATCTTACTTTGTTCCATATACATAGACTATTTCCCTAAGTCGTAGACTTGTGAGTAACTAAGTAAGAGAATGAATATGAATCTGTAAGTCCTTGAGCTGTATTATAGACAGGGCTCAGTATTCATTCTCTAACAGTATTTGTTTATAGGAAGGATGACATGGTATATTTTATTTCTATAAATTGACTTTCAAGTACCCTAGATATGTAGTCTTTTTTTTCTTTATTCTAATAACTTAATATGCTCTTATTAACTTTCCCATAGAAGCTCTGAGGAAATTTAGGACATTTTATGAAAAGCTATTTAAGAACAATTATTTAAATATTCAGGATTTAAGTTGTATTTACTTTTTATTAGTATACATTATTTTGTTTCAATTAAGGAGTTCCTGGTAAAAATTTAATGTTACTTATTATGGAAAATAGACTTTTATTTTACTTCGTTTTTTAACAGGTTGATCTCTATGTTTGTATGTTTTGTGGTCGGGGAAATAATGAAGATAAATTGCTTTTGTGTGATGGATGTGATGACAGCTATCATACATTTTGTTTAATTCCCCCACTACCTGATGTGCCCAAAGGAGATTGGAGGTGTCCTAAATGCGTTGCTGAGGTACAATTTACAGATTCTTTTTAAACTAACAACAATAACACATGCACACACACATATAGTAAACACATTCCCAAAAGCTTCTTCCATTCTGTTTTTGTTCTTTACTGTTTAAAATCACCAGAATTTTTAAAGAGAGATATTGAATGGAACTGTAAAAATTGTATTGTGACAGCTTGCTTTTCAAAGTTTTTTTTCTGACTATGGTTCAACAGTTCTGTTTAGTGCTGCAGATGAATGAAACTTTTGCTCAGAATTTTCATATTCCTAGAAAACTATAAAAATAAAGGCTGTAGGTTATTTTGTTTTCTTTTTTATTTTATTTTGTGTGTTTTTTTAATTTTAATCTTTATTGTTGAAAGTATTACATAGGTCCCCTTTTTCCCTCATTGACCCCTTCTAGTCTGCCCCCATCCCTCGCCCAAGGCCTTCACCACCCTATTATCTGTGTCCATGGGTTATACATATATGCATACAAGTTCTTTGGTTGACCTCTTCCCACCCACTCACCCACCCACTCTGAGATTCCACAGTCTATTCCAGTGATGGCGAACCTATGACACGCGTGTCAGAGGTGACACGCGAACTCATTTTTTTGGTTGATTTTTCTTTGTTAAATGGCATTTAAATATATAAAATAAATATCAAAAATATAAGTCTTTGTTTTACTATGGTTGCAAATATCAAAAAATTTCTATATGTGACACGGCACCAGAGTTAAGTTAGGGTTTTTCAAAATGCTGACACGCCGAGCTCAAAAGGTTCGCCATCACTGGTCTATTCTATGCTTCTATGTCTCTGGATCTATTTTGTTCAGTTTATTTTGTTCATTAGATTCCACATATGAATGAGATTATGTGATACTTGTCTTTCTCTGACTGGCTTATTTTGCTTAGCATAATACTCTATTTTTCTTTTTATTTATTTTTTTAAATATATATTTTTTCATTGATTTCAGAGAGGAAGGGAGAGGGAGAGAGAGATAGAAACATCACTGATGAGACAAAATCATTGATTGGCTGCCTCTTGCACGCCCCCTACTGGGGATCGAGCCCACAACCCGGGCATGTGCCCTTGACTGGAATCAAACCTAGGACTCTTCAGTCTACAGGCCAATGCTCTGTCCAGTGAGCCAAACCAGCTAAGGATATTTTTCTTTTTTTTAATTAAAAAACAACAACACACCAGACATGAAACTCTAAAACTTAGATATTATGCATTCAGTTTTCATGCTACCAAATAAACTGTTAGCTTGTTTAAATTTTGATTTGATTGTATAAATTATTCATATTGGAAGATTATATTGATGTCATTGTCATGAAATGCTTAGTCTGTTTACTTATTTTAACAAAATATGATAGCATATTGAAGGAAAGGAATTGGCTGGGTGTATCTAGATGTATTCAGAGGTCTTTTATGGCCTTTGAATTATTACTTATTCATCTCAAATAGGTTAGATGGTTCAGAAGCAGTTCTACGCTGAGTATTTGTGTGAAGATATTTGTAATGGTGATTGATAGCTGAAAAAAACATTCTAGCTAGATATTCTAGCAATCCAGTGGATACACCTTTATCCATCATCTCTCCTTCCTCCATGAACATTTATATTCTCTACAGCTAGATGCAATAATATACTGAGAATGATAGGCATCCCTAGGCTTGATGCAAATGAGTAGTCCTATTGGTGTTTGTCATAGTACCAGAGCTTAATGCCAACTCCAAAGTTTAAATGTGTCTTATTACCACTTTCCTACTGGAAGACCGCGAAAAGTGCAGGTGAGGTTCTATCTAGAACATTATCTCCTAATTCCATATCGAAAGTAATTAACACTTGTTTTGTTTTGGTTGATTGGATTAGCTTTACCTAGGGAAATGATCAAAGAAGGTAGTATCTGAGAACCATAATACTTTGTTCAGTTCTGTTTCAGTGAGTTAATCTTAGATATTTTTTTCTTCCCAGGAATGTAATAAACCTCGAGAAGCCTTTGGATTTGAACAGGCTGTACGAGAGTATACACTTCAGAGCTTTGGAGAGATGGCAGATAATTTTAAGTCTGACTATTTCAATATGCCAGTCCATGTGAGTATATTTTGTCAGTTGGTAAGGTATGAAGTCCAAAGCTTTTGGTTTGCTTTCTAGTTATGTTATTTTGTAGAAAACAGGGACAGCATGTAAAAGATGATAGACCACCACATCTAAAAGACTAGGGGCCTGGCATCTGTTTCAGTTTCTTTCACTCACTAATGTGGCAGTGTGCACTCACCTGTTAAGAAAAATACTTTGATCTTCAAATGGTTTACTAGCCCTCTGTGAGTAATCCTTATAGAAAAGCATGAAGTATGTGGTAGTTGCTGCTTTTGTTTAGTTATTTGTAATATAAGCTTTGCTTCTTTTCCTAGGGAATCTTGGGCTTTTAAAAAAATGTTATAATTGATTTTTAGAGAGAGAGGAAGGGAGAGGGATAGAGAGATAGAAACATCAATGCTGCCTCCTTGCATGAGCCCTTCCCTAACCCCCCCCCGGGGATTGAGACTGAAACCCAGGCCTGTACCCTGACTGGGAATTGAACTGTGACCTCTTGGTTCCTGAGTTGATGCTCAACCAACGAGCCACATTGGCCAGGTGGGATCTTGGGCTTTTAAAAATCCCTATAAAAAAAATTTGCCAAAGCTCTTAAAATTAAGCCTTGATTTTTGTGTTTCCTTTTTCTTCTTTGATGGCCTAGGTCTTTAGTCTTCTTAGTTAGGAAGCAGCTTGCAAAAAAAGGCAGTTCGAGTTCACTATGTTTTTCTGGACATTTAAGTTGTCTTTTGTTTTTCCCTATCCTCAGTGGAAAAGATTAGGACCTAGTGTTTTTAGCTCTGGGACAGAATAAGGTTTTCTATTTTATCATGGGTTTGTGTTAAACTTGACCTGTGTATTAATGTTATAGTGGATTCTGGTTATAGCGAGTTAGTAATATATGATCTTTGTTTTCCTTGTGTAGATGGTTCCCACAGAACTAGTAGAAAAGGAATTTTGGCGGCTGGTGAGCAGCATTGAAGAAGATGTTATTGTAGAGTATGGAGCTGATATTTCCTCAAAAGACTTTGGAAGTGGATTTCCTGTAAAGGATGGTCGGAGAAAGATGCTGCCAGAAGAAGAGGTGCATAGCAGATAGTAGTCTAAATTTCTCCTCACCCCTAGCTGATTAGTTCTTTGCATAGTAGAAAACTAGCTTTCTCATTAGTCATAAGGGACCATGTTTGTTTAAAATATTAAATATGTAAGATTTGGACAATATACTCTTCAGTTAAAAAAAATTCAAAGTACCTTTAAATATTAATTAACTTTGCATTTCAAAACCAATTTAAATGCATGGGTTTGGATTTATGGCCAGCCCGTCCCCTGGGTCTCATAGTGCTCATGCCAGAGCAAATCTGTGGCCTTCAACCATGACCTGACCTTTACCCGTAGGCTGCTTCTACACAGTAGAAGAAATAAAAATAAAAACCAATTCAACTACTTTAAAACTTCAACCTCATTTAAATAATTTTACCTTTCTGTTTGAAAATCTAGATGGTGATTTAAGATTTTAAAAAATATATATTTCATAGATAGGTCTGCAATTTAGTTCCCTTCAACACCCGAGGAGATAGGATTTCAAATATGCATTTAAATTATAACATAATAAAGTCCCATCACATAGGAGATGACCTCTATGTAGAAAGCTGAATTAAGATGATCATTTATTTCCTTTTCTCTCTACTTTTGTCCTTGTCACTTTCCCTCTATAATTGGCAATAAGTAGAAGTTTTATCTCCTATTAAAAGAGTTATACAGAGTTGTTTGTTTTTTTTTAAGTTACATCGTGCAGAAGGATTTACAATGAAAAGTGTAGTTACTTCAGCTCTTTCTCTGTGTTTAAAATATATTTTTATTGATTTCATAGAGGAAGGGAGAGGGAGAAAGAGATAGAAATGTCAATGATGAAAGAGAATCATTGATCAGCTGCCTCCTGCATGCGCGCGCGCGCCCCGCACCCCACGGGATCAAGCCCACAACCCGAGCATGTGCCCTGACCGGGAATAGAACCGTGACCTCCTGGTTCATAGGATGAAGCTCAACCACTGAGCCATGACAGGCCACTTCAGCTCTCTTAATACTATTTACATGGTATATCTTTTATTTCTTTTATTTTAAGCCATCTTTCTTGTAGCCAGCATGTGATTGGATCTTGAAATCTAGTCTGACGTGGTCTTTTTATTGTGGAGTGTTTAGTCCATTTTACATTTAATGTAATTATTGACATGGTTTATTTTTTTTATTATTTTTTTCACTTTTTTTAATATATATTTTTTTCTTTATTGATTAAGGTATTACATATGTGTCCTTATTCCCCCACTACCCCCCAAACCTCCCTCGCTCATGCTCTCACCCTCCTAGTGTCTGTGTCCATTGGTTGTGCTTATATGCATGAATATAAGTCCTTTGGATGATCTCTCCCCGTTCCCCCTACCCTCCCCTGCCTTCCCTCTGAGGTTTGATGGTCTGATAGATGCTTCTCTGACTCTGGATCTGTTTTTGTGCATCAGTTTATGTTCATTATATTCCACAAATGAGTGACATCATGTGATATTTATCTTTCTCTGACTGGCTTATTTTGCTCAGCATAATGCTCTCTAGGTCCATCCATGCTATTGCAAATGGTAGGAATTCCTTCCTTTTTACAGCAGCATAGTATTCCATTGTATAGATGTACCACCATTTTTTAATACACTCATCTGCTGATGGGCACTTAGGCTGTTTCCAAATCTTAGCTATTGTAAATTGTGCTGCTATGAACATAGGGGTACATATATCCTTTCTGATTGGTGTTTCTGTTTTCTTGGGATATATTCCTAGAAGTGGGATCACTGGGTCAAATGGGAGTTTCATTTTTAGTTTTTTGAGGAAACTCCATACTGTTCTCCACAGTGGCTGCACCAGTCTGCATTCCCATCAGCAGTACACGAGGGTTTCTTTTTCTCCGCCTCCTCGCCAGCATTTGTCCTTTGTTGATTTGTTGATGATAACCATTATGACAGGTGCAAGATGGTATCTCACAGTTGTTTTGATTTGCATCTCTCAGATGATTAGTGACTCAAGCACGTTTCCATATGTCTCTTGGCCTTCTGTATGTCCTCTTTTGAAAAGTGTCTATTTAGGTCCTTTGCCCATTTTTTGATTGGATTGTTTATCTTCCTTTTGTTAAGTTGTATGAGTTCACTGAAAATGTGTGTATGACATTAAACCCTTATCAGAGATAACATTGGCAAATATGTTCTCCCATGCAGTGGGCTTTCTTGTTTTGGACATGGTTTATTTATGGTCTGCCATCTTGCTTCTTTCTATGTCTGCTGTCTTTTTGTTCCTGTTTCTCCTTTATGATTTTTGTGTGTGTGTGTTGAGCAGATATTTTTCATAATACCATTTTAATTCCTTTGGGGTTTTTTTTTGGCTATATATTTTGAGTTACTGATTCTAAGAATTACAACATGTAGCTTTTTTTTTCCTTTTTAAGCTTTGACACTGTACATCTTTAACTTATCACAACCTACTTCATGTTCATATTGACTTAATTCTGATAAATATAGCAACTTTGAAACAGTGTCTCTTCATTTCCTGCTCTCTTTTGTGTGTTGTATATTGTATGTTCATAGTGTATAAACACAACACAGCAATATAATTATTGCTTTAAACAACCTTTTTTTTTAAAGTAAGAGAAGAAATACACTTCTTTACATATCTACTGAGATATTTACTATTTCTGGTTCTCTTCATTCATTTTTTTAAAAAGACTTTTTTATTGATTTTTTTAGAGAGAGAGAGAGAGAGAGAGAGAGCATTCATTTTTTTAAAAAGACTTTTTATTGAATTTTTTAGAGAGAGAGAGAGAAACATCAATCAGATGCCTCTTGCACATCCCCCTGTTGAGGAGTGAGCCCGCAACTTAAGCATGTGTCCAGACCAGGAATCAAACCAGCAACTTTTCTGTGCATGGGACGATGCCCAACCAACTGAGCCACACCAGCCAGGACTCTTCATTCTTGTAGATCAAAGTTACTATTTGGAGTCATTTGCTTCTGGCCTGGAGGACTACATTTATTTATAGTGCAGGTCTGCTAGTAATGAATTCTTGTAGTCTTTGCTTATCTGGGAATGTCTTTATTGAGTCTTCTTTTGTTTTTCAAGAGCAAATGCTTTTCAATTTGTTTTTGCCTTTGGTCAGTTTCTAGTGCTTTGAAATGGTTATTTTGATAATTTTCTCCAAATTTATCCTTATTTTCTGTGAAGAGGAATTGGGCCAACCTCTTCTGAAAGTCTTTTACAATTAAAAAGTTTCCCTCCCACCCAAATTTACAATTTTACAGAGGAAGATTCTATTTCATCTTCTAGTATATCCTTCCAGATATAGTATATCTATACAAGCAGTTATATATCATGCATACATAATTACACATTCCTTTAAAACAGAACTGGGAGTATACTACTTACAAGATTCTGTACCTGGTAAGAATTCTGTTTTTGTGTTGAAGGTTAGAATAAGAGAACCCATTTATCACAAAAGGATTGTAAGGACTTATTAGAAAAATGTGTATAAAATCTTCAAATTTTTTATACTTATACTTTATGTCAGTTTGTTACTCTCCTTTGAAAGTGACTCTACTAGAATAATAGATAACTACTAGTATTTCACCAGGAATTGTACATTTGTGTTAAACTTCTGTATGAGTTAGCCTTTTGATATCTAATAGCATGCGTCCCTGGTGTCATAGCTTAGTGGAAAAATACTTTTGAAGTTAATACATTTGTCTTATGAATACAGTGTGTTCTATAAACATGGCTTCTGAGGAATAAAGATAGCATAGAACTTAAAACCTTGGGAATATTGTTTTCTTCTTATCCTCATTCCATGTTAAATCATTGAATCCTGTTAATTCATTTTTCATTATTTTTTATAGGATTGGCCTCTTTTCATTCCCACTACCATCCTTGTCTCGGTCATATCACATCATGTTGGGATGTTTGCCATGGTCTTACATAATGACCACTCGTGTTGGGGGTTCCCAAGACCATCTCCAGGTTCAGTGATTTTCTAGGAAGACTCATGGCTATGATTTTTTATAGTGAAAGGGTTACAAAGTATAATCAGCAAAGGGAAAAGATGTGTGGTCAAAGTCCAGAGAAAACCCAGGTATAAGCTTTCAAGAGTCCTCTCTTAATGGAGTCATTCACTTATGCACTTAGTTACTTCAGTATCAGATTGACAAGGAGTGAAGTATTGCCTACCAGGAAGCTCATTAGAGAGTCAGTGCTTAAGGTTTTTATTGGGGGCTGCGAACTAGGCACCTCTGCCTAACACATCCCCAAATTCCAGAATCCTGGAAGGAAAGCAAGTGTGTATAAGCCACGTTGTACTGTCTAGGCTCTGTGAGTCACTCAATCAGTGTAGGGCAGTGATCGGCAAACTGCGGCTCGCCCGCCACA